>NC_135437.1:5807594-6165094 GCF_051991255.1 Vanacampus margaritifer
AGTATACGCACGATTCTAGATTTTTTTTTAATGAAGAATATCTTATAGGGCCCTTGTATCATTATTTTGTGTGAATGGTCATGATGTTGATGCTGGTGGCAATACTTGCTGTACAAATTATATACACATGCAGTATATTTATCTGAAAATCAGACTAGAGGCGATGGTCAGGTTTAGGTTTAAGTCTGGCCTGAATCTTAGAGTATTTCTGTAATGGCGAATTCTAATATGGTATAACACTTACAAAAAAAAATGGTTTCCTTATTTGGATAAACCCCTACCTCTTGTGAATTCAAGGAGTGCAAACCAGTAACAGACCAGTCCACTTTAGGTAATGGGGATCCAGAGCCATTGCATGTTGTAGTTAAACTGTCGCCCTCTCTAACTGTGAGGTTGTTGTGGCTTATGGTGATCTCTGGAAGGTCTGGAAAAGAAGGGGAAATACTGTATACAAGCATACAGTATACACCCACATGCAATATATATATAAAACAACACAAAACTTTGCATGCATTTGCTACTTTTGCCAACACACGCAAACATTTGCCTCTCAGTAGGATACGGGCTTTATTCTCTTTCATTACACTAGGGAACAGTTTTTGTTGAGTTTAGTCTGACAGCTGTTTTTCAAGGGATACTGTACTTGACTCATTGAGCCATTCTAAACACTAAGAAGATAATTTTGTCTATAATTAATGTGATAACTTCATTATTTTTCATGAACAATTAAAACCCTTTCATGCACAAATTATGATAACCTACATCAGGATTTTCTTTCTCAACTGTTTTTTTTTTTATTCTATAGGCATGGGGGAAAAAATCACCTTCATTTTTCCACTAGGGTGGAGAACGTGCATTTGAGCAGCTGATGAAATATGTTTTCAAGAAAAGATTAAGTAACGAAAACAAATAAATAAATACAAAATAAAATGTCTTTGATTTTTAACATTGCACTCACATATTTTTAACATATTTCAAAACTATTACATGTATTACAAATACATTTACCCAAATAAAAATGAACTTTTTATGAAGTACATATAGTAGTTTTCTTTTTTCTGGCAACCATTCATCATCACTGTTGCTGTCATCATCCCCACTTGAGTCAGATGGTATATGGTCGACTTTCCTGTAGGTTTTGCTAGCATGTTCTGCACCTGACCACTGCAAAACATAAGGACCAGAATAGTCCTGAGGACTAAAATCCACTTTAATAAAAATTAAATGATGAATGAAAGCAAACAAACAAAAATACTGCAGATTAAATATTTTCAAAATCAACAAAGTTACAGCAACACTAAGTTGTAATAACAATACAGCTAATGATGTCCAAAGTCCAATTTAGTGGACTCATGATCAATCACCATTTCCTCAAATTACAAATTGCACTTACAAACGTTGACCACTGGATGGCAGTGTATGTCAAGACTACACTAATGTCCATTGGAATGGCTAATGGACAACTGTGGAAAAAGATTCATTAATATAGGAGAAAACAATGTATTAATAGCTGTAGTAACCACTGTCCGTGAAAGGATTAATACCTTTAAATACTAATTTTTCCACTTGCTGTTGACTGAAGATGACACACCTGTGCTGAGAAAACAGATAGCTGCCCAAACCTAGAAAACTGTTGAGCCATGATTGGTCTTCCTCAGCACAAGTGATGTCATCTTCAGTTGACGGCAAGTGGAAGAATTGATTTTTTTAACGTATTAATTTTACATGAAAAATAATGAAGTTATAAAATTAATTCTCAACAAAATATTAACTTTTTACTGCTGAAAATGGCTCAATGAGTCAAGTATCCATTTAACAAATTTTTTGGTGCGGAGTCCAAAACCAAAAATACTAACCTTCTCTATCACATCAAGTTTTTGAGCTATAAAATCCCTGTTTTCTTAAAAAATTATAATAATAAAATGAAATAAATGTGTATGTGTATATGTAAATAAAACACTAAGATGGAATAGTTCCACGCTTTGAAAACTTTATTTACGAAAAAAAAAAGCATAAAACAAAATACAAATCACAACGGTATGCCCATGGTTAGACGACTAAGAGAAACACCAGCACTACTCCTCTAATCTAATCTATCCTAAAATGATTCCTACTATGACCTATTGGTAGTTGCACACACCTCTCACCACACTGTCTTAATTGTGGCAGCACAAACAAGTTGCTATGTACTAGCTGTTGATGAGTTCAATCATAATCAACTCTTCTCACTAGTCTTACTCCAGCTAATCAGTAGAATTGGGTAAACTGTAGAGAAAAAAGTTGACGTACAAAAAAAAACATGCAATTTTGGAATCAGCACCCACATTTGAATTTTAATCAGCATAAAGATCTCTATGAATTCCCTGGGACCTAGCATGTCATACTTTTTCTTGCAACTGTATATTGATCAATGAGTCACATAGCACAGATAATGCACAGGTAATGGACACAATGTATAAAATGCAAATATAAACAGAACTTACCACATTTGCTTATGTTAATTTCTTGCAGCAGTATCTTCTTTGAGCCATTATCACAATATAGTTGTTGGCTATTTAGCCCCACATCTCCTCTTTGTTGCCACAGCTGCAGCCAGCGGATCTCACACCCACAATCAAAGATCACATCTTCTAAATGTCTATAATGATAGAAAAGAACAACTGCAAAAATGCTCACAACTGTCAGAAATCCAGATCCTTTCAGGATCAACACTAGAGGCATTTGCGTAGGCATGCTCAATACAAGTATGTGTGCTGTCTCTGTGACAGGACATACGTGACGTCAATATGCAGGTTAAGAATAAGATTAAGATTCACTGATTGTCACACCCACAGTTTGACATGGGAATTTCTTTGCTCCTCTTGAAATATTATGAGCTTGTTTTTTTCCCCCATTCTCGGTTGATGTGGTTGTACACCAGGGCTTGACATGAGGCCAACTTTTTTTTGCTTATCCATATTACTATTCTGCTTTCTTTCCTCATCCTCATCTTCACCAAAAATATGATCCAAAATGTAGCTCATTGTAAATCTCCGCAGCCTGCATAGTGAAGATGTGCGCTTTGAAAGTCATCAACTTTATATTGACCTCACATCTCTGGACATGTGGTTTTTGTGAGTGTGCAACAAAATGACATGGCAATATGGGAACCTCCTAAATCTAACATGCTTGTAAGAAGACCTTTCTGTTACTGTGTTGTCAAACAGTGCACTTCCGATTTTAGTTTTGCCTCTATGTATTGTTTAATAATATTTTTCATATAACACTGTCTGCATCGTCCCTAATGTGAACCACTCTGCCACCATCTATTGACTGCATCTGTGAAAAATGTGAACTTACAGTTCCATGAGCTGCAGATTTTCAAAGATCTGCCAGGACAATGTAGTCAGCATTGGATTTTTGGAAAGGTTTCTGATGGAGAGAGTATAAAAGAAATATGTAACATCGGAGGATGTGTAACCATTGCAGGTGAACATTGTCTGAAGCCTTAAAGAAGTCACAGTAGATCTCCCTTTGAAAATTTGACAGTGTTTTAAGTTGCCACGGATTTCCTAGTGCTGTTAAACTGACTCATAATTATTTGTATTGCTCTGTCCTAGAACCTGCAGTCTTGGACACCAGAGAGGTCACTTAAGAATTACGTTTTGTCAAAAGCTGTCATGAGCCTAAGGGTGTCAAAGTTTCCTATTTATTAAATATTTATTAAATAGGAATTTTTGACAAGCTGTTACTTACATTTTGTTATCAATTCAAAAAGGTGATTAAATGATGGCACTGTTTTACCTCTGGGCATTTTTATCCAATCAAAAGGGTTTTGCATGGGTCAAGGAGAACTTTGTATAAACAATTATAGGGAATTATCTAGAAGCTACATTAGTGAAAGAAGTTTGAAATCGACTGGTCTAGGACTTGGCTGGAAAGGTGCACATGCTTAAGTGCAGCAGCATACTGTAACTAATATTTTTAATGAATGTACTGAAAGCACTTGTCCTTGTACTGAAAACAACAAGGAAATGCCGAGGTGACATTAATTGAGTGTGAACACTTACATGTAGCTTAGTTGGGGATTTTTGGAGAAAACACGTGGTTGGATTGTATGCAGGTTGCTCCTCATAATGGTCCTATAGTACAAAAAAATAGTAATCAAATTATTGCTGGAGCAAAGGTTTTTACCTTCCCTTTCTTTTTTTTCTTCTTTTTTTTTTGTCAGATTCATGCAGAGATTTCACAGCATTCTTTGCATGGTAAGTTTGACCATACATGCTACTCATTATTTTTAGCATTTATAAATTCTTCTGTTCACTGTGGAAGGAGGCACCAAAAACATAACAGGAGAAAAAAATGTTTATGATTTAAAATTCTTGAATTAAATGCTACAGTTGAGTGAGTCAATGTAATAATAATAATGTGAACATATACACATATAATATGTACATATAGCAAACAGCAGTAACACATTTGAAGTTGTGAAAATAGCTTGGGAACAAATCTATAAAATAAAATACTCTCTCCCTATTTCCTCATTTGTGGAAGAAAGCCATGCCATTTAATTTTTGCCTGGATCTGGATGTTTTTTGACAGACAAAAACAAGTAAAAACCGTGAGGATAGATACTCATTCAATGGAATAGGCTTGTTTTGTTAAAAATTCCAAGACTAGTCCGTGAGCCACAGTGCTGATTGTATCCGCTAAGAGCACACGTTCACCGGCTAAAAGCAGCATCAGACATCAGAAGGGGCGATCTTAAGTAATTTGCAGTTTGGTATTTGTGCCAAAAATACCATTGGAACACATGTCGAAAAGTTGAAACTTGGTACTAGGACTATAACATGTTTTCCCACACGATTTGAAGATTTTGTTATGGCCCAATGAAAGCCATGGTTGAACAAGGATTTTTTTCTAGAAGGGGATTAGTTTTTTTATACAGTAATTTTATACTCACGTGACACAAAACGTGAGCAAGTCACACAGCATCAGTGTACATCAACAAGCTCAGCAAGCCTCAATGGCTTAATGCTGCTTGGGTGTTTTGACAGAGATAAGGCTAATCTTCCAAATAAGGCATTTGCAATGACCACCATACATTTAGAAAAATATCTCAAGACGTACAGTCTCTGCAAGCCAGTGTAGAGTTCCATGTGAACTTCTCTCAACGTCTGCAGACCAGTCCAATTCTCAATATGTCTGTAAAGAAGCAGAAAGCACAAATCATTAAGAAAAAGAAAAAGCATACAACAGCAACATGTTTGTTTTTAATTCAAATTAAACATTAGTTTGCTCATTTCAAGTGAAAGTTCTAAGTTATATTCAGGGTTAAATGTATTTTCTGTACTTAAATGTAATGTAAATTTAACCAAATTTAAATATTTAATTTGGACTGAAGTATCTATTTATTTATTTTAGATGAAGTGTGATTTCCGTTGACTTCCTTGCCAGCTACTGCCCGTTACTCTCTTGGATGGGAGGATTAACAGACGTTGACATTAGAAAGAAAACTGATTAAACTTTGCATTTTGATAGCCCAGCGTTTCCATTACATTAATTTTGTAGCGGCGGTTGTCACACCTCATCACAATAAAGCTGGCATACGTACGTACTTTTATTTTGTAGGTGCTGTGGCAAGTGTTAATTTAATCTTCATGATGTGTGGGAGGGGACAGGGGTTGAAACTTGTTGAGTTGCCGGTGTACTCTTTTTAGCTAACTTGGCTGAAAGCTCATCTGGAAGGTGCCGCAACAGGCCTTAAAATTACGCACCTCTTGGTAAAATACGCAATTTAGAAACCAAAATATGTGACCTACGTGAATCGTGGTGATCCGATGACAAAATAACTGAGCATATGTGGGGGACTGCTACATATGATGAAGCTATAGCTGGTGGCCACATCACCGCTCTTCTCGGACGCTATCTGTCTATGTGCGGTGAGCAGCTTACCTCATGCAACGAACCCCATTCAACTTCCCGCCGTATCTCGTATGATCGTGCGCGATAATGTGGCATTAAAAACGACAAACACACAAACAGTCGGTGCTCAACAGAGAGGCAGAAAGAGAGGTGGACTTCCTTTGATTGAACTCACCGCCCTATCCCATAGCTCCTGCTATGACGTTCCATGCAGCATCCTTTTTTAGGTTGTCCTTATGAAAAGGATGTGCCATGTCATATATAATTTTGTGGCTTTCCACCTCCATTATAATATATATATTTAAAACACCGAATTAAGCGTTAAGCATTATGACGTTTTGCTGACATGAATGCGAAATAGGATCTGGCGAGTGTTTTATTCTGAAATCTTTTATTTTGAAACTGCATCGGTCTTCCTGTCCCGCTCGATGTGTTCTGTGCTACTTAGCCATTTGACGGATGCCGATGAATGCGTCTTCCGGCAAATATAGAAAATAGGTCTATTCATCCGGCGGGTTCCGTGTCATTTGAACAAGCTGATAGAATGGAAACGAATCGGCTCCGCAGCTGGAGCAGAGCAGATCCACAACGCACAGGCATTCACATGGCCTTCAATCAATCAGTTCATCTGCACTCATCCATTCATCCACCTTTGTCTGTCTGTCTTTATATAAGTAAACGGTATAAAAATGTTCATTTCACTGGGTATCTGGAGGTCGGGACAGGTGGGCCGCGAATTAGTTTTGAAATCCGCCTTTAAATAAAGAGTATCCATGTCCTTCCAAAAGTAGCAAAAGTTGAATCCACGAATGGAAACAATAACAACATAACTGTATTAAACCTTGTCTGTGCAAAACACATAAAAGAGGCAAAACACATTCACAAGTGTTACTAGTAACGGCAACAAAGCATGATGGCAAAGCGTCCTACGATTACCGTCGCTCTCCAAGTTAGCGTCAGTCAGATCAGTAGTGACCAGAAGTGGTGAGAATACATTTCAAAATAAGAGTACGTTAGCATGGCTCAAAAAGACTCGCTTCCACACACAGCTTAGGTTCTGGTACTAATCCTCTCGAGAGGGGTCGGACTCTCTTCCACTCTGGAGTTGCCCGCGGTGAGAGGCACAGAGCAGGTGTGGGCACAATTATTGCCCCTTGGCGCATGTACGTTGGGGTCTACCCCGGTGGACGAGAGGGTAGCTTCCTTCGGTCTTCAGACAGGGCGACGGGTCCTGACTGTGGTTTGTGCTTATGCGTACTCACCCTTTCTGGAGTCCTTGGAGGGTGTGCTGGAGTGCGCTCCCTCTGGGGACTCACTCATTCTGCTGGGGGAACCTTAACACTCACGTGGGCAATGACAGTGAGACCTGGAGGGGCCTTTCTCTAGACCTCCTGCCTGGCATTTGGAAATTCAGCATCCTTCTGCCAATATACTCACTACGTCTCCTCTGGACATGTCCAAACCATCTCAGTCTGGCCTCTCTGACTTTATCTCCAAAGCCTCTAACATGTGCTGTCCCGCTGATGTACTCATTCCTGATTCATTCATCATTCCCAGTCACTCCCAAAGAGAACCTCATCTTCATCTCTGCTACCTTCAGCACTGCCTCCTGTCTTTTCCTCAGTGGCACTGTCTCCAGACCAAACAACATTGCTGGTCTCACCACAGTTTTATAAACCTTTCCTTTCATTTGAGCTGAAACTCTTCTATCACACATCACACCTCCGTCAGTTCCAGCCTTCCTGAACACGCTTCTTCACTTCTTTTCCACACTCTCCATTGCTCTGGACAGTTGACCCTAAATACTTAAACTCCTCCACCTTCTTGGTCTCTTCTCCCCGTAACCTCACTCTTCCACTTGGGTCCCTCCCATTCACGCACTGATACTCCGTCTTGCTACGGCTAACCTTCATTCCCCTCCTTTCCAGGGCAAACCTCCACGCCTCTAGCTTCTTCTCCACCTGTTCCCTGCTCTCACTGCAGATCACAATGCCGTCTGCAAACATCATAGTCCATGGAGATTCTTGTCTAAACTCGTCTGTCATCCTGTCCATTACCATAGCAAACAAGAGGGGGCTCAGAGCTGATCCCTGATGTAGTCCCAACTCCTCCGTCACTCCTACAGCACACATCACCACTGTTTTACAGTCCTCATACGTGTTCTGCACCACTTGAACATACTTCTCTGCCACTCCAGACTTCCTCATACAAAACCAAAGTTCCTCTCTGGGCACCCTGTCATAAGCTTTCTTCAGATCTACAATGAAGACACAATGCAGCTCCTTCTGACCTTCTCTGTACTTCTCTTTCAACATCCTCAAAGCAAATTCTGCATCTGTGGTACTCTTTATTTGACATGAAACCATACTGCTGCTCACAAATGTTCACCTCTGCCTAGTTTTCAGTCAAGTTTAAATGTTTTGCTCTAATCCAGCTCAGTCATCATGCACTTCAGCATTCAAAATTCTGTCAGCAATCACCCCCCCCCACACACACACACACACACACACACACATCCCTCATTGGGGCGTGCACACATTCTCCATATGCCCACGTGACTTGTGCGGCCGACTAGCTCATGCACTTTATCACGTGCACACCAATCTCATCTGTCCAAGCCCAGGAAGTCAATTTGCTTCCGCAATGTCAAACATGCCACACACTACGGACCACCTTGATTTCAATGCAAATGAGGGATGTCACTACGATTGGCCAGGTCTCACCTATATTCCATTCAAAAATGGCGCAAATGCCCCTTTCTAGCTGCTCCAGTCTACAAAAAAATCTAAAGAAAGACCACACCACCCAAGAGCACAATTAGACTACACTTTGCGCTAGACTTGTGCCAGGAAAGGAAATGGAGCACAATATTTCAAAACTGGGAATCCAGCAGTCATCCCAAATTGACTAAAATCTTTAATTCTGCACCTGCCAGTGACACCTTTTTAACGCCTGATCATGATGTAGAAAAGTTTCCACGTCAGTTCAGCTAAATGACACAACAAAAAAGTAAAAGAGTATGTGACACTTACATGGAAGTGATATTCTGGAAAAGGTTTTGGGTGGCCCTCGTACTATTTGCAGAGCTCTCAGTGCCCTGGAAGAATAGGCTGCTGTTGTCCAACTTGTTGCAGTAGATTTCGTAGGGCGAGCAGGCACACGTGGGCAGGCAGTCCGGCAGTGATGAGCTAAGGTCATTGAGAAATAAGACGTTGAGCACAAACAAAAGCCTCCTGCAGGGCCATATTTTGGGTGGCCAGCACCCATCAAATGAAAATAAAGTTCCAAATCCGTACATCACAAAACTACAAAATGTGATTCTTTTTCAAGATACGTCCATGTGCATGGAGCCTCCATGCATCATCCAGTGTTGTGATTTTTTTTTCTCTCCCTCATACCACATTCAAGTGAAGCCTGTAATAAGCCAATAGTCTCTGTCTGTCTCTCTCTCTCTCTCTCTCTCTCTCTCTCTCTCTCTCTCTCTCTCTCTCTCTCTCTCTCTCTCTCTCTCTCTCTCTCTCTCTCTCTCTCTCTCTCTCTCTCTCTCTCTCTCTCTCTCTCTCTCTCTCTCTCTCTCAGTTACTTTGAGTTAAATGAACACAAAATGATGAACTCGTTCATATTTAAGACAAACATGAAATGACTGTAATGTATTTCTGCCTGATTAGCATTTTTGTGAATATTTTTAATTTTGTGAATTCTCCCAACACTGCCGTTAGGGCAAAAACAAGGGTGGCACAGCCGTACCATCTTGGTCAATCTGCGACAGTCCAAAAGTGCTGACATTTATTCATTTGATTTCTTTGTTTGTTTCTGAGCATGCAAATGCTTTTGAAACAAGCAAATGAACATGGCAAAAATCCATTTCCATGTGCAACAGCCGCAACAACTCTCTTCTCTCATATATGCAGCAATCACTGCGAGAAGGCACAAAACAACAAGCGCCTTAGCGCCCTCTCCTCCAATGAATGTCACAGTCCAAAAAAAGCCCAGGTGTCATACAGGAAAAGTATAAATTCAAGAGATAAATTCTCTTGTAACAGGCTGCCAACTCCAGGATGCATCTTCCCCAATCCTCTGTATCAGATATATCAAAGAATATTTTAATTTCCAATTCAATATAACAGGTGTGTTTATTCATCTTGGGTTGAACATAGTCTGATTGAGGTGTTTACATGTATAAAAGTCATTGAATGAATGCTGCAAAGTCCGTTAAATTAAATAATTTCTTTAGATTTCTTCCCCCCACCGCCTTTAACTGTACCAGATTTGATCAACTCAACAGTGAAAAAAGTACATGCACCAGTGAAAGGCGAGGATCCAATAGCAGACCAGAGGAAGAGTTTAGTCCTGGAGCAAGATTATTACGAGTTAAAAGAAGAAGATAGGGAGCCATGAAGCAATATGAAACACACACGGAGACAGCTGGACAGATGGATGAGACATGGGAGCCAGAACAGGATCAGAGGTCAAAGACAGAGAACCAGGACTACAGTGGGGGAAGGGAAACTGAGAGAAAGGGTTCAGGGTAATAATTGCTTACAGATAATGAATATTTCATTTTGGATGTATTGTCTGGATATTGACAGGCACATGGGCTCTGTTCCGTGATGTATAGGTCACCTTCGCATGCGAAACATTGTTGACAGTGTCTTGTGTGTCACTTTTGTTGAGATGATCTATTTTGTTGAATATTATTTGGCTAAATTAAGTTAAAACTACTTTCAAAGTAAACATGCTCATGCAGTGTAAAATATCTTATTTTATTGAAGAAAAAAAAGACGTCATATAGTAACTCAAGTCATGAAAATCAATAATTTTCTTAACGAAAGACTTCTGGAGTTGTGCCTGACTTTCAATGATGCACTGTTTCTGTCAGTGTGCAGAAAACCTTTTTCATTTTTACACAAATGTAAGAAATTGTAGTATATCTATCTTCTAAATCTGTCTGTCTCTCTTCTCAGATGACATCAATTAGATGTTTATGTCATGATTTCTTAATGTAGCTTTGACCATAATGCATTCTGGATAATCCTAATGGCTTGTTTAATGTACTGCATGTGACACGGCTGTGGTTTTGTGATCGATAGACCATAGTCTATTGCTTCACATACGCAAAGACGCGCGCACACACACACACACGCACACACACACGCACACACACACACACACACACACACACACACACACACACACGCACGCACACGCACGCACACACACACAGTGTAAAAATGTTACAGTTTATTATGTCAAGTATTTTGTCAACAACCAGATAAACCATATAAAGTGGACCTCGGCATATTCAGTGTTCGGCACCCACGGGCTCCACTATTCAGGGATATTGCATTCCAATATTTTTTCTATACATTTTTTGGATGGAAGCCATCCCCCATTTTTTTTTTTTTTAAGACAACCCTTACTGGTAGTGTTTCCCCGTTTATTATATATATATATATATATATATATATATATATATATATATATATATATATATATATATATATATATAAATTTACTTTTAGGTTATGTGGATTTTTGAAATTAACCCTCAGGCATATCCTTATGTGTTGCAAAAGTAGGTACACAGTAGTATATTAGTAGTACCCTATTACAGTCAAAGTCAAAGGTAAGCTTTAGAAAAGCTATTCAATACAGTACTCCAATGTCAATACTCTTGAGAGCCCTGTCAAGGCAATATACACCCGATCGTCATACAACCGGGAACAGTCTTTGTGCCACAGCTCCAATGGACTGCTGCCCGCCTAAAAGCCATAAAGGCAACCACATGCATCTAAAACCGCACCCAACAGCTTGGGAATATTATCGATTCCCAAAATGTCATGACGCTTTATCTGAGATGGTAAAGTTTGCATTTGTTAATTTGCCATGTACATAAGCTAATAAATTGTTTTAAATGCAATAAGACTGCAGATGCTTTTTGAAATCACGTGTCTTGGATTGGATTTATTCTGAATAGTTTGAGCAATTCAAATATGCGTCATAGCAGAGTAAAGAGAAAAAAGTTGCACAGATTTGGATATCTTTAAATTGGAATCAGGGCTTTTCTAAATGTGAATGATATGTGTCAGTTATCTACCTATGCAGTCTAAATGAATATCCCAGAGACTGATGTCCCAAAATAAAGTGAAACCCCGCATATTCAGGGTGAGCTAGTTGCAGATGTTTTTGTTTTGTTTTTAATCCATTCCGTTTTATTCTTGGAGAACAAAAAAATGATGTGATAAGGCAAAAAAAAAAAGATATATATATAATAGGGCTGACAAAGCAAAGTTAAAGCATTAACTTTGGAGATTAATTTAAATTGTATGTAAAATGTAATTAAAAAAAAAAGTTATCTACATTAACTCAGTTTTATTTTTTCCTGTGGCTAATGGTCTCTGCTCACATTGCAGGCAAAATTAGAGGAGAGCAGTATTGAGAACGTAACCCTTTTTTAAAAGTAATTAGTTATAGTTACTCATTACTTGCTCAAAAAAGTAACTGGGTTAGTAATTTAATTACTTCACAAGAAAATTTACTCTTTATCCGGCAAAGTAACTTTCTCTCCTCAAAAAAGTTATATATCAAAATTTGGATTTGTTTTAATGTTTATAGTATCATTATTATTTTATTTTTTATACAAAGAATTCAAATTACAGTATGTCTAATTATGTATAAAAAGTGTTTTCATTATTATTATTTTTAAAATGTATGCCACACAAATGTCTCACTCCATAAATGACATATATCATATGTTCTACATTTACTTTATCGTATGCCATTGCTTTGTGATTACAAACGTACGTGTGACGTAATAAAGCATGTGACGTGCATTTGGTCTTGTCAGCGTTTATTCGCAAAACCTGTTTCAATAGCCAAAATTCGCATTTTCCTTTTTTCGATACGCTTCAAAATCCACCCCCCTCCAAACGTAAAAACCTTTTTGCGAATTTTGGGCCCTTTTCAGAATTTCTAGCATTTCCGTTTAGTTTTATTTTCACATTTCTTGAAAATTCGAATACAAATGGGTGGATGGAAACCCATTACAGATGTGTTGTGTCAACCTGGCCACCCCGCTGAATAATTTCGGGCTACACTCCTGCTCTTTAGTTAATCAACAGATGTCCTTTTAAATCTGGCCTTGGATGCCACCCTGCTGCCAGAACTTCTACACTCAATGTTGAATGAGTCGTGTCAAAAAATTCTTTGCAATTTTTGAGTGATATTAGGCCTACCTGTCTGTCTTCACCAACTCTAACATGCTGCCTGCTTTTGTTTGCTATACATCTGGCTCACACTTGATTGCCACCACCTTGAGCCCCAGCCCGGCTCCCGATCTGAATGTATCCCCTCCAGACAATAAACTTGCCACAAATAAATAACTCATCATATCTGCCGTTGCCGTTGTGCATTTGGGTCCTCCTCACAGCCCGCCACCGAACAGTAGCACTGAGAGCCTTTCTACCTACTGCTGTCAGACTTTACTACCCACAGACATACAACTGTTGACAAATAGCCTATATATTCATGTGTACCTGTCACCAATCTAACTTCTAACTTCTTGCTAACCAAATTGATCTAAAATATGTACATTTTTTAAAGAAAGTGTCTGTTTACCATTAAAATGTGTCTCTTTGTATTTATAAGTTTCATATATCTATCCCTTGCATCTTGTGTCAGGATGATTTTTGATAACATTGAGAACAAAGGGGAAAAACAGACACCATAGTGGGGCATATTGCTCCCAGATATGGTGCCAAATAATGTTACCTTTCGCTTGTATTCATAAAACCTGATCGCATAGTAGATTGTAAGATAAAACTAGAGTCCTGATTAGCTTTCTCTATACTTTCAACCAAATATCTTTAAACCCATTAAATGTGATTATTTCATTCCTTATCCTGGAAGTTACATAGCCAGAGGGAAAAATGTATCAATTTAGACCGTAATGGCTGCTTTATGTCTTTTGCGCCATCAAGATACGCACAACACTCACACTGTCCACACAAGATGCACTAACAAAACAATACACCAACCCAGCCATGTATTAGATAAAGATGGAACATCGTAGTCAGTTGTTGTATGCTGAAAGCTTTTCTCCTGAGGCATTACCAGGCTTTTTGTGGCCCTGTGTGAAAAATCCTACATTACAGTTTTCCTCGGGTATTTTGGAATATTTCTCTGATCAGACTTGAAATTTACAAAAAGTGTATTTCTCAAAACAATTTGTACAACTAGCCAAACATCATGGTTCCCTTGCTAAAGCCATTTTCTCTCTCAAAATCCTTAGTACATCTATCAAAAAAAAAGATTTGTGTCACATAGCAGTACGACAAGTCATTGTATACGGACAACAAAGTCAAATTGCTTAGTAATGTTGTCATTATAACCATGTATTCTGGATGATGAGACGTTCTGATGTAAATATTAAGTTTTGATTAAAAAAATCAGTATTCTAAATTGAAAGTTACACCTTCGTGCATGTAGAAGATTGATTGCAAAAGAGTGGGCAAGATCCACATTTCACTTTCCCTCTTTGCACAGTAATTTGTTGAAAAACATATTTTCGTGTCATAAAGCAAGCAGGTTAAAAAAATGTTTTCACAAAAAGCGATGACATTAACATTGAGGTTAATGGAGGTGTTGTGTGACTTACTCCTTACTACAAGTCATATTATAGGTACACTAAATAACATTGTTGCGACACAAGTGTTTTTTTCTAAAAGAAGACTCTTGTGACTACAAAATCTCCATATATGATGAGATTTGAGGAAATGTTATTGCTACGGTGATGAATTAATCTGAGATTTTTTGAAATATTTTTATGCCACTAATGACCTGCACTCTAGCTGAAGCCATACACATCACTGTGAAAGCTTTATTTCCTCTTTTTTGCTCACTTTCTTTAAACATGCACAGGAAGGCACAAATATAAATTTTTTAGATTTTTTTTTTTTTTACACCAATCTCAAGATGGGAAATGTGTCAACCAAATGAGATATAAAAAAAAATTAAAAATTAAAAAAATCATATCCCTCAATCACTCTATGTGCGGTTTGTGGTTTGGAACAAGTACTTGATTTTATTTATTTTCTTCTTTTTAACCCCTTAGACCTTTTCTTGGGGAACTGTGCTGCCGAGTTATCATGGAATCATGAAAAAAAAAAAACGAGTTGAGACGTATTTTTTATATTTGTGGTGATACATGTTAAAGTGTGGGCTGAATTCCTGCAAGAAAAACAGAAATAAAGGAGAATAAACGAAGATATTAATGCAGGGGAGTAAGATGGGCTGCTTTGCTACACAGAATAATAATATAATAATAATAATTATTATTATTATTATTATTATTATTATTATTATTATTATTATTATTATTATTATTATTATAAATTATAATACATTGAATTTATGGAGCACTTTTCCAAAGAATTGTTTACAATTTAGAATAAGTAGACAATAAAAATACACAAATTTAACAAAACGAGACGGAATAGTACACTCAAAAAGTCCATTGTTAAGTGAAGAATATTAAGTGATGTGTATAGGAGAGGTTGCAGTTTAAGCGGTGTTGCCTCTGTTTCCATCCATCCATCTTCTGAACCGCTAATCCTCTATTGGTTACAATTATTTTACGTTCAAGGCAGTGCGGAACAGGTGCGATTTTAATTTATTTTTGAAAAAAAGAGGGGTCAATTGTAACACGGATGTCTTTCGGGAATGAATTCCAAAGGGTGGGGACAGCAACAGAGAATGCTCTGTCCCCCCAGATTCGGTCCTAGGGACAGTCAGAAGGTTATTGTCAGAGGAACGTGAAGGTGTGTAGGGGTGGAGCTTTAAGTCTTTAAGGTAGACGGGGGCCTAGATATGAGGGCTTCATAGGAGAGTAGAAGAATTTTGAATTGAAAAATGAGAAAATGCTTACATTCTCCAAACCTGTGCCGTTCTAACGAGCCCTTTGTGGAATCCGGTATGTTTAACCGTTAAGTTGTGAGAGTGTTGTGTTCGAGGTGTGTGCCCTCTCATAGAACTCAGTTGAAAACCCTTGTCTGTGTCCACACAGGTGTACAGTAATTCCCACACCCTCTCCCACCATCTGTCACTTCCGCCTGGCAACTGGCTTAGACTATCAGGTAGGGTTTACTGTCATACTTCTACAGCTCTCTGTTTCAGGTTAGACTGTTCAGCTGTTTTTCTTTTATGATTGATTGAAGTCACTATTTCAAACGTTGGTGGAATATGTTTAATTCCTTGTTGATGTTGACGTTCAAATCTGATAGCTTGCAGTTTGTGCCTTATTCATATTGATTGTTTTCTGGGTAATTTGACCAAAATGCAGAGGGAAGCGTAAACCAATCCTGATAAACGGATTATGATTGAAGTCATTACCATTGGGCATTTTATCCAAGCTGTTACTCGCTTATATACAATGCTGCATCATGGCATTCAGTACCTTTAGTCAACCTATTACATAAATACTCAGGCAGCCATTTTCAGATTTCCACACCATCATTATAAATTACCTGTCATCATTCAACCATGTTAATGGAAGCAGACCACAAAGCCATTATTCTTTTAAATACCGGTTAAATTGTATCTCTTCTCTAATGCCTCCCCAATTTACTAATGTCCCTTTGCCACAAAAGCCAGTTACTTATCGACCCTTAACAGCCCTTTGCTCCTACGCTGCACACACACACACACACACACACACACACACACGCACACGCACACGCACACACACACACACACACACACACACACACACACGCACACACACACGCACACACACACACACACACACACACACACACACACACACACACACACACACACACACAATTCACAACACCATGGCAGCATTCCACATTCACCATGTAAGACTCTAAGTCTTGCCACAAAAGTCAATAAAGAAAACCAAAGCTAATGCACTAATGCAGTAGTTATATTTTGGTTGGGTTAAAAGCCACATGGATGCATATAAAAGCTAAGTAATAAATAGAAATGGATGTGTTTCATCATTCATACAATATAGTATCATTGTTGACTTTCATACAGCTTTTTCAGTTACTAATGTGCTTACCCACAATCACTACAAATGTGTAACTGACTGGAGATCAGTCCAGGGTATCTGTTTTATCTGAGTTCATGTGCTGACATCACTGGGTAGTGCGACGTGACATCTCGTCCAAGCCCAAAGTGCCACCCAAACCTTTTTTCCTGTCCAACTCCTCCACTTTGTCAGCGCTAGACAAGGTTGCTTTAGTTAACAGAAACTAGCAAAATAACTAAAGCTAAAATTGAAAATAACTTTTTTTTCAACAAAATAAATAAATAAAAATGATTTTCAAAATTATGAAAATTATTTGAAAGTACATTTTATGTTTAGATAACTATAATAATTGGGAACATGTTCATTTTCACATTTGACAATTAATTTACTGTAGCTAATACAAGCCTTTGAGCTTGATTTTAAATGTGTTTATTTAGGCAATTTTAGGAGTAGTATTATGCACTGCACTTCAATTCATAGTCCATGGGCTGATTTGCAGTAGCATTCCTTTTATTTATAAGATTTATGATTAATGATACTGATGATGTTAATGTAAATAAAGACATTTCAACTTCAATTAACTCCCTTTTTAATACTAAATATGTTTATTCATGTGACTCCAACAGCCTACTCATCGACAAATTAATCAGTTGCACTACTCTGCAAGGCCACATGGGGCAGCATGAGGATGCCTGCATGTTTAATGCCAACAAGGTAATACTATGAATTACTATTTTGAAAACAATATATCCAGTTAGCAACTCACGCACTTACAGAAGTGTCTTGCCAGAAAAATTAAAAGTTCTTTATTACATTATAACATGAAAAATGTTATGTTTCAACGTGTTAATTTTTTTTGTTTTAACATGAGCAACTTCATGTTTCAACATGATAAAGTTTAAGTTTCACGTAAAAAAGTGATAAAATTCTCATATTAACATATTTCACGTTTTAGTGCAATAAGTTTCACATTTTAATGTGATAAATTGCACATAATCTGAAATTAAACAGAAATGTATGTGAACTTTGTTACATTAAAACGCCTTATCGATGTATTTTTTTCCTGGTGTGGCTACAAAATGCTTCCATATATGCTTAGCTTTTCAACAACAACAAATGACAAAGTGTTAGTCGTCTTGTGTAGTGCGATGCACTGGGTGGTTAGCACGACTGCCTCGCAGAAACAAGGTTCAGGGTCAGAAAACAAATTAGCTTTACCACGCTGAACATTACTAATGCTGTGTTCGTTTCATTAACGGGCAACCAGTCCATTTATTTATCTGCATTGTGATTGAGTAATAATCAATTATTCTGATTATTGATTGATTTTTGTCATCACCACAATTGTCGTCCTTGTCACTATCATCATCGTCGTGATTTTTGTCATCATCTTCATTACCGTCATTAACATCATCGCCTTCATCATTATCATCATCATCATCTTCAAAATGAGTCTTATTTTGAAGGTTCCAAGTGAGGACGTTCCTCTTCTTCGCAGTCCAGTTGCGATCCAGTGTCCCGCACGGTGACAAGCAGCAATTCTCAACCTTTAATGAGTCAAGACGTGGACATGCATAACATTAGAAAAATGTCAGAACATCACCAAATGAGAATATCGTAAAAAGGATTTCATTCGAGGGGTCACATGCATACATCTCATCCCTTTAAATGTGGTCCCCAAAGCTGTCAATTTCTGTTATAATTTGAAAGGCACTTAAATGAAAAGGATTGCTTTTATTCTTGTTGAAACATGAATATGTTAAGGAAAGACAAGTGCACATTGATTAGCCTATCACTTGTTACACTGGAAACCAGTTGCAGTTTCAGTTTTAAGAAGACACTGAAGTTTTTTGCTTTTTTATTTATTTATTATTTTTTTAATGCTTGCTTGCTGCTTGACACACACGATGTTTCTGCAATGCTATTTACACTTGGAAAAACCAGTTGGTCGTCATATTTATGATTCATATACAGTGGTCCCTCACTACTTCGCGGTTCACTTATCGCAGATTTTTATTTGGGTCAAGTCAATTGCTACACTGTAGCGCCATTGCAAATGAAAGTGCATCAAATTATTTAGAACAACATTTCGGTGAAAAGAAGAAAAAGAGTTTCAGCTCAAATGAAAGGAAGGGTTTATAAAACTGTGGTGAGACGAGCAATGTTGTTTGGTCTGGAGACATTGCCACAGAGGAAAAGACAGGAGGCAGAGTTGGAGGTGGCAGAGATGAAGATACTGAGGTTCTCTTTGTGAGTGACCAGGATGGATAGAATCAGGAATGAGTAAATCAGAGGGACAGCACATGTTAGAGGCTTTGAAGATAAAGTCAGAGAGGCCAGACTGAGATGGTTTGGACATGTCCAGAAGATTATATTGGCAGAAGGATGCAGAGTTTCCAAATGCCAGGCAGGAGGTCTAAAGGAAGACCAAAGAGGAGGTTTATGGAAGTAGTTAAAGAGGACATGAAGGTAGTTGGTGTGGGAGCAGAGGATGCAGAGGGCAGGGTTAGATGGAGGCAACTGATTCGCTGTGGCGACCCCTGAAGGGAAAAGCCGAAAGGAAAAGAAGAAGATTTTGGTGAAATAAATAAGCATTAATATTCACTCAGAGTCATGCATAAAGTATGAAAAAATAAACGTACAGCATTCCTGCTTGATAATTCAACATGGAAGGCATTTCCATCCTGCTCCGTGAAGGCGGACATGTTTTGCTCGCAAACCGGAAGTACGTTGGTGGAAACCGGAAGTACGTTAAGCGATATTAATTTTCCTTTAAAAAATAGTAAATATTTATCTATACAATTATTATTTTTTTAATGACACAGAAATATTTTTAACCTTATTTGAACAAAAAAACGTTACCTCTAATTTGTGACTATTCACCTATGGCTTTGCGGGTGTGGGAAGTATCACCCACGAAAAGTAAGGGAACGCCGTATACGATTTATTTTGTCTTGCAGTTTGCATCCGCCGGCAATTAATTATTATTTTTTTACAGTACTGTAACCACAATAATACCGTACCAATGTCTTAAACCGTGAAGAGAATGTACTTTCTGTCACATTTTCATATCATTGCATCTCAATAAATCAATGTTTTCAGTTGCATGTATAGCTTTGGCAAAACAACTTATGATCTAGAAATCCATCTGGAACTCTTGACAAACAAAACTACACACCTTAGAAACTCAAATGGGAACTTGTCAGACAGTTTTCACTTCTCCCCGTGCCTTGTAAAGGCAGAGATCAAAATACATTCAAGTTGTGACAGTGCTTGAAAAAAAAAAAAACCTGAAGGTTACACCAAAGTTGACTGATATTTTGCAATTTTCAGTCTCTTCATATGTTTCTATAAAAAGTATCAATTTCCACACAAGTGTAGTCTTCATTTTAAATTAAGTAATCTTACTTTGGTGCTGAAACTTGGCATCGTTCAGCCTTCAAAAGCTCATCAATATGATGCTTTTAAATCCTGAAATGGCAGCCAATTTCAAAATGTAATTTAAGTAGTAAGTGGCAGTTTATGTAAAAGCATGCGTGTGTATTTTCAAATGACATAATGTAAACTTTGGGATTCAACTATGGATTAATATTATTTAGAAATTTCTAAAAAATATTTTTTTTAGGAAACTGTGGCATCAACAAACCTGGTCTGTGGCTACAGCATCTCTTCAAAGTCCATCTCTCCTGGACGTCCTCGTTACCACCTGCAAATAAAACATCCAGCTGTTATTGATTGACAGCTCATCTGACGGATGATTGATGACTGCTCCCGCTTACCAGGGAGGACGACTTCCTCGGCATCAGAATACAGTCTGCAGGAGGCGTCAGTAAGTTGCTGCGGTGTTTCCCTATGACGACGCTCCCGTTGTCTCTTTCTGTAAAGCCAAATGCCGATGCCCACCGATAGGACTATGACGGCGGTGACCACGACAACGGCCACGATGATGCTGATGTGATTCACAGGCTCCACTGAAACACAAAGTACACAGAATATGTAACAAATTTCGCCCCATCTTAGATGGGTGTGACAATCAGTGGATCTTATCTTATCTTAAGTAAAGCCCGTATCGCACTGAGGAGCCAAAAGTTAGTCAATGTTTGCGATGGTAGCGAATGTTGATTTCTCATCAGGATTGGTCAGTTGTCGTGCAAGGTCGCAAACGTTTACCAATCGTTCGTCAGATGTTCACTAGACATTCGCCATGGGAAGTTTTGAACATGTTAAAAATTAAAAACAATTAAAACTGTTCTTGAGAACGTCTGGCAAACGTGACGAGAAATCAGCATTCGCTAACTTCGCGAACACTCGAAAATGTTTACACCCTTAGTAAGTAAATAATTGCCCTCAACAATGGTACTTTGGCTAGAAACTAGGGCCTAATAGATGCCTAACAGCAGACCAGTATCAGTCCATACAGGATTTTGAAAAGTAATCCAGGGTTTTTCCTGGCTCAAATTGAGGCAGAGGTATATGGTACCATCCTGACTATGGTGGGCGACTATCGATAACAGGTATCTGTGCCAATACCAGTCTTATTTTAAGACATCGGTACTTGCGGCGGTGACTATACAATTATCGGCCGCCCTCCTGCAGCCGTAACGCTGCAACTGCAGCTAAAATACGTTGCTGCCGAGCTCAATCAACACAGCAGGAGCGCTGTGTTGAGCAATATCAGTTGCTCAGGCTGGAGGTGGCGAGCAAATTAGGTGGAGGTGGCCGCCTCAGAATTTTGTACATAGGTAAAACCCTGTAATCATAATTAGCAAGAGTTTCACCATTTCAATGCTGATACAATCTTACATTCTCATGCAACCATAAATGCCCTTCAGTAGAGTAGGAATGGGCAGGAAAGATGACATGCATAGCTGCCAAGAATTTTGCGCTGGTAAAAATCATGAAATACTAAAAGAATATGTTTTTGATTCGATGAGCCATTCATTTTGTCATGCAAACAGTAATATATTGTTCAAGAAAACATATTCATCCTAAAGTTAGTTGTAGTTTAACACTAGATCTCCCAGAGCAGTCATTTTGACGCTTCTCAAAATTGGATTTGTTGTTACTCTGTTTACATAGATCAACAATGTTCCTGGTCTTTTGACTTCTCCTCTCTCTGTATGTATATCATTACTGCACTGCCATTTTATTGTATTAAAAATCTAAAAATATTTAGGAGTCATTGCTACTTAACCTCCGCAACCGTCAATTTGACAGCTCTATTCACTTCAATCTTTCACGTCGCTGGGACCCACGGTGTTGCGCCACTAGGCTTCCGTAGTTGGCGCCGCTGGGCTTACGTAGCTACTACCATTCAGCACGGAGGCTTTGGCTTTGCTAGATCACCAGAAGTCGGAACAAGACCAGCCCACCCCCGCTAAAAGGAGCCGGAAGTGGCGACGCAGTTCAAGGTATAATAAAAGCTTATAGTAAAATATAGGCTGCTAGATGATAGGGCTGGGTATCAGTTCTAATTTCCTCAATCAATTTGATTTCACTTCACAAGAGTTCAGTTCGATTCGATTTTGTTTTTTACTGATTCAATTCGATTCACTTCAATCCAATATTGATTAATTATGGAAAATTAATACTTTTTAAATATCAAAAACATGATAAAAACTCCACAAACAATAAATTCCAAGTCAAATTTTACGGAGGAAGTAACTGGTTAAATGATTTAGTTTACTAATGACTTTCCCTTTAAAATTCTATTTTCTTATAAATTTCTGGGAAAAGAGAAATAAAAAAAATAATTGAGTCATAGTTTTATGAATCAATATCAGGCTCCAAAAGAAACACATTGATAATTCAATTTTTTAAACCCAGCCCTACTAGATGTGACGGAGTCATGACGTTTTTGGCCGTACAATTCTGATAATCGAACTCAATAAAGCTCCACCAGAGAACCTACACCCGAGAGGGGGCTCTATTAGCTACACAAAACAGTGAGTAATAACCATATTAGGCGATTACCTGAGTGCGAGAGCGCAAGCCGTCAAAATGACGGCTCTGGGAGATCTAGTTGTTTTTGAATGCTGGTAGTGCTATCAAGCAACACCCTCTGCCCCGGACTGACGTCAAAGTGGCTTCGGGCTCGCAAACGTCTGTGTTTGCTCATTTTCTCTTACCATAGTTTGTTTGGATCTCGGCGGCATCCAGCGTGGTGATGATATTATCGAGAAGTCCATAGAGCCGGAAGACACAGGCGTAGCGGTGCCAGTCGGCAGGCGGTATGGCCTCCACATCTAGGCGGACGCTGAGCTGGAAGGTTCCATCATGATTGCGGAGCAGCTGGCCGTGCCCAACGTCCTCGTGAAGCTGCTCGCTGTCAAGCGTCCAGAACATGTCCACTTTATCGGGGTAGAATCCTGTGGCGTGGCACGTGACCGGTGCTGACGGCCGTTTCTGCAGCAGAGACACCAGGGGCCGCTCTGAGGATGTGCGACACAATCAAGTCATTAATTTTGTATGGGAATGAAGCTGCAAAAGAAGGGCTTCCACACACTGAGCGATGCAGTGAAGCTCCACTCAACACTCAAGCAGTGATTTTACGGGCAGCTGTGTACCGGCCACCGGTTTTGCAATTCAATGCAATTCCATTCAACATTTTAATCCCAGCTGCACAATATGGCAGTGATGCAAATTCTAGCCGATTAAAATGCACAGAAGGTTTCACGCAGGGAAAAAAATCCATTTCTGAGTAATAAGCAAGCAAGACAGCCACCCACCCACCACACGCTGCCAAGCGATAGAAACACATTATGTAGAGTAGGGCTGAATGATTTATCGTTTTGGGATCAAAATCGTAATTATGGGACTGCTGCATAGCAAAGCAGTAGCAGAGCTACTATAAATCATTTTTTTGAGATGGGTCAGGTTCTCGTTGGATTCGGAAGAATCAAGCAGTGTGCAGCATGCCTAAGAAAAACTGGAGGTGCAGGTGCTATTTTTGTCCACTTAGGGTCACCATCACACATTCTTCAGTACACTGTGGAATAAGAACAATTGTGTAATTTTGAAGATTGCTGGTATCTGGCAGAAACTCTGTACAGTACCACTAAACTAGATACTTTTCAGGATAAATGGCATGTTTTTCAACCATTAACATTGCATCATTAGGGAGCAAGCCATTGTCAACAATTTCAATTAGTCAATAATTTGTAAATAATAATAATAATAATAATAAAATAATTAATAATAATAATAATAAATACTCATAATAATAATCAATCAATATGAAATTGACCAAATTGTGATAAGAGTTGTCGGCCCACAAATTTGGCATGGTAAGACTACGAAAAGTGAACGACATGTACATTAAAAGCCCTTCATGGTTACAGCCTAGAGCAGCCCCGCAAGAAATGAAATCCCTGATATAATATCCTATCCTATTGAAATACACCCTTGGCATTTTCTATAGGCATAAATGGCAGGACAAAAGAAGGTTTTACATTCAATAATCGTCAACAAAAACTAGTGTAAGATAAAATACTGTAGTGTACTTCCCATTTTCAAATTTCTTCTTTCGTCAAATTTACGCAGGGTCAAACTAAATGGTGTGCCACTATCTCGTTGTGGACAACAGTGGAATCACACGTGAAATAAACAGGATTTAGAACAAAATAGTTATGAGCTATACAAAAAAATCCGTAGCAGAGCAGGATCACAAATCCGGAACCTGTGATGGAGGAGGATTTACTCTATATTTCATTTTGGAATTATACTGCAACATAAGAATATGTGGAAAAAGTGAAGCATACTAATATAGATGTTTAGAATTTAGAGTAAAAAAAAAAGATAGAATGCACAGATCTTGTGTGGTAAAGGACTCGAGCAACTCACGTATCCTCTGCAGGATGCTCTTCCCATATTCCAGCGTCTTGTTGAGGCGCTTAGGACATTCAATGAGCAGGCGGTTCTCCATAAACTCCAGCCAGCCACTATTGTCGTTCCACTTGCGGCCAGTGAGCTCCAGCTGAGGCTTGAGCCAGATCCACCGCCGATGCTCCATGTCCAGAAACAGCGTGGTGTCTGCGTCGTAGCTGTGATGGTTGGAGCCTGACACAGTGCTGCTCTCATCGTCATACTCGCAGCCATGCAGCACCTGGAACACATGAACACCTGGCGCGGCGCAGGTATGCAGCATTACCTCGGAGCTTTGTCGGCTAGCTTTGTTGACGAGCGTTATTATTAGAGATGACACCAGGTATCGTGCTAATGGTGGCCAATAACACTTTTCTATGTAAACTTTTTCCATGGCTATCCTCTTATTTGTCCGTTAAGATGCAATTTTTGTAAACATAATGCATGCTTATACTTTTTATATTAATGCTTAGAGTGTGTTAACCTAAATGTATGGTTGTTAGCTCAATTTCAGCAAGTCTGGCAGCGTTTTTCTCTTTAAACTTAATCCAAGTCCATCCTCCTATATTATGATGCAATTTCTCTAAGTTTATGTGTGTTTATAAGGTTAATGCTTAGAGTGCATTATTAGTGTGCATTTACCCACATTATACATTTATATTTTCTTACTCAATTTGGGTGGTATGACGACTTTCTCCTTTACAGTACTTAATGCATCTACCAGTACTGATTTTATACATTTACGTGCTATACTTATTGCCAACTTGATAGTGTCGTGCTTCAGTTGAACCTGTATTATTATTGTTTGCACTTCCGTTCATTTTGAACCAGGGTTTTTCCTGTGTACAAAATTCAGAGGCAGCCACCTTCACCTAATTTGCTCGCCACCTCCAGCCTGAGCCACTGATATCGCTCAACACACCGCTCCAGTAGGGCATACACTGATTCGTTTAAAATAATATTTAGGTATTAATTAGTCATCTGTTAGCTTTATTACTTAACTTTCTTTGATAACATTTTGAAAAGGCTAAAGGAAGTGCTATGGCTAAGGAGGCGGGGACGGAACCTTCACCTACCGTGTGATTGGTTAAATCTATCCAGAAGTATTCCCATGTTAATGTTTCCAAAGTGTTCCTGCCCTTGCCAGAAGTCCGTCTGCTTTTTCCAGTAGTCAGGTTCTTGGCGGAGGACGGCATCCATCCAAGGCTGTTTGGCCACAGCCACCTTGGTGCGGCTGTCGTAATGTTCTGTCACCACGCCGTCCACCACTACCACCGCCATCATGGATGGAAGACGTGGGATGTTGCTGGTCACCGTGTACACATGCCACAGAGAATGGAGGGCTGTGTGGAGTTAAAGACATTGCTTACTCATTTAGAGGAGCAAAAATTCATCGACTCTTCAACAACTAATCGATTAGCACCAAGTAGAGCTGGGTGATATGGAAAAATGGAAAATACGGAAAAATCTATCATGATAGAAGCCGTTTTATATCACAGTAACGATATACCACACAATACACTTTCAGTTATGCTATAAAAAGTTATACAACTTGAAGCAAGATGAATTCTCACGGTATTTGTGAGTTCACAAACTCCAGAGAATCCATCTTGTACTAAGCCCGCTGATTTTCACTGATGCGAACCACTGGTGGTTTGGGCCAATCACAAAGCAATATTATGTTTGGGGGCAGGATATGTGACTATGACGAAACCAGGAAGCGTTGAGGCCATGAGAAAAATAAACCTAACATGGACGAATGGAATAAAATTCTGTTCTCACAGAGTTACTCAGTTTCCTTGTTGAATGTTGAACAGCAAGAGGCGCTTCGTGCATTTTTAGCTGGTAAAGATGTTTGTGCTTTTTTTTTATTTATTTTTTTTTATTTACGACGAAAACTAAGAGGACATTTTCAAGTACTTTTGCCGTGATTGGTCAAAACAACTGCTAGGTAGATATGAAAGTATGGCTTTTTGAATGGAATTATGGAAATTAAGCAAATTTTTGAGGATATTCTATTTTTTTGACGAGACCTGTACAGTGGGTACAGATTGTTGAGATTTATTTTTATTTTTATTGTACAACCAAATGTTTTTGTCTTGGCATGGTTTGTGAGTTGTCCTGTCATTTTTGCCTAAAATGGCTATTAAAAAAATGATACATTAATAGTAAAATTGAAACTGTTTATGGAGTATCAGCATAATTTTGATCTCTTTTTTAAGATAACAGTTTGAATTTTTTCTCCCCAACAGTCAGAATATGTTACAGTCAGTACTACTAGCACTGAGTAATGTAAGTTTTTTTAGACGCCATATCGCCATCCCCTGGCCAGTATGAGAAAACAAAAATAAAAAAAACGTTTTTTCCCCCGATTTGTGCCTCATGCTGTATCCTATTTACGTTTATGAAATAAAAAATTATAATCAAACTGTTAATAGGCTTTTCCTTGCTTATTCGAGACAACCAAACTAGAAAATCGAGCTGTATTTCAATTTTGGTGTTAATATTTAAAAACGAAAATGAAATAATGAGTCATTTTTCTATTTTGAATATCTGTTTTCAAACGAATATCAATTGACCAAAAGGTACACGGACCCTCTAGTCACGGCAAAAATAACCGCTAAATTAAATATGACAGACATTATGCTAACGTGTAAAATGGGACATTAACGTGTGATTGCATTAGTGAGCGAATGTTACGGTCAGTCTGTTCATTTCACGCGTGAAAACCCTTTTAGAGTCGATGTGGATGTGTGCCCATTGTGGGACTAAACGTTACCTTATCTTATTTTCACTGTAGTTAATAGTAGCACTTTTTAGCATAATTTGCTAAACCATTTGGATTGGTTTGCGATCTTACCGGCAGAAGCGACGTGACTCCAAACGAGCACAAATAATGCCGCTTTGTTCATGTTGCGATCTCACATCATAAGCCGATGTCATAATAAATTAATTTTTCAGCTACCAAACGAACTCCAACGACTCCATAAAGTTGTAGATGTGAATCCGTGTTGCGTGTTGCGCAATGGACAGTGCGTGTCACTCGTTTTTTCAAAACAAAACAGAAACTTTATTTTAAAAAAAATACGAAACGAAATGTTGTTGTTTATTTGTTTGTCAATTTTCTGTCAAAAATGTAAACGCGAATGACTCGTTTTCCTATTTCCGATTCTGTGCACAAATAGTTTATGGAAAAAAATCGGATAACGGGTTTCATTCCCTTTGGACCCCTGAACTGGATAGCCGATAGGCCAAGACTTTTGAAGTCGCGAGGCCGCCATATTGCTCCTCCCAATAAACGTTTCTCGGCTATCGAGATTGGAGAACATTTGAGACAGTACTTATTAGAAACAGCGTGCTTTATGATGTTTTAAATGTGTTATACATAAACAAATGAACTTCAGACATTTTACAACTTCATTTAAATACATGTATAAATGATATGCTAAATGATTTTTACAGGAGGAAACATGTTAAAAATGGTCACCATTCAGCCACAACTAACCCCCCACTCCGCCCCAGTCCTTATACGAGGTGTATACGTCTCATGTGTACGCATACTGTATAGTTTTTAGTTTTTACAGTAGTCTGCTCGCGAGATGGGACGAGCAAGATGGCCGCCCCGTGACTTCAACGGCTTGCGCGGGCGTGCATGGGCTATCGACTTTCCGGTGACAGTCATATATTCAGATCAGTGCTTTGGACCTTCTCATCTGCGTGAACCGGAAATAAATCATGGACTACCAGTCGTCGCCTCTCGCAATTGTAGCCAGATGGCAGACATCTTGCGTTGCCTCTGTTACTGACAACTAGTGTTATTTTTTTCGCTGGAATTACTATTCTCAATGCGTGTTTTACACCAGAATGCCTGTATGGAGTAATGAGAGCGTCACAAAGAACAAACTTTACAACATTACTGTCTGACTAAATTATTTTATTTAAATATTGAATTAATTAAAATTTTTGAATAATCATTTCTATATTCTTAAAGGAAAATGCAAAATTTGCAACCATAGCTGGTAAATTTAACATGTATTGTGGTCCTTAATTTTATACTGTGGGCCGGTATAATATTTAAAATAATATTTAAAATCTGTGGTGAGAGCACTTTTGATTAATATTTCTATCAATGTATTTAAAAAATATATAATATTAGAACTTATGTTTGGTCCAGTAAATAACCCAGACTGTATAGCTAAAATAAAATCACTATATCGCTGGTGTCGAGCCAAAATCTTGTGCCTCCAAAGTTGTCACTTTTTCTTCTTTTTGGAGATTGGGGGTTGGGGGGGGGGGGGGGGGTCCGTACTAGAATAACGTGTAAATGCACTATGACAGCAGGTGGCAGTGTTGCTTCGATTGTCTGGTAGTACTTCTCAATTATTTGTTTTCAAGCACATTTCAAATACATTACTGACACAGTCATGCACTACACGACATAAGTA
Source organism: Vanacampus margaritifer (assembly GCF_051991255.1). Taxonomy (NCBI): domain Eukaryota; kingdom Metazoa; phylum Chordata; class Actinopteri; order Syngnathiformes; family Syngnathidae; genus Vanacampus; species Vanacampus margaritifer. Next base: position 5,836,860 of record NC_135437.1, read on the forward strand.
AAGGTCAATGGCGACATAATTAAAGGTCAATGGCGACATAAGTAAAGGTCAATGGCCTGTGCTGAATCAGGTCTACTAGAATGCAGAACCGAACAATAGTTCAACATGTGCTCATTATGCAGATTAGCAAAAATAAATAAATAACTAAAATAAAAATCATAACTCGTGAAAGGATGACTAACAAAATGTGGATGGCTCTGCTGAATCAGAACTGCACTTCTCGCAATTGCATATCATGAAAATGCATTACCAGCTCAGTTGCCTAGTGGTAGTGTGTCTACCTTGGAACTAGGAGATTGTCGAAATAATAATAATAATAATAACAATAATAATAATAATAGATTTCATTTGTAACACATTTTACGTTTATAAAATAAATCTCAAAGTGTACAGCACAGGCAACAATAAAAGCAATAAAAGCACACAGTAAAAACAGTCCAAAAAAAAAAAAAAAAAGTCAGTAAAAAGAGTAAAAAGTCAAGAGAAAAAAAGTAAAGACTAAAATCAATACTCAAAATAGAAATAAATCAGCAAAAGCTTTTTTAAAAAGGAAGGTTTTGAGTCTTTTTTAAAAAGCTCCCACCGTCTGTGGGGCTCTGAGGTGGTCTGGGAGAGCGTTCCACAGACTTGGAGCAGCGGGCTGGAAAGCCCTGTCACCCATGGTCTTGAGCCGAGTCCTAGGCGAGCGCAGAAGGTGCAGTCGGCCTGACCGTGTTCTGTCTGATGTGTGCGGTTTGAGGAATCCTGTGAGGTAGGTGGGGGCTACATCGTGCAGACAGTGATGGGTGTGAAGGAATTTTGTATTCGATGCAGAAAATGTATGAGAAGCCTGTGCAAAGTGCGTAGGATGGGGGTGATGTGCTCATATTTTCACAACAGGACCCGGTCAGTGCTGTTTTGTACATAGTGAAGCCTTTGTTTAGGCTTTTGCCAGGGATCCCGATGAGAAGCGCATTACAGTAGTCCAACCTGGAGGAGACAAAGGCATGGACAAGCTTCTCAGCGGCAGAATGGGAGAGAGATGGACGAAGTATAAGTGTTCCCTCGTTTCTCGCGGGTGTTACATTCCAAAAACTACCCGCGATAATGGAAATCCGCGTTCATTTTTTTCTTCTTCTGGTAATTATATATTTTTCATTTATTATATATATTTTTTCTCTTTTGGTATGAGTTTATTATGAATGCTTTTTCATTATCATATATGTTCTTTTTTCATTTACAGTCATTTTACCATTAAAAGTATATATAATTTTTTTTAACTTATTACACAACATAGTATAGATATTTTTTGTTTATTCTAAATGTTTTTTTGTTCATACTATTTTTTTCATTTATTATATATGTTTTAAGGCTAACACCACACCGCACACTTTATAAATGCGCTTTTCTTGATAGGCGTTAACATTTTCTCACATACTGTATCTCTTATTTAAACACAATAGGCCTATACATGCTCAGTGTTCAAACTATTTTAGATTTTAAAATAATAATAACAATAAAATAGAATTAAACTAATATCCAAAACATTCATTTGAGAAACAAAAATATAACAGCGATCGATCCATTTTTTTCCGGCGGGTATGTTTTTCTTTAGTGAGAACTCTGGGTCTTCCGTTTCAGAAATATAAGTAACTGAAAACAGAGGAAAAAAGGTAGCTAGCCTGTTTCATAAAAAGAGATCATTCTTGGCATGTCCCTTTGACAATGACTCTATTGATGATGGTGCCGCTTTATTTCGCAGGGAATTAAATCTACGTCGCAAGATTGTTATCAGACCACGCATAGATATGCTGGCATTTCTGGACAGTTATCTTTTTAAACGGTACTGTTTCACATCACAGTCCATCATCTACATACACAACTTAATCCATTCTTACATTTGCAACATTACCAGCTGTAGTCCTGCACTCACATCACAGCAAATATTGTGTGTCACACTATGTTTTTTTTTCTTCAAATGGCATTTAAAAAAAATGTAATATCGGAGATGGCAAGCACGTAAGCAAGGCTGCCCAGACATGTCCTGTTAGATTGGTTGAGAAAGTGTTCATACTTCAGTGTAGATTAAATGTCACTCAATATTCCAGATGCATGTAAAGAAATGTAAATGCAAAGAGAACTATCAGTAGCATATCAATATGTTACCTCTGTTGGTCTTTCTGAGTCCCCCTCTATGAAGGCGGCAGACATGGTTTGCTCGTCCTCTTCATACTAGATGAGTGATATGTTTCAATATACATGAAGTATTATTTGTCTAAAATCTTTGGGGTATTGCCTACTTACAATGTCTGAGTTAGTTTGAGGAGGGTCCATCAGGCAGATGGCACCTTCAGAATCTGTTTAGAAAAATGAAAAAAAACAAATATATGAAAGTGAAATAGATCTTCTTGTAAGTAAGCTTAAAAAAGATGGGTGGCCTAGGCAGTTTAGATTATATAGATCGTTATACAATTGGATTAGTATTTCTAGTTATATATCGCAAACAGGCCGCCACGACTACACCTAAGGCCGCCGCTGTCGCCGCGGCCACCACCACCACCACCAGCAGCTGCTGCGACAGCGCCCAGCCAGTCCGGGGGAGGAGAGCCCGGGGCATTTGACGGAGGAAGAGGACGACAAAGATGAAGCCACTCCTCAAGAGCATCCGGTTCGTCCTGCTGCAGCTGTAGGAGGGGACACGGACTCAGACGACCCTTATGACACATCCTGCTCGATGGGGACACCCTTTAGTTGTCGAAGACAAGGAGCGTGCATACTTGGCTAGAATTTTAAACATCAGAGATGTTTTTTTCTCCAGAACGCACTTTACACAAACACTTACTAATGGAGAAAGTGTGTAAAGACAATGTCTGTGCAATTCCCCTCAAAGTGGCAACAAATTTTGCTTTGCATGCAAAGTTTTTGGATGTAAAAATAGAGCAAAATCAGCATTTTTTGCATCAGGATTTTCTGATTGGAAACAAGCAGATGAGCGATTACGTGAGCATGAATGGCCATGATAGCTTTTATTAACGAGTCAGCTGAACACGGTGTGGTGGATTTTGAACTACGAATGTCAGTACTGGTCTTATGTGCTTTTTTTTGTCAGAGTAGGGACTGGCTTTTAGAGGAAGCATCCACCAATTTGGTGATGTCCACAATGGTAACTATTTGGAATGTATAAAACTGTTAAGCCAATTTGACCCTTTTTTGAAATCCCACATGGAAAAATATGGAAATGCTGGAAAAGGAACACCTTCATATTTATCTTTAAATGTGTATGAGGAATTTATCGATCTGATGGGTAAAAAAGAAATTGTTGGTAAAGTGAAAATGGTGAAATATTTCTCCATTAGTGTTGACATTTCTCATGTTGATCAGACGACATTTATACTAAGATTTGTGTAACCAGATGGTTGCATTGAAGAGCGCTTTGTACAAATGTTGCCAATAGTAAGGCACAATGGTGAAAGCCTGTTCCAGTCACTAACAAGTGTTTTAGAAGAGATGGGGGTTGATATTGCAAATTGCAGGGGGCAGTGCTATGATAATGCCAGCAATATGTCTGGAGCCTACAAAGGGGTACAAGCACGCTTGAGGAAAATCAACCCCCAAGCTGAGTGGGTGCCATGTGCAGCCCACACACTTAATATGTGCGCTGATTTGTTTGTCAATGGTGGAAAATAAGCAGAGCATCTTGGTTAGGGTTTGGGAGGGGCTATATTTGATGGCTAGCCCCGGGGCCTATGAGTAGTGAAGAAGGTATATTAAAATCCATACTTTTGCGTGTCCAATAAATCAAATTATGGGATAAGAAATGAACAGAGTTCCTGCGCAGGATGATTTATTCCGGAGATTTCCGTTACATCATTGAATCAAACTCCAACAGTTTCAGATCAATAATGCCACTCCTCTTTCGAAGAGCCCACACTTTATTACAATCAAATCGCAAGAACAGTGTCTCCAACACCGCCCCTCATGAATAAGTAAATGTCTTATATAATGGAAAAATACAGGTTGGAAAACAGAGTTCTCAGCACACAGATACAGCTGTGTTCGTCTCTAGTCAAAATATACTTTCAAGGCACTTCTCAGTACTTTCTCCCATAACAAAATCTCACAAACAAGTTGAACTCAACAGCTCCTAATGTAACATAGTTATATGAGTGTGCGCTCTCTCTCACGAACAGAAATGTGTTTTCGCACAGAGAAGGAACTTCTAGACCAAACAATGGGTCCCACCTTAAGGTCAAATTATACTGAGTTCAAAACTACTTTACCTACTTCACATCTATAAAACATTTCAACATGGTTGATATAAAGAATTAAAATGTTAATAATGTATAACAATGGTTAATATATGAAATAAAGTATTAAAAATGTTAATAATGTATAACAGTCCGCCCTTTGGGCTTTCTTAAACAAAGCCCAATAACTAAACATTTAAACATTTTTACACAAAGATTCCAGCAGGATCTGCATCGGATGTTGCGGCAGGCAGGACTGAGGAAGCAACAGACTCCATCATCATATAAGAAGACTTATTTCGTACGTCCTGTTTTTCAATCGCGGCCAAAATAATCCTTTCGCAAAGTGAACGTATACAGGGTATACAACAACATCCGCATATTGTTAACAGAGCCATAAATACAGCAACAGATATCAAAATTGTGGAAATTAAGGTTTTGTAGCGGCCAAATACAGTCATCCAATTATCCCATATTGAAGTATCTATACCAGAGTGTTCATTCATCTTTCTATTGAGTGTCCGGAGTCCTTCAATTGCAATAGTTAAACTTCCATCCGGTGCAGTATTATTAGGAATGAAGGTACAACATTGATCTGCAAACATTGAGCAAACTCCTCCCTTTTCTGCCAATAACATATCTAGTGCAATTCGGTTTTGAAAAGCCATCAAAGATGTGGCAGCCAATTGGCCATGTACAGCCTCGAAACCAGATTGAGTCCAATTTCCTAGTCTTTGTACACTGTAATGTACATAATTAATTCTGTCTACGTTTTTGTTAATGGTGCACCACCAACAAATTAGGGATTCAAATCCCGAAATTATTTGATTAGTCAATTTGTACTCATTTGGCACACCTCTTGGTACTCCAATTGCATCAATGTAGGTGGGGACATTTTGCTGTTGCCAAGAAGATCGTTTGATTCTCTGAAAATGAGGAGAAGTTTGTGGTTCCCAAGTGTCAATCATTTGTAAAAGGTTATCAACCGAGGTGGGGAAAAGTTGTACTGGCAGAAGGAGGGTAATGAGAGCGCAATATCCTTTCACATTCCAAGGCAACTTGTCAAATATTTGATTATTTCCACACCACCACCAAATGTCAGCTCTTGATTGAGGCTTGAACTTTTGACCCACATTTATTATTGTAGTGCAGTGTGAAATGTGATTTAGTTCTCCCAATTGTTCTCCGGTACCTGCCATTTTAATACATGAAAAATTACCATCTGCAATTTCATTTGAAAATATTGGTTTGGTTGTCTGCCAATTCACGAGTGGAAACACCTTGTCCCATTGAGAGCATTTGGTATTTGGGACAGTTTTATTCATAATTTCCATTATACATTGTTTCTCGATTTTAGCCGGGATTACTCGCAATAAAGGTCGTGGTCCCACACATACCACACAATCCTTACCAGAGGCGTGTCCTGCCTCGTTCGCCAGCAGTAGCCAGTTGTTGCTGCCTTTGGACACTCCTGTTGTAACACGAAACCATTCAATTACACCATCAATCGGTACACTTGCAGCTTTTACCCCATTCTCCCTCGAGTATTTAGTCATTTTTGGTTGGTCTAGCTTACTCATAGTCTTATTTACACAGATTAGAATGGGAAAACGTGGTATATTCCCGTCGGGAATGGAAAAGGTCAATTCAAGTTGACCTCCCATTTTACGCAGTGTTATCCTTTTAGAAAAGAAGACAGCCTCCTTGCTCTTTCCCGGTGGCCAATATTGTCCACTCTGGGTGGTTATAAAAGTACCCCAATCTAGTTGCGCAACATTCCCTGTCAAATACCACCAATATTTCACCCATATTCCTTCAATGATGTAATGGGAATTTTGACAGAAGTGTTCGTTCGAACTGTCACAGTAACTGAGTCATTACACGTTTTGGATATGACCCAGGGAATGTGTGGAAAGTTAATGTCTCGCTTAACACGAATTCTTGTGGTTACATTCACAGTTGTGGATAGGGGATCCCAAAAACACAAAATTGGCATAACAGTCAGTATAAGAAAGAGTGTCATGGTGCAGACGCAATTGAAGACGCATTGTCTCTTCGAAGCAGCCATCTCGTGATGAAGGTCTTTGTTGAATGGTCTGTGCAGGTTTTTATTTTTTATATATATATTTTTTTATTTTTTAAACAGTTGTCACTTTCTTTATTTTCTTGTGTAAATGGTGCATTCAGGTATCATGAGCAGCATTCAGCAGGCCCCTCTAGCAGGTCGAACAGAGCCTTTTTTTTTTTGTGAAGAGGGTCTTTCAGCCTCTCTCCAACTGCCAGAGATGCAAGATTGATCACCGGGATTAATCTTCCCAAATTGTGACTCATTCTTTGTGGAACGCCCCGGAAAAGGGACACATTCCTCCTATCTCCATTGGGTAATCCTCAGCTCATCTGGTGGAAACTGGAAGCAGTTGAATGGCCTCTCGGCTGGCACGTCTGGTCATTGGAGCAGCTGGCTGGTCTCTCTGTTGATTCCCGGTGGTGGCTGGCTCCTGAAGGTGGGGGTTGAGTAGAAGGCGGACCTCCGGCTGGTCTAATAGGCAAGATGTGGAACCAGGTGCCGCGTGGACTGGACTAGATTGACCTTTTCATCACCTCATCTGGGTGCAAAATATTTTCATTTAGTCACTAATAAACATTTATTCACATCCCTTCTTTTTGAAAGAGCATTTTGGTAGTGTTATATAGTTAGGAGTTAGTAAATGTTAGTAAAGTTCTGTAGCCTCTCCTGTGGGAAAAAATTCTGTTTGTTGTGACATTCAATTAGGATCCAGCCTTTGGCTGACTTTAATGACCTGAGCACATTCTTAAATGCAAAAAATGAAAATCTTTAGCCAGTTCAAATCTGACGAGGCCAATTTTGTTTACAGAATGTAATAATTATTGGAATGTTTTATTATAATATTTATTGTTATAGATATAGCATGGATGTGCTTCCGGCCATTAAATAAATGCAACTTTCGTCAACAAATAAAATCAAAAAATAACATCTAACCCCAGGGCCCCAGGGGAAAAATAGAAATAGAAATGGAACATATTCACCTTATTTTCGCCGTCCCTGCCAAAACTTACTCCTTCTCCATGGTCAAGGAAATCCCCAATTGTCCTCCTGTAAAATTCATTCTCACGGACTATCTATAATTATCGCATTAAGACTAACTTTTAATTTTAAATTTATTTATTTAACATGGACTGTTTGTGTCCTTCGCGACGATATACCCAGACCAACCAATAATTCCCCCATCTGAAAAAGATCGCTTTAGAGAATTTTTCAGACTAATATATAAAGTTTTGCAGTAAATAAATTTTGCATGCTTTTTGTTTAGAAAGAGGGGAAAATTTTACATTTAACCAGCAAATTCGACAATGCGTCCCAAGCAACTATTTAAATTTCAAAAGAGAATTCGGGAAAACACTAGAAGACCAAACTTAAAAAAGTAAAATATAATAATTAAGATTGAAATAAATTGTATCTTATCTGTATTCATATTAGCTGTTTCAATTTCTGAAACCAGATGAAATTTACCTGTATTATCTTTTGTACTATAAAAATATTGTAGCTTATGCCAATGAATTTTACAAAGAATCTCAGTTTTCAGCCAATTCATCAATTATTATTAATACATAAAGTTGCCCTTAGTTTTAATGTTATCATTAAGCTTGCTAGTCCCCCTTGTTGATGTTTGTCCAAAAAGCTGACTGTTTTAAAATAGACAGAGATAAACAAATCAGATCAAATCAAAATAGACATCAAACGTTTTTAAAATGTAATAAATCTGTGTGTATATAGTGTTGTCAATCAGTTCATTATATTTACGAAATGTTTTACTGTAAATGTTATCACCTTATACAGTATCTGTCAAAAATAGAGTGCAGTGTAAACAGTCAGTATCACATCATATGGTCTGGTATCACTAATTCAAGGAAAGCATTGTTTGTGGGGTTGAGTCACCATCGTAGTGGACAGTTCTGGACGCAGGAATGCTTTAAGGACGCTTGTGCAGAGCATATGGAGCAGTTTTTCATAGGACAGTTCGTGCGGAGCATTGTGTGCATTGGGCAGTGGAGCAGTTTTCCTTTTATCACATTTGTATATGATGGCACAGTCATTGTGGCAACAGGTGGCGCCAGGAACCTCCCCTCTCCATCAGGTATTGGCAGGATGTTTTGTGATGATGGCTGCATCAACCGCAGTTTCTTTGTGGGTGGGGGGGTTTTAAAGAGGTCTGTGTCCCGCCAGTTGACTTTGTTCTGAAATAATAACCCCTGACCAATAACCCTCACTCGACTGAAAACATTCAAATCTGCCCCAACAGTATTTAGGTTATAACATGTCAGTAAATATTAAAAACAAAAACTTCCTTTATTAAAAAAAAATTCAAAAAAATTTTGAGAAAGGGGAAGAAAATAAAAAAAATAAAAAAAATAAAAAATAATTAAAAAAATAAAAATAATAAAATAATAATTAAAACAATGAAAGTTTACAATTTTAAATAATTGCTAATTATATGTCAATATTTGAATTTAATATGTTTTGCATACCTTCATAAATAATAATTAGGATGAGGTAGGACAGATATACTCTAACAATTTACAAATATAGTTAATTAATAAGTGTGTAGTTTTCTTTATTTCTTTATTTTTTCTTTTTTTCTGGGAGATCTCAGTATTGATCATTTGAAATGTCATCATCATTGTTCTCCCTTTTTTTTTTTTTTTTTGTATGTGTGTTTGTGCGTGTGTGCGTGTGTGCGTGCGTGTGTGTGTGCGTGCGTGCGTGCGTGAGAAAAAAATAAAATAAATAAGAATTCCCATACCGTTCACCTAAACCGAACACTTCAAAATCCAGCCAGAGTCGTGGGGCCGCCAGGAGACCCGAAGGGGGACCAAAGAAAAGAAAGAAAAGCGAAGCCCAGCACCGACCAGACACCACCCACCGGGCCACTAACCAGAGTCCTTCACCAACCCCAGAGACATCCAAACTCCAACAAATCAGGGAAACCTCAAGGGCCCAAAGGAGAAACTGAGGAAAGGTAGAAAGGACAGACGAAGCAGAGTGAGATCCACAGACACCAGCCTCCACCGAATCAATGACCTGAGGGAGAAACAAATTGTGTCTGAGTCTCGATAGATGCTGGTGTGGTGGATCTAGCATGCATGAAAATCTCCACCAAAGAGGGGAGCCGTCGACCCCCGCCAGGACAGGTCTGTTTCTTTTTATAAGATGAATATGATATAATTTTACCTCTAATTACTGCTTTCCCAGCTTCCCAGAGAAGAGATGGCGATAGGCCTGGAGAGTCATTTATTTCCAAAAAGTCTGCCCACTCTTTCCTTATAATTTTATCAAACTCTGCATCGTTTAGCAGAGAGATGTTAAAACGCCATGTTGGTGGTGGTTTAAAGGTATAATCAACTTGTAGGGAAAGTGAGACTGGTGCGTGGTCGCTAATAATAATAGGATGTATTTTTGTAACAGTTTTATCAGCAATAGAGTTATTTGTAAGAAAATAATCAATTCTTGAAAAAGACCGGTGTACAGCGGAAAAGAAGGTAAATTCCTTCTTATTTGGGTTTTTAAGTCTCCAGCTGTCGACTAGGCCAAAATCATCCATATATTCCCCTATTACTTTAGTAGATTGTAATCGCCTTATACATGTTGTGTTATTAGAACGGTCTATTAATGGATTTAAGACTGTGTTAAAGTCTCCTCCAATAATAATAGTAGAGTTCGCTGCTAAATCAAACAGCTGAGAGAAAAATTCATGGAAAAAGGCCGGATCATCATTATTAGGGGCATATAAATTGCCAAGTGTATATATTTTATTAAATATAGTTACCTGAATAATAATGTATCGGCCCTCTGGGTCTGTTATTATATTATTTAGAGTAAAGAGTAAATTCTTATGTATGAGTATACAGACTCCTCTTTGTCTGCTGTTATAAGGGGCAGAGTATGCTTGGCTAAAATTCTTATCAATAAGTAATTTTTCTTCAGATTTTTGTAGGTGGGTTTCTTGCAGGAGGCAAATATCTGCTTTTAATTTTAAGAGATGGTCTAAAGTTTTTATTCTTTTTGCCTGTGAGCGAGCGCCACAAACATTCCAGGAAACCAGAACTAATTTATGCATACAAACAATATAGGCTCAGTCCTCTGTAAATATCTGCATAGGCCATTGGTCAATACTGGCATGTTATAGGATAGAATCAAAGTAGTTAGGTGATTTATATAATTTGTGTAAAATATAAGGAAATGTGTAAGTAAATATAACAGCGAAAAAACGGGTAGGGATGTGAAAGTGAAGGACGTTAGTGGGGAGTTAAACAACATTATAATACACCAGTAACTGGTAACCCAAGCGAGATTTTGTTTTTTTTTGTTTAAATCTACTTTTAGATATAGTTATGTATTATTATTATATTTATAATATAGCGTAAACATAATGAGTATTCATATTTTAGGTTTTATAACCACATATACATTATATGTATATGTATATGTATACATCTAATAATCAAACAAAATGTGTAGTTTTCAATTAATGTTTTCTCAATGGAGGCCGCAGCCCGTAAAGTCAGCCTTTGGTCAAACGTCAAAGCAGGAATGATTTTTAATTACATATCACCTCAAATTATGTCAAAAATGCGATTCTTCCAGATAGCTTCCCCAGTCTGTTTGTAATGAGACTTCAAATGTCGAATTCAAAGGTTAAATATATTCAGGAGAGATTAAAATTATTTTCTATTTATAAACATGGGAGAGAAAAAAAAATAAAAATAAAAAAAACTCCTTTTAAATTATAATTAACACATTACTTCATCCCCAGGACCGGAATATGGCACTTTGGTGGGACCCCAATTGTGGGTGTGTCTCCTGATTCTGAAAAGATATTTAAAATTTATTAAACAATGTTTTCGCGCACAAACAAAATTATAAGGGAAAAAACAATCATCTATATAAAGAATTATTCCACATTAATTGCCATCCAAGTTATTTGTTTTTAGTTATTATTATTATTATTATTATTATTATTATTATTATTATTATTATTATTATAAGAGTAGAGACTAAACTACTTAATCCAAAAACAATCCCAGAAAAAACAAACATACATCCTCTCATTAAACTTTAAAAGCAGATTAACAATCACACAATTAACATTACCTTTTATAAAAACATTTTATTTGACCTCATTACAAATATTGATGGCTGTTGGCATTTTTTAACCAGAGAAAGGGGACATCTGGTGGTCAAAATGAGTCATAGCAACTACAATCAGTCAAAGCCACCCATGCTCTTGTAGATCATGGGTGGCTTGTAGAGTCTACAAGCATAAGACATGCATCTAAATTTTATAATATCTTAAAACTATACCTCTTTATGTTATTTGTGTATTAATATTCGTTCGTTTTATATCAAACATAATTTTAAATATGACGTATTCGCACTCGTGAAGCCAGTTTAAGTATTCAACATTAGTGCTTAAGAAATTTATGTAAAGGGCTTATAAAATCAGTTACGGCAACAATTTATATAATGTCGTTCAATTATTTAACGCAGACAATTGCGGGTTTTAGCGTTAGAAGTTTTATTAGTAATTTTACCGTCTAATTAATTTATCCCGTTTAGCGCTTATTAAACGGCTTCATTTGTTTTATTACGTAAATTCAATATCATACGAGCTGTTTGTATGAAACAATCGAAAGTCAATATTACAGCATTAATCATCATTTAATACACTTTTCTTAAAGTTACGTCCGGGATATTCCCCTATATTAAAATACATATAACTCTAATACTTTTCTAATCCGCGGTCGGCGTTTACGGAAATACAAAGTTAAACTACCACCCCCAAAACCATCGAACAAATGCCATATCTTATTAGAATAAACTAACCTTTTCCACAATATAATCAAGTCCCGTCGTTCAATATTAATTACATTTTAAATCATTATTTAAACGGTATGTTTAATCCGGAAACTTTAATTCCGACTAGCGGAGGTGATATCAGGTCAAATCATTTAGTCTTATATCATTATTTAAAGTTATATAAATGGTTATAACTTTACAAAAATACCTAAAGCTAGTATTCTAGCATTATTCATCATCATCTTATCCAAAAATACACGATTATGTGTCGTTTTTATTCCACTCGTAAAAGTGTTCTATATCTCGTTTTTTACGTCGAACGCCCGCGGCGCAATCCTCAACGTCCCCCATCAATAAAATTAATTTACTGTAGCTTATAACGGCGCCATAAGATTTATTCCACCGCAATCGTGCACCCAGTCGTGCAATTATTTTATTTCTCGCCTTATATTTCATAACGATTCTCCGCTGACACCAGCGCATGCGCACACAACTCCCTGTCGCCTCGTGACGCGGCATCCGGTTGCAACCATTTTTGTAGTTCTCAAACAGTGTTTTCTTTCTATTAATTATTGCCCGTATTTTATAGCTTATTATATTATATTATATTATATTATATTATATTATATTATATTATATTATATTATATTATATTATATTGTAGCTAAGTCGTATTAATATTTCTAAATACAGTGACGTCTCACTTATAACAAAATTAGTCACCAAAATATTTCATCGCGGTCCCTTTAAGATTTTACCGTGCTTCACTGACAGACGGCATACAAACAAACATAAACGGACAGACAAGATATGTCGCTTTTGTGCGACATACCAAAACATATAAAATCCGGATAACTGTTCTTGTCACAGCTGAACAGTATTGTCTAAGAATTTTAATAACCGAATATTCCAAGACCTATCGACCGATCTTAAGGCATTCCAAATATTCTTATGTCGGTCTGACTTCCATAAGTTGAGCAAATATATCTTGTCTAAGAATATCAATAACCAATTATTCAAAAGACCTAGCGATTGATCTTAAAGCGGCATATTAAGTCCGTTTTATGTCAATCTGACTTCCATAAGTTGAGCAAATATCTTGTCACGATTACATAACAGCAACCGTACTCTCTGCTGCGTCTATCCGCTGACTTTATTTTATTCAAGGATCATTTCTAATTACCCAAGAATCTATCGCTTGTAAAAACAAAATGCTTTTCTTGTAAAGACAAAAATGCTTTTCAAGCTGACTTCCCCTCAACTTCAACACATATATATGGATTTCAAACCACTTATCCAAACAACTTCAACACATATATATGGATTTCAAACTGTTGGAATTTATTGCTATATTACTATAAATTTAAGTTAATAATCTGACTCCAATTTGTGACCTTACCAAACTATCACCCATCCAACAATAGCATGCTCGTTCTGCAATAGAAAGGTATCAGGAAGCCGGCATTTTCACACACGAGTGGATTTATTCCTAACATTCAAATCTAATACAAACAGCTGGGGTCCCGGGTCCCTATCAATACAATTCTGTACGTCTCTGTCTCAAGCAGCCAACGTATTCTCATCCGAGTTGCCCCAGTGAATAGTTATACTACACAATATTTAAATGACACAGAAACAAAGGCATCCTGGCATTATTCTATTGGCTATGTGTTTTCTGCAGTTTAACTTTAGCTTGCTTTTCATTGGCTGATCTTCATCCGCAGCGTCACTGGGTGGCTTCTCCTGTTTTGTACTTTTCCGCCCCGATGTCAAACAAATGTGGTTTACAACATACTTTGATCTTATCACGGTTCTGCATCTCCCCCTGCAATTAGCATCCTTTGTTGGCAACATTCCATTCCTAACACGCCCACGTCCATCACACACATCCTGTATTTCACCCCCACGCACACAAACTCTTATATTCCTTTAATCCCTCTCATGACCTCAGACGACTGAGGTCATCACTCGAATACCTTGTTTTTTATTGTTAAACATGAGCTAAAAATCGATAAACAACTAAAAATTAGTAAAAAATTTCATTCTAGTAGAAAATCAGTATAAAATTTCATTCTCTCTCATGGCCTCAGATCCCTGAGGCTACCTTCACATACTCACATCCCGGACTCCCGGAGGGCCACAGCTGTCTCCGCTTCCTGGGGGTCCTTCTGAGGGATCATCATATACTGACCACCCGGCGGTAGTGGCCCCAACGTGCGTTCAATTGTCTGAACAGTCAATGATCTGATACATGGAATACAACAACAGCCGCATAACACCATAATTGCGGAAAACATCGCGATAGACATCAATACTGATGCAATCAAGCTTTTATATTTGCCAAAGACGTTTAACCAGTCAGAGTACCAACTGGTGTCCACGCCTGAATGCTCTTTCATTTTATTACTTAGCGTGCGCAGACCCTCCAATGCCTTAGTAAGGCGACCATCAGGAGATGTATTGTTGGGGATCAGAGTACAACACTGCTCCCCAAAAATACCACACACTCCTCCTCTTTCAGCTAACACCATATCTAAACTCATTCTATTTTGGAATGCCATAAGAGACGTGGCTGCTAATTGCTCGTGCACTGCCTGGAGTGCCGAAGTGGTAAAGTTCGCCAATCGTTGGACATTATAGTGGACATAATTAATCCGGTCCACATTTTTGTTTACTGTAATAAACAGAAAAATACTCTCCCATCCTGCCGCCACTTGATCCACCAATTTGTATTCATCAGGGACCCCTCTCGGAACTCCAATTGCATCTATGTATGTGGGGTCTCCTGCATTCAACCATTCTTGCATGTCCCTTTTCTTCCTCCCAAGGAAGGGGATTCTTCCCCACTGTCTAACTCCTTCCCAATTTATCCTAGCCATGTCTAATGCTGTCACACTAATTGGCATGATCAGCGTTACTAGGGCGCACTTACCTGAGGCATTGGGGGGAAGCCTATCGTACAACACTCTCTCTCCACACCACAGCCAAACATCAGCACGAGCGAGAGGTATTCCTGCTGGCAAAGACACATTTTCATTACACCATGACTCCTGGATGTTTCCAATCCCAGGGCCACTCCCATGTAACTTTAGGCAGGTAAAATTTTGTTGTGCAACATGGATGTCAAAAATGGGCTTTTGCTTTTCCATATTTGTCAGTGGAAAGGCCGAATCCAATTGGCTGCACTTTCCTTGGAGAGTTTTGTTATACAGGAAACCAAAGAGACAGGTTTTGGATACACCAGTTGCTGCCATGATTTTCAAAACTGGTCTTGCACCTGTGTGACTCATAAACCAGTCATCCACTGTCGTCATTGTTTTGGCCGTGGTACCCGTTCGACGGGTATAATTCTTTACTACCGGTGCTTCCCCTTTTATCATAGTCCCATTCAAGCCATTGTTGAGTCCAGTTGAAAATTGTCACCCAAGTGTTCACCTGTGTCGGTTGTTTACACTTCAGATTTAACAGTAGTTGTTGTGTCTGTGTCAGCGTCTTACCACCATCTTGCTCTGCTTCATACCATACCGTTCCATTACAGGAATGATACACCATCACTCGTTCTCCTTTCGTTCCATCACTTCTATCATCCCGCACCATATGTTCAAACGCTAACATAGTCCACACAAAGCACAAGCCTGCAAACAAAATAGTCAATAAAGTTAAACATTTGCATCGTCGTCGTTTTTGTTCAGACACTTCCGAGTCCGATTTTGATCCAATTCTCGCCATCGTCACATTCCCTCTCTTGACCTGCCCGTCCGGGCAGTCAATCTTTAAGCTCACCATTGGCAGGAACAAAGTCTGGGGCCGGGCGCAATTGTGAGTAATGGTACCACTTTTGTCCTTTAGTTTCAATTCTCATAATCGCTTGCACCTCATTTGGGAGGCCGTTCAGCATCGCCGTCCTGAACATCATCTCAGCTTCAGGGTAGCTGCCTGGGTGTTTACCTGTGGTCTCAATCCACAGCTCCAATGCTTGAGCATAATGTTGCTCTTTGTCGTACATCAAATTTCTGTATTTTTAACGCTGGTTTCTTATTATAGCAGTGTAAATCATTTAAAAACAACATCATCTTAACTCAGAACTATTCATGTCCGGCCGGGCCATGTACAGTCTGAGAAGAGATTTATACTTATACCTTAAATAAACACTGCAGTTCTTTTTTAACAACTTGTCTCATGAAAAAATGTCACCCAGGTGTGTCAATGTTCCTTCCACACCTAAATGGCATATTCCATGGGCTCTAGAAATTATACTTTTCAATTGTTTCTGAGATGGAACATACTTACCGTATTTCTGCTATAAGGGTCGTCTTTTGTCATCTTTGTAGAACTTATTTTTCCAACTCCCATCCTCTTCATTCGCTGCCTGTAAATTCCTCACACCAAACTTCATTCTCACATCAGACTTCCTTTTCAACCATACACAGACAGACCAGTCATTCCCCCATCTGATAAAGATCAATTTTGATCATTTCAGACCTGAATGTGAAAACTGCAGCCGCTTCCAAATTGCTGCTTAAAAAAAACAGACACCTTGTGTCCTGTAGATTAGAAAAACAACCACATTGTGACAATTTGGCCAACACCAGAACTATAAAAAGATCTCCAGCTGAGCTAGCCAGGAGCCATAAAAACAAAAGCCTTTGAGGCAAGAGTTTGTAATGTAAATTTGAATCCTGTAGATTAGAATAACAACCAATTTAAGCAGATGTAAATTAAGATACTGCAGCGGAGGACTTTTAGGGTCAGGAAGAGATGAGAAAAAGATTTAAAATAACCCCATTAATCTATTGCAGGTCACGAATCTTCCAAATATCTGCCATCTCAACTAATAAAAGAAATGAGTTATAATCAGAAAAACAAAACAAAATCCCTACTTTACACCAACCAAAAAGTATTCTTAAAATGCTAACTAACCTCACCTCTTCTACAGAGTAGTGGGGGCTTTGTAAAAACACAGCAGGGAACTTTGCCTTTGTGCATTCCCCGTGGAATCCAAAGATCAGTGCTGTTGAGCTTAATCAAAATTAAAAATTTAACCAGCAAATTCGCCGTAAGTGTTCCATATCTGAGTCCACTCTGAGAAGCCAAAGTTATAAAAGAGAAATGGGGAAAAAATAGAAGGCCAAATTCAACAAGCATCGAACAACGGAAAATATAGTATTTAAGGATTAGAATGAATTTTGTACTACCTTAATTCACATAAGCTGTTCTCAATTTCCGAAACTGCGTTGCTATAGATCACATCTCCTTTCTGACATAGTACAGAGTGCAAATGTCTACAAACAGAATACAACATACGACCTCAGGCACCAAACTCAGATGATTCCAGAACTTTGAGTCCACAACTGTAGTTCATCGATAGCAGTTTATGCAGGGCAAAGTTCAAAGCGGGCACTGGGCTTTGTGTACTGGAGTTCTCAGGAAAAGTTCGTCATGGCAGAATCGATGATTATCCTGTCTGCTCAAAAAGTTGCTGGACATTATGCTCAAACAATGCATAAGAGTCATTGAACAGTCACAGGACTAGCGGATTTACAGTGTACCATCCTTTTTGCAGTCCGTGTGGTCACTTCCCCCCCGAAAGTGACCATTGTTCAGTTCGCCGTCCACTCTGAACATCAAGCATAGCAGGAGAATGCTGTTCATTCCATTTCCAGCACTTTTTGGTTGAGTCACCCAAGTGAAACACCTTTCAGTCAAAGATTGAACCTGCCCGAAACATTTATACACTCGGAACAGACAGAGGGAGATGAGATCATAGCAAGAGAACACTGCTTGTTGTCATTCAATTTCCAAGACAAAATAAAATAAAAAATTCCCCCAAAATATTTTGTTTTCCAAACCCCTAATTTATTCATTTTGTGGTTTTATTTGAATTTGATCACTACACTATAGCAAGTAGTAGTACTATATTTACGCATATGTCTACCATAGACATCTTCATTACGTGTTACCTCAAATTTAAGAAACATGTGACAGCTGTCAGTCACCCTGGCCACTTGGATGGAAGTCCTTTCAAATTTCAAGGCTCGTCAGACTTCTAGAATGGGACTCAGATAAGGACAAAGGTTAAATAATTTTCACACCTACGAATAAGTTATCAGAGATGCAGGGGAAATATAAAAATCAAAAATGAAAAGTCTATTTCAATTAAAATTTGGTTTTATTACTTATTCAACTATATTACACAGATCTGATTTTAAAAATAATATGATAGTGGCCTGTAGTTAACACCTAGACCTCTATGTCCTTCCGCATAACAGGAACAATTTGATTTAGCCTTAGACGACCCCTGCTATTCACACACACAACAGACTACAAGTCTCCCAAATGGAGACAATGGGAGAGAGGACTAAACTTATCACACCCCCATGTCCTTTTTTATCTAGTTTAATTTAATTTTAACAGACAACAGTACAAATCACCACCTTCTTAAAACAGCAGCTCACAGCCCCCATCCTTTCAAAATATGCAGATTTCCTGCTTACCATTCTTTTTCACCCTTTTTTGAGGACAAAGAATTTTGGAGGGAAAAAATTACTTTCCACCCGTCTTTTCTTTCTTTCCTACACTTACAAATCACTGTCTCAAACCAACTTACACTTCCATTCACTTAACTTCTGCACTTTTCTCATCTCCACAAAGGCAGTGAGGAGAAACAGACCAAACGGCCATTTTGATTTCTAAAATCTCGCTAGAACATCACACAACACACCTTTCCCATTGTCAGAGTCACACAAACAGTCACAAACTCCCTGCAGGCACACAAACAAGGAAAAAAATCACACAATCCACACATGCTCCAAACATTTCACCAACTGGGCTCAACAAACACTCACACAACATCAACTCCTCAACTTAATTCAGTAGCGTCTCAGTTGTTGAACCACAGACGAACACAAACCTCTCTGAAGTGCGCACTCATTTGTAAAATACACCGTTTATTCGTCTAATAATAACTTCACCACGTACTTATAGCTCAAATGTCGACTTATTCGCGCACAATCCATCGCAACGTTACGGCTGCGACACAGACACGTCGCGCACAATTTAAAACAAACAACGAAAAAACGCGTGGCCACAACACACCATGGAGCTTAACAAACAAACAAACGCGTACACTCAACATTTCATTTCTAAGCCAAGAGCTCTCGCTTGGTTCAAATTTTCCCCCCGGGTCATCTTTCACAGTCAACACTTCATCCAATTTATGTTCCAATTTCTTAACAGATGCGGCTGCCCGCAGCTAACTCATCCTTAGCCTTAAAAACAGATTCGTGCGGTAGCGTCTTACCAAAAACTCATCTCCTGCGCAAAACTCGTACGCTGGCAGAGCCGCTAGCTTAGCATCAGTTTCCTCATTCTCAAAATCACTTAACATCGTCATCTGCGCAACTTTCACAGAGCTATCCAACGCTAACATTCTAGCACAAACCAACATTTGGCTCACGACCCCAAACCGTCTAACTTTTCTTCCATTCGAAGAAACTTATAGAAGTGTTTTTCACGGAGGTAATCAGCGTCTGGCGCTGTTTACACAATCAAATTCCACAAACACACCACATTTTACAACGGTGAGAACCAACCACTATCACAATTCGTGCGCATTCATACATTTAAAAGAGTTTCATACTTACGTTGACGCTGTGGTGGAAATGCGTCCAGCATCATGAACTCACTGTTCGCTTAGCGACCAATTCTGACTCTCGACCGGAAGTCTATGCAAACCTCCTTAGTTACGGTCAATTTTTTCGTCCATAATATATAGTAATTAGTCGTTTTTAATATTTATAAAGTCAGTGACGTCTCACTTATGATACTACGATATAACAGATCAAAACTATTCTCATTAATCCCCCCAAAAAAATATTTTTCTTTTTTTTTTTCAGACAAACACAAACAAGACGAAAACGAAACAGATATTAAATACCTTTTGCGCG
Source organism: Vanacampus margaritifer (assembly GCF_051991255.1). NCBI lineage: Eukaryota > Metazoa > Chordata > Actinopteri > Syngnathiformes > Syngnathidae > Vanacampus > Vanacampus margaritifer. Next base: position 5,856,908 of record NC_135437.1, read on the forward strand.
ACTTCAACAAATATATCCTGGATCTTCACGGCGGCTTATAACACACAGCCCTCGAACGTAAAAAATTCACGGACGGCTAATATCACACCACGCACCGTCAATAAACGGGCGTTTAACACAGCAGACGTCTTGTGTGATCAACACAGACCGCTAATAGCACAACACACAACAGCACTCACTTAAGTGTGATCAACACTTAGCGGCTAATAACACACCTACAATCAACCCAAAAGCCAATCCCCCGTGGTACTCAACCTCTTTCTTTTCCTCTCTTATCGCTGCCAGCGCAGTCGCAATAGTCGCCAATTGGTGAATGCCCCGTCTATCATTCTCTACATCTTTAACTTCTTTTCCAAGTTTATGACGCTTTCGCCATCCGACTCGGCTCTGTTCCTCCTCCATATCTTGAATATTTGCCAACATTCTGCTCTCCTTTTCCTGTAACTGCCGCGCTAACTTCGACATATCCCACGTTCCAGGTTCTCCGCGAAACAATTCATCCTTCTTTAATTTCCGAAACAACTTCTGACACCGTTCTCTTTCCTTCTTAATTCTCTTACTTTCTATTCCACTAATCAACTGTGATTCCATCTTAGCGTAATGACCATTAATCTCCGACCAGACTTCAGGGGACCCGAGACCCTCATCACACTTTCTCTTCTCTGCCATCCTTAAATCCACTCGCACGTGTCCTAATCACTTCTCTTGCAGTTCAATTTTAGTTTTTACATTCACACCGCTTCCACACTGATACGTAAATCCCAGATTTTAAACCGTATCGATACGTAAATCCCAGATTTTACACCGTATCTAACCACGAATAGTTGCGACCTATTCTAGTAGGTAAATCCCAGATTTTATACCCTACTAATGTCCACACTTTTACACTTTTACACTTTTACGCCGTTCCGCTCCTCCTTTCTCTTATAATTTAGCGTTGCCAATGTGCAGAATTTGAAAAGGAATCTGCTTACCTTATTTGACTGTGGATCCAAGAGAAAAGACGGTCGGAGGTATGGCTTCTTTATCAGGTCGTCACCTGGTGTGGACTTGGATCCCAGATCCTCGAGTCCCAGACTCTTGTGGTTTTCTCGAAGTCCCAGACTTCTTTTTTACCTCTCTTGCATCACGTCGGGGTCACCATAATTGTTGGAATTTATTGCTATATTACTATAAATTTAAGTTAATAATCTGACTCCAATTTGTGACCTTACCAAACTATCACCCATCCAACAATAGCATGCTCGTTCTGCAATAGAAAGGTATCAGGAAGCCGGCATTTTCACACACGAGTGGATTTATTCCTAACATTCAAATCTAATACAAACAGCTGGGGTCCCGGGTCCCTATCAATACAATTCTGTACGTCTCTGTCTCAAGCAGCCAACGTATTCTCATCCGAGTTGCCCCAGTGAATAGTTATACTACACAATATTTAAATGACACAGAAACAAAGGCATCCTGGCATTATTCTATTGGCTATGTGTTTTCTGCAGTTTAACTTTAGCTTGCTTTTCATTGGCTGATCTTCATCCGCAGCGTCACTGGGTGGCTTCTCCTGTTTTGTACTTTTCCGCCCCGATGTCAAACAAATGTGGTTTACAACATACTTTGATCTTATCACGGTTCTGCATCTCCCCCTGCAATTAGCATCCTTTGTTGGCAACATTCCATTCCTAACACGCCCACGTCCATCACACATATCCTGTATTTCACCCCCACGCACACAAACTCTTATATTCCTTTAAAACCAATTATCCAAATATCTAACGCTTATAAAAACAAAATGCTTTTTAAGCTGACTTCCCCATGCAATTGCACTCAATTCAACGTGACAGCATCTTCATAAATATTGCTCGTCACCACATGTGTATTTTTCAAATACCGTAGGAAAATCCACAATCATGGACTCCATACAACCAAACAATTTAAACTTATACCTCTGTTCACACAAATCCCACCTTCGATTTAGTTATTTACAAAACGTATGGCGGCCGGAGCGGTCCCAAACAGAAAGAATTCCTTAAACGTGGATAATTACTCCACTTACCTCAGTTAATATGGCGCTAGGAATTCAAAGCGTCCGCGAACGCCACAACCGTCAAACGTCTTTGTCGTCAGGTCGTCACCATCTGAAGAAGGTATATTAAAAATCCATACTTTTGTGTGTCCAATAAATCAAATTATGGGATAAGAAATGAACAGAGTTCCTGCGCAGGATGATTTATTCCGGAGATTTCCGTTACATCATTGAATCAAACTCCAACAGTTTCAGATCAATAATGCCACTCCTCTTTCGAAGAGCCCACACTTTATTACAATCAAATCGCAAGAACAGTGTCTCCAACACCGCCCCTCATGAATAAGTAAATGTCTTATATAATGGAAAAATACAGGTTGGAAAACAGAGTTCTCAGCACACAGATACAGCTGTGTTCGTCTCTAGTCAAAATATACTTTCAAGGCACTTCTCAGTACTTTCTCCCATAACAAAATCTCACAAACAAGTTGAACTCAACAGCTCCTAATGTAACATAGTTATATGAGTGTGCGCTCTCTCTCACGAACAGAAATGTGTTTTCGCACAGAGAAGGAACTTCTAGACCAAACAATGGGTCCCACATTAAGGTCAAATTATACTGAGTTCAAAACTACTTTACCTACTTCACATCTATAAAACATTTCAACATGGTTGATATAAAGAATTAAAATGTTAATAATGGTTAATATATGAAATAAAGTATTAAAAATGTTAATAATGTATAACAGTAGTTAAAGGCGGCCCAGAACACACCACATTGGACATACACAAATGTCGCAAAACACCCGCCAGCAAAAAGCACCCTCTAATTCATATATACAACAAACATAAACGACAGCATGCATCACCCCCAAGCAACCACCATCCTCACGTTCATATTTACAACAAACACAAACAACAGCAATTTAAATGTAGGTAGAAGACATTTTTTTTTATTTACGCACTTTACCAAATATCTGTTAGGAAGAGTTAAATGCAAAATATTGCCAGTGTCAATTGGTATATATATATATATATATATATATATATATATATTACCTTCAAAACAAACCAAAAATGCACTCAGTGGCCATTCTGTGACAAAACTATCATTTTATTTATCATGTTGATACACTGGATGTATTCATTTAAACATAGGTCACAGTTATTTTTTTTGCCTTCACACAGTTTACCAAAATGTACGGTATGGAAAAATAAATGAAAAATGTTGCAGCTGAAAAAAAAAGAAGGTATTTACATGTCATTACACTGGTGACTTATCTAATCACAGGTCACAGACAGGTTAAAAAAATGTTTGTTAGCAAAAATGTAATGCAATTATGGTAATGCCATTGAATTGTTTTTCTTCTCAACAAAGTTGTTTCCAGTGAGCTATGCTGTGACAAGAAATAAAATATTGACTTCACATGATCCAAAACAAACAGTCTTTAAGGATCAAGGTATTTCATCAACACTCTCCTCACCCTTTTTCCCTCAGCCTCATTGCAGTCAGTCAGATAGTTGTTATACTGTATGGGAGGCTGTGAGTCTGCTATTGCTCCCAACACAGAGGGTTCATCCACCGCCTCCTTCCGGGCCTCACAATAGTTGTGGAGGACAAAGCAGGAGTAAATAACAAATGGCAAGTTATTCAGGTTTATGTCCATAGGCCTTTTGAGAGCAGCAAATCTAGCCTTTAACCAGCCAAAAGCACACTCTATTACCATACGAGCTCGATATAAACACAACCCAAAGTACTGCTCCTGAGGTGTTGAGCCACCATTTGAATACTCCTTCAACATTTAAGGAAGCAGGGGGTAGGCAGGGTCTCGAAGAAGAAAAATGGGAATTGGATCTTCACCATTCACAATCTGTTTTTTGGAAGCAGGAATCTTGCCAGTCTTTAAATAATTGTTCAACTTGGAATTTGCAAAGACCCGTGCATCATGCACACTTCCAGGCCACTTTATCACAACATCCATGAATCTATAAATATATTCACAGGCGGCTTGTACGTTGATGGAATAGTTGCCTTTACTGTTAATATAATCCGTAGAGTTGGTAGAGGGCTGCTTTATTTCTATGTGGGTGCCGTCCACAGCTCCAAAACACTGTGGCATGCTATGCGCACGGTGAAAGCCCGCAACCAATTCCTCAGCGTCGGGCTCTGTAAAAGGCAGCTTGATGTAGGTAGGACCCAGGTTGATGGTGATCGCGTGGCATGTCTCTCTTACGATGACTGACACAGCCTGCCGAGACACACCAAAGGCGTTAGCAGTCTTCCAGGGCCTTCACTCGTCGCTTAAATAGTACAACGTCAACGCCACCCTTTCAATTGGTATCCTCATGTTTGTGGTTTGTCGCTCAATGTATGGGCTTAGTTATTCGCTCAGGGTGACGAGAGAGGACCGAGACATGCGGAAGTTCTTCCTCCATTCATTATCCATGACTAGCCCATTGACAAAGTTGTCCCACCAGCTGCTGGTTCTGCCTGGTCTTACCCAAAACCTTCGTCTGCTTTCTCTTCTCGTCATCAATTGCGGTGGTATAAAGAGGGCTGGCATAATATGTTATTAATTCCCACCGCTTGTTAATCGTGGGAATAAAGAATCACTATATTTTGTTGTAAGAGCATAGGCAAGCTTAGGAGGTTGCAAAAAAGACTACGACGCTCTACGCCATTGTTGTTGACAGACTGGTAATTGTCACGTGACTCACGCAAAAATTGGCACATACGTCATCAATCTGCGACAATGCGTCGTCATCGAGCTGCGACCATTCCATCCTCACTGGAGTAGTATCCTGCATATGGTGTCCAGACGGACGTGATTGGTTTCAAACTCCGAAACCGCGCCGTCATGTGGACGGACAGCTTAAATGGTAAGAAACTTTTAAGGATACATTGAAACTGACTTTCGTGTGGACGGGGCCTTAGTCTGATGGTAATTCCAGGTGAAACTACTCAGCGTTGATTTAACTAACTGGAATCAGCTGTCCTGAAACCGAAAACACAGAGTTTCCAATCTGAAGGTTTGTCAACTCAATGTTCAGGGTTAGTCTCGGTGTTTGTTGAACCTGCTTTGTGAAATAGACCCCTGGCCTTGGAGAGTTCTTCGGCATATCTTTGTCTGTGTTCCCGGTAGGCCAGATTGTGCACCGTCATCCCAGACGTAACATACTCCAGGACTCGACCATTTCTCTTCAGCAATCTCAGTTCCTCTGTAAACCAGGGGGCGGAACGAGTAAAAGTGACTGTCCTGGTTTTTAGAGGGGCATGAAGGTCGAGGATATGATGAATATTATCGTTGTAGTAGTCTATGAGGCCTGATGTATTTGAAAGGGAGGAAATTAGCTGTAGATGCTAACTGAAGGAGGTGAAGTCAATGTTCTTAATATTTTTGAATGAGATAAGGCATTGTGGCTTGGCAAGAGGGGAGGGAAGAGGGGTCCTGAAGGTGACTGCGGTGATCTGAGATGCGGATGTCCAAGATGTGAAGGTTCGTGATGTTGATAATGTCTGTAAAGACCAGGTCAAGTGTGTGGCCCTTGATATGGGTAGGACCAACAACAGGCTGGTGAAGGTTGAGACAGTCCATAGTCTAGAAGAAGGTTAATCCATATGAATGTTGAAATCGCCCAATACCAGAATATTAGAGTGTGAGGTGCAAAATCGCACATTATATATCTAAATTTATATCTAAATTTATAATAAAGTGTACAGTATTTTTTTTCCAATTTTTCATACTCTTGTTAACATAAAAGTGGGAAGAAATGATAACCTAATAGAAATCTGGTTGCATTTTTTAAGTCATTGAATCACAATGGTGACAGCCCAGTGCATTTTTCTTTTCATATTAAGAGCTGATTAATTTTAAATATGAAGTAACTTTTGAAAATCTGCACATTTTTAAAATTGTAAAAAAAACAACTTGACCCCAGTTCTCACAAATATATGTATTATTATTTAATTTATTACTGCAAAATTGTGTTACAATGACGCCTTTGCACAACTTGACTGATTTTATTATGTTAAGTTCAATACGGATGCACAATGTAAAATGATTCAACTTTACTGGAAACGAAACATAAAAGATCTTTTCATATTAAGAGCAATCAAATTTTTAACATGAAGTAACTTGTGAAATTCTGCACATTTTAAAAACTGTAAAATACAACTTGAACGCAGTCTCCACAAATATATTCATTATTATTTAATTTATTATTGCTAAATTGTGTTATAGTGACTCCTTTGAACGATGTTGAATGCTTTTATTTTGTCATGTTCTCTGATGTGCGTTGATTGTAAAGTGACACCTCTTTACTGCAAACCTGAAGCCAGAGCCGCTCTGCTGCTAGCTAGCCAAGAAAGAGCACGACTACGTATTACACTTACGAGCTATTTTCTGGAGTTGCTGAATAAAATACACCTCACATCTAAAGATCAAGTGGCTTGGGGTCACTCCAACTCACAAGACGGCGTCCATCCGGCTCTTGGCTCTCACAGGGTTTGAAAGTGCCACAGACACCTCTTGCTGGAGCAACCTAGCTCATTGCTAACAGCTAATCTAGTGCTTTCTTCCAAAGCAGAGAACCAATGGTAGTGCTACACAGTCCAAATGGCTCCTCCGCGCTAACATTCTGCCAGTTAAACATTGTGTGTTTTAGCTCCAGTGTAGTACAGTGTATTTCTATTTTATATATTTATTTTATATTTTACATTTTGACGTGGACGTTTCTGCTGCGTCGCGACTGGCTTTCCAAATAAGGGGCAGTCGTTAATTGAGCGTTAAAAAAATTTGTGCCGTTAGCTTTTTACTGGAAACTGTGTGGTACCGCCCTTCAAGATAGTATAAGAATGTTGTAAGTCCTCTGTAAGCTTCGCACTGGTGAGAGGCTACAGCCATTGTCTGTAACTCACTTGTGCCCGGAATATTCTGTAGAAATAAAAGCTTTGAAGAAACTGTTCATCGATCTCCAGCCTGTGTTCAGATAACCAACATTCTCACTACCCGAAAGAAAACGAACATGCGGAAGAAAAAGCTTATCTTCCAACAATTGGTGACCCCCGACGTGATTTCGGGCTGAGGTGTTGGTCAGCAGAACATCTGGCGCCAAAGTAATCAAAGGTAAGAGGACATTTATCCTCCTAGTTGATTTTCTGTCTGTTGACTACTCCGAGACCTTTTTTCATGTCATTTAATTTGTGACTAAATTCTATATGAGATCTAAGTGAACATATATTAGTAAATCTAAAATATAAGGTTGTTTCGTTCCATTATGGAATCCTAGAAATCTGGTGGTCATAGAAAATGATAAGAAAGTTGTGGAAGAATGATGGTGATGGGAACACGCAGCTACAGGCCCTTCAAATGAGGAAGTGAAAACAGGTTGTACATTGCTCAGTTACAAAATCAAGTAGCAGAATTAAAGTGTCATGTCCAGAATCTTTCAGGTGCCCACCCTGACACCGTTCTGGACCGAACCAGAGGAATCTTCCAAAGGTCCAGCTTTTCCTCCTCATTGGCCTGTGACTCTTTCCCAAATCTTGGGTTACTCACTGGTAACTGCTATGTTTTACAAACCTTTCCTCTCCCACTGATGTGAGTGTTTTGATGCAGAAACTTCCGCCTATGTAATTTGGTGGTGCCAATTGGCTTCAAGCAGTGCAGAGAGCGGTTACGGGACAAACGTTAATAGCAGGTGATATCCGTGTTCTTTTTATACAATTATGTAATAAAATGTAGGTTTTTATTTTTTTTATTTTTTCTCTCTCCCTGATAATTAGGCTCTTACGCTAGAAAATTATTTAACCGTGTCTATAGCCTTAGACGCTAAACCCAACCACCCCCCCCCCCTCCCCGAGTGTGTCATTCCAGATCAGGTGTTCGCTCCCAAAGCAGATGAGGAGGCCGCGGCTTTTGTTGATTGGGCCCTCAGTGATTACACTCTGAAAACAGGACACGCCCCTACGGGCTCCGCCTTTCATTCGCAAGTGTTCCGAGCATGCATTTTGAAGGGCATTCCCAAGTCTGTGGCACAGGCCATGGAGGCCAATCCGGGTCTTCCAGGTGCTGAGGTTGACCGATGGTTGTCACATCTTAAACATCATTTAAGGAGACATGCTAAAGAAAAAGAGTCCAAGGAAGAAACCACCCTTGCTGTGATCTCATCTCCCTCTGTCGATTCCGAGTGCATGATGTATCAAGCAGGTTCATTCATGGGTCAAGGTGCGCCCCCTGGGTGGGCTAACATGTGCTTCAATTGTGGACGGCTTGGTCATTGGGCCCGCGATTGCAGACAGCGACCTCAAGCGTCTGGTTGGAGAGGCAGAGGCCAACAAACTGCACGTGGCTACAACCAACCTCGAGGGAGAGAGCAACCGCAGCCGGTGCCAAACCAACAGTATCTGCCTCCCTCTGGTGGACAGTTTCCACAATGATGGTGCCCTGAATCCACATACTCAGTGACTGTTCAATGTTTTTCACAGACTCTTTTGTATTCTTTTGTGTTTGCACCTAACTGTCCACTCAATCTTTTGGGCAGAGATTTCCTCATCACCACATGCCCTCTCATCAAATGCAGCCCTGATGGACTTATCCTGGAATTTCCGGATGATAACACCTACTGGTGCTCTGCCTCCTCTGCCTCCAGTGCCACCTCCCAGTTCCCGCTTGTTGAACAACACCCTGTGGCATGCGCCACTGCCGACATCTACTGGGCAAGAGTGGATATTGACTGGCTCGAAGCTGAGCTCACTGGACACCTTGGGTTCGTAACCTCAGATCTTATAATATGGTAACTGATTGTATGCATTGCACTCTGTACTATGACAGATCAGGAGATGAGATCTATAGCGAGGCATTTCAGGAAATTGAAAACAACATATGGGAATTGAACATGGGTGATTTGTTTGCAGGCAAACCAGGTGTCGCCTTTTCGGTGTCCCTGACTCCTGAACAACTCCCACATGTCTCCTTGATGGTCTCGCCTCAGCACACAGCAAAGGATCTCGGTCCGTTTGTCCTGGCATGCAACCAGGCCACTGATTGGCAAAATTAATTTCACTCTTAATTGCTCTATTTCCCGTCACTTGATGCTTATTGGATTTAGTCTAATACATTTTTATCCACTTCCGTTTTGGAGCACCAGCTTCTGGATAGGCACCATGGACGTGAAACAACCTACAGCGATTTTGCTGGTTACCTTCTTGATTTCTTTCCCACATCGCTGTGATCCATGGATCCCACTGATGTTGGTCTCTGTAACGTCTCACCTGTTGTGTTTCAGATTTCAGACCAGGACAAATATATGTTCCCCAATACTCTGTAAAATAGGCTGGGATGATTGGCATCTCAGAAACAATTGACGGTTTGCTCAAAGCAGGAGTGTTGTGTGAAATTCCCGGCTCTGATTATAACACGCCTATTTTACCCGTTGAGAAGAAAGATACTGGAAAGTTTCGCATGGTCCATGACCTGCGAGCGATTAATGCAGCCGTCTTAACTACTACTTTGTCTGTCCTGAACCCTCACTCGGCATTGTCCCAAATTACATCAACCCACACTCATTACACTTGCATTGACCTGGCTAATGCTTTCTTTTGCTACTCCTACAATTGCCTGCCTCAAGGCTTTGTCCTTTCACCTGGACTCTTCAACGACTGTCTTCGCCAGTTGCTGTCTCCACTTGAACTGCCCCCTGTTGTTCTCCTGGTGCAGTATGTGGATGACCTCTTGCTGGCAGCTCCATCTGAAACTTCTTGTTTTGAAGCCACCAGGTCTTTGCTCTTCATCTCCTTGAAACAACATCTTTCCACTGCTGCAGCTCTTGCGATTCCTGATTACAGTCGCATGTTCTATCTTGACGTGTCTGAAAAGGTCAGCAGTGTTTCTGCTGCCCTTTATCAGAAGACGGAGGGGGGGGGGGGGGGGTGGCAGTCGACAGGTTTGTCTGTATGCATCAACTCAATTGGAAAAATACGAGCAAAGACACCCAATTTGCGACACCTATTGACAACCCGGACTTGATCCTTTTCACAGATGGATGTTGCTTCAAAGGCAACGATGGCCTACAATCTGGATTTGCAGTAACCCAACCCACAGAAACAGGTTTTGAAGAAGTCCAAGCAGAAAGAATTTTAGGCTCTCAGTCAGCACAAAGAGCTAAAATTTTGGCATTGACAGCAGCTCTCAGATTGGCAGAAAACTAGTCAGTAAATATTTACACAGATTCGGCGTATGCACACATGACAGTTCATGTTGTATTAAAAGAATGGTAGCGAAACGATTTCCAAACTGCAACCGGTACACCCATTAAACATCAGGATGATATTCTTAAATTGCGAGATGCTTTAATGCTCCCAACAGCGGTGGCAGTAATAAAATGTAAAGGTCACTATCGAACTAATGATTTTGTATCAGCAGGAAACGAATCAAAAGATTGAGCAGCAAAAAAGGTTGCGGGGTACCGACCTACACTCCAACTAACTGTAAGTCACAGGAGGTGATAGTAGAAACAGTTAAGTTGTGGCAGGAAAAAGCAAGTCCAGAAAAAAAGAGTGTGTGGATGTCCAAAGGGGGACAAAAAGATGAAGCAGGTATTTGGCGGAAAGAAGGTAAATGCATTCCATCTCAGAAACAATTGAAAAATCGAATTTCTGAAGCCCATGGAACATGCCATGTAGGTGTGGAAGAAACACTGAGATGACTCCACTCCTGGTGGCATCCTTTCATGAGACAAATTGTTAAAAGTCAACTGCAGGACTGCAGTGTTTGCAGCAGGTATAACAGTATGCCTACATCTAAACCTCCCCAGGGCACTCACGATCCGAACGTGACTGCTCCTAGTCAGGTGGTTTCGATGGATTTCACTGACATGATACAACCAGTGTCAGGATACAGATATTTGCTGGTAATAGTGGATTCCTTTTCAGGATAGCCAGAGGCATAACCCTGTAAAACAGAAACAGCAAATATCGTAGTAAAACATTTGATTAATCATTACATACCATCACATGGGATCCCTAGAAAAATTTGATCAGACAATAGAACCCATTTCAAAAACAAACATCTACAAGCAGTAGAAAAGGCATTGGGACTAAAACACACATTTGGTTTAGTGTATCATCCCCAATCCCAAGGACAGGTTGAGCGAATGAATAGAAACATTAAAGAAAAATATTCTAAAGCACTGGCCTCATCAAATTTGAATTGGCTACAAGCTCTTCCTGTTGCATTATTGAATGTGCGAATGTCACTAAACTCAGCCAAAGGCTGGACTCCATTTGAATGTCACACCAACAGACCATTTCCGGCTCCAACAGCTCCATTGGAAGAGGCACACGTTCCAGGGCCTCCAGAACTCAAACAACTAACATTTACTTTCCCTCAGCTAACAAAAAACAACCAGATGCTCCTTCAGAAATAAATGATTGTGAATATGTATGGTTGAAAGTGATTAAACGAATGGTCTGAGCCCAGGTGGACAGGACCTCACAAGGTGACGGAGAGGACATCTTCTGCAGTTTGCCTGCACGGAAAAGGTGCTGTGTTGGAGGCAGGTTGGCAATTTGGTGTCCAGGTGGGCCATTTTCATCTGCAGTAACAGGTGGTTCAGGTGACCCTGGTTGTTAAATTGTTTGATCAACAAATTATTAATCAGATGTCAAGTGTGATGGTGGCTCAGGTGAATCAGGTGGACCAGGTGGATCAAATAGACCAGGTGGATTAAATGGACCAGGTGGATTAAATGGACCAGATGAACCATATGGTCCATCTGGTCCATATGGATTTGGTGGCAGTGGCCAATATGGACAAAGTGGTGGTGGCCCGGGTGGTCCCGGTGGCCCAGGTGGTCCTGATTGACCACTTCCTGATTGACCAGGAGGTCCAGGTGGTCGAGGTTTACCATTAGTTCCATTTGTTCCATCTGTGCCATTAAAGCCACGTGGACCTCGTGGCCCAGGTGGTCCTGTGGAACCATCTCGTCCTGGTTGACCGTCCGCTCCATTTTGTCCTGGTGCACCGTTTGTTCCATTTGTTCCTGGTAGTCCTGGTGGTCCTCGTTGTCCTTGCCCAGATGGTGGCCCAGATGGTGGATCAGATGGCGGATCAGATGGTGTATTAGATGGTGGATTAGTTGATGTATTAGTTGGTGGCCCAGATGGTGGATCAGATGGCGGAACAGATGGCGGATCAGATGGCAGATCAGATGGCGGATCAGGTGGCAGATCAGATGGTGTATTAGTGGCGGATCAGATGGTGGATCAGATGGTGGCCCAGATGGCAGTTCAGATGGTGGATTAGATGGTGGACCAGGTGGTGGACCAGATGGTGGACCAGATGGTGGCTCATTTTCATCTGGAGTAACAGCTTGTCTCCTTATTTTAGGAGGATTCATTAATGTGGAATTATCTCACGACTGCTCTATTCCCATGTACAACCGCGTAACTAATACCTTGCAGTTTAAATTGTGCCTCGTAAGCATGTCTATTAGCTGATGCCATTTCCCGGAGTCTCTTAGCCAAACCTATGTTGTTTTGTACAATGCAAATTCGGGCAATGTTTTATTATCCGTTCCTGCTCGGTCTCGGTCTGTGCTCGAGTCGTCTCCGCGGATAGCGTCCGGCTGCACGTCGTCAAAAAGGTGGGGTTCAAACGGGGTCGACGAAATGAAGACCAGGAAACATGAGGTCACACTGCAATTTGGCGGGGGGGGGGGGGGGGGGTTCTCTTCTTTTCTCTTCTCCTCTGCATTTTCCCCTTCGTCCGCCGCTGTACCTTAATACAAGCCAGCAGCCAACGAGCAACAAGCGTGAACCAGCCCACCAGTCAGAAACGCGCTCTGGCAAAGCAAAATTTGCCCAGAGGATGTCTTGAAGGAAAACGTCTCCGGAACTCGGTGCACACATAAGACGATTTTAAGACTTTTAAGTGTGTCTTATAGTTTTGAAAACACGGTAAATTTTCTAGAAAACTTCTTGGGTGGTGGCCAGTTGCCCAAGTATTAACATGGTGTGGGAATGGCTGACATACCAGTTGCTAAAAGGGTAACTTTTGCACATAGTATTGAGACAGTTTTGATCGTACCACATGATAATTCATAAAATGGGCATCACCAGACAAACTTATCCGTCAATAACCGAGTTCACAAAGCCCCCCCCCCACACTTTCTCTTGTGACTGCCCATACATTTATAGCATTTCTGTTACACTGAGCAGTGCAGATTTTGGATAATTGTAAAATAATTGGAGCATACAGCACTTATTTTTTATTTTGATTGTATCACAATTATGTATTTAATGTCATTTGACTGCATTGACCTTTCACTTACTTTTATTTATTTTTGCTGTTGTTTAGTGTATGTGTGTGAGAGTAGGTATGTATATTTTTATATGTTTATTTGAAATTATTTTAATGAATTTGAAAAGACCCTAGGAAGATTAGCTCCTGAAATGTGCCAGGAGCTAATGGGGCTCTTAATAAACGAAACAATCTGCGGCAGGGCATGAAGAAGATGTCCGGGTGGAGGTGGAGAGGCGTCGGCACGGGTACAGGCAGGGGACGGCGCAAATGAAGTAGGTCAGCGGCCGAGTACTGGAGGGAGCCCGACACTGGCAGGTAAAGGGGCGGTGGGAAGGAGGCATTGACAGCCCGGATGTATGTTCTGCCAAACCTCATTATGGATGTCGACTAAGGTAGCGTCGGTGGGGAATCAAATCGGACAGCGAGGTGAGTCAACAAAAAGGGAATTAAACCCCCCAAAAAGTAATGAAATATAAATGGTTAAAATGCTCAAAATACCAGTGAACAGTTGCGCCAGCATTCACTCAACCTGGAACATATACGGCCTTATGTGTGTGTGTGTACTATATGTATATATATATATATATATATATATATATATATATATACTGTATATACAAACATTGGGTACAAAACGCAAATGTTTCATTCACTTAATTTTTTTTTATCAATTTCTATATTTGTTTTTAATGTAATTACTATATATTAGAGCTGGGACAAAATATTGTTTGGCAATATATCGTGATACTTGTTCACACGATCTGCAGTATCGATCCATTAAGTGGTATCGCGTTACTTAATTGATACCACACATTGGCGTCCAGTGCCCCCGTTGTGCAGCGTGCGGATTGCACGCGACAGAACGGGTCCTTCTCCACCAAAATTCCAAAGGTTCCCCGCGAGCGCGGGCCAGCGCTTGTTCTGCACTTGGAGGAACGGAGGTTGGACAGCCCCAGTCGCGGGGGGACTTGCGCCCTCTTTTCGATCGCTGCAGCGACGCTCAGAACAAGACAGGTCCGTTACAACTTCCAAGTTTCAATGATCAACGTGTCATGCAATTCACATTTGTTTTTTCCCCTGAATTTCCAAAACAGCTTGGATGAAATTGAAAATGCATGCTAATATCCCTTTCCTGATTAAAATACAAACAAACAAATAGTGAGTTTATGAGTGAAAAATGGGCAGAATGATCCTTTTTTAAATACACATTTTTAGGTTAACAACTTTAATATTTAAGTAGCCCTTATGTATATATATATATTGAAAGATATTATAACATTTTTAATACCTAATTTCATATATTAACTATTGTTACTGATCATGAACATTTTAATTCTTCATTTTAAGTTTGTCAAAGTGTCTTGTGTCCTGAGCAGGGCACATGATGTTGACCTCGTATGCTCTGGCCTTAAGCTGGGACCATATTATTTAGTCTAAAAAAGTTCCTTCTCATCACTTTGTGCGAAAACATATTTTCGCCCTTGATTTTGCTATACACTGATTGGTCCAGAATTTCTTGTTTTTATTTGTACACGTACATTGTGGTCTTGAACAGAACTTGCTTTGCTTTTCCATTAGTCACGGTCATTGGTGCTTTTGGGTCAAATGATAAGTGAGATTTTGTTATGGAGAAGAATACGAAAAGTGCCTTGAAAATATACATATTTTGGCTAGAGACGAATACAGCTGCAACTGCACTAAGAGTTCTATTGTTTGACATGTCCTTCAACTGTATAACACATTTGCTCATTCATGAAGGGAGAGATATTCTGCTTGGAGACTGAATTGTAATAAAAGGCTGGCCCTTCGAAAGAAGGGGGTGCATTGTTGATCAGAACTTGTCGGAGTTTGATTCAATGGTGCAACAGGAGATCTCCTCTAAGAATTATCCTGCGCAGGAAACTCTGTTCATTTCTCGTCTCACCAGTTGGTTTATTGGACACGCAAAAGTTATGGATTAATAACTACACCCTTCAGTATATATATATATAATTTTTTATCCTAAAAAACAGGTCAAGTCCTGCTATTTATCTCTTCCCTTTAGTAGGGCAGCATGGCTTTTTTTCTCTCAATGTAACCTATTGTTCCCGACAAATACCACAACATTAATTTACTAGGCACATGCACTTCAGGGCTCTGCGATGATTTATACTTTTGAGTTAGGGAGCATTTGGCGTGTCAGCTCCACTCTTTTTCTTTAATATTACCTTTTCTGCGCCACTCGTTTTCTTTTCTGCTAACTGACTTTACTTTTGACAAGACCAGACAAGAGTGTATTGTTTAAAATAAAAAAAAATAAAAAATATATTTAAAAAAAGAGAGCAATGATAATGACATGTCAAATCGGTAAAATTACCAAATGAACAATACTGAGCTCTATTTTAAAAAAAAAAAAAGAACACGAAGGATTCAATGGTCGAGCTGAGGTCACATTCAACCAACCAAGTCATTAAGAAGAAAATCTATCTTTATTTTTAGAATTGAATGTGATTGGCAAGTATGAATAACTTTTATTGACACATCAACAACCACATGATGATCATTACGATTAATGCAGGTGTGTTGTATTCATAAACAGTAACAGGTTATTCAGGTGGGCAAGGTGGTGGTCCAGCTGGGTCGTTTCAGAGCAACTGGTGTTGGCCAGGTAGGTTAAATGTTTTTACCAGACAGATGGTCTGGGTGGTGGTCCGGGTTGGCAGGGTTCTAGTCCAGGGTGGGTTGTTTTCTTCCAGAGTAACCGGTGATGCCAGAGGTTGTTCTGGTGCTGTGTTGGAGGCAGGTTGGCAATTTGGTGTCCAGGTGGGCCATTTTCATCTGCAGTAACAGGTGATTCGGGTGGCCCTGGTTGTTAAATTGATTGATCAACAAATTATGAATCAGACGCCGTGTGTGATGGTGGCTCAGGTGGATCAGTTGGATCAAATGGACCAGGTGGATAAAATGGACCAGATGGACCATAAGGTCCATATGGACCATATGGTCCATATGGTCCATATGGATTTGGTCGCAGTGGCCAATATGGACAAAGTGGTGGTGGCCCGGGTGGCCCGGGTGGTCCTGGTGGCCCAGGTGGTCCTGATTGACCACTTCCTGGTTGACCACTTCCTGGTACACCAGGGAGTCCAGGGAGTCCAGGTGGTCCAGGATCACCATCAGCTCCATTTGTTCCATCTGTGCCATTATAGCCAGGTGGACCTCGTGGCCCAGGTGGTCCTGGGGAACCATTTTGTCCTGGTTGACCGTCCGCTCCATCTTGTCCTGGTTCACCGTTTGTTCCATCTGTTCCATCTGTTCCTGGTGGTCCTGGTGGTCCTGGTTGTCCTGGTCCTGGCAAAGATGGTGGCCCAGCTGGTGGCCCAGCTGGTGGCCCAGATGGTGGCCCAGATGGTGGCCCAGATGGTGGCCCAGATGGTGGCCCAGATGGCGGATCAGATGGCGGATCAGATGACTCCCCAGATGACGAATCAGATGGTGGCTCATTTTCATCTGCAGTAACATCTTGTCTCCTTATTCTAGGAGAGCTACAGCTAGCTCCTGCGATAAAGAGTTAATGTCTGTGTTACATGGTGGCCTTTCACTTAATCTCTGTTACTTGGTAGTTGAGAGTTTGTTGACTTACCAACCAGGAGAAAGGCAACAGTAAACACCTTGAGAATGATCATCGTGGCTGATGATGTCCTGAAAGGTAGTAAAAGGGAAAGGTAAATGTACATCTAGAACAAGTCCATCAGGCGTACATGATCGGCTGCTTGGACAGCGTCAGGTTGTCGAGGCTCTGGTTCAATGTTTGCCACAACTGTCATGAGGAAGAGGGCTGACAGCTCTCTGCCAATCTTAATTAATGTCAGCGCTGTCAGACAAAATTTTCATATCAACCAAAACCACTACTTTTAAGCAAATGCATTGTTGTGTTTCATTGCTAAATAATTGTTTATTTATTATACTGACATTGATTCACAAGGTTATATTATACCATACACCAACTTTAAAATCTTTGCATTGGCTCTCTGTGTGTTTCAGGATTGACTTTAAGGTACTTTTTTTAAGTGTCTTAATAGTTTTGGGCCTTTATATCTTTCCCTGCATCCACTGCCCTGTCTTTTTATGTTTTATCTACAGCACCTTGTGATTGTTGTGAAAGTGTGATGTAAATAAAATTGAGGGTGTTTAAATTGCTGTCCCTGTCAACTTCTTCTGCCTTTCAGTCCGCTTTATGCATCACTTTCCATGGCCAAACCCAGAAAACAGGTTAGCGGACTTCCAGTGTATGCCATGATGATAAACATGATGAACATGACATATGAGATATGGTCATCTCTGGGAGCGCTCAGAGACATCCTATGTAAAACAAAAGACGATGTAGATGTTTTAAGTTTCTACAGGTGCCCTGCCTCGGGGCTCCGCCAGGTACCTGATTCAGCAGGAAGTCTGGAGCTTGCAATTTTTTTTGTACTTGTTAAGAACAGTTCACTATTTATGCTCACATCTGGGTGATGAAAAGCAGCTCTCGTGTCAGAGTCTCCACTATATCATATGTTTCTTGTCTATTGTAAAATTTCCATCATTATGATAATAGAGGAATGACTATGTTGTGCAAATTATGTTCTTCACATTATTTAAAAAATCTGGAAATTCAGACAAATTATCTTGGAAGTGAAATTCTGCAACTCCTGTAAGATGATCCACATAAGACAAAATTTCAAGAAACTTTGTTACTGTGCCTTTTTTAAATCTTCAGTGCACAAACTTTTCAACTTCATCGGACAAGCTTCCCAAAAGTGCATGAAGAAATGTCCACTTTGACCTGAGTCCAAATGCATATACAGTATTTCACTTGATTCTACAAAGTGCAAGTCCAAATACTACTGACATGGAAGTCTGTCTTCCCTGAAAACACTTCAAGAAGGAGAAGGTACTCACCACACTCAATCAAGTTTGGTCTTGAAGTCGCTCTCGGCTCCTCTGCTGCCTTACAGCTGTTAACAGAGGTCTTATATCCCTTGTCCAGCCGTAGTTAAGGTGGAGTCCTTGTTAAGGTGAGGCATTTAATTGATTTCGCTTTCATTCTCAAACTTCTCACACAATCAATCAGTGAAAGGTTTTTATGAGGCGGGTCTTGTCAAACTGCATTTTTTTGTTTTCATACTGTAGTTTATCGGTGAATGGAGTCACTTTGAAGTGAATAGAGAACACAACTTCTGAAATGTTATGTGGTTGCATTTGCAGTCCTTGCATGTTTCCAAATGGCCTGCATTATCGAAACATGTTTACTTCTCTTATTTTTTTTTTACCCACCTAGCACCAGCACCTTTTACATATTTTGGTACGTTACAGTAGTGGTTCTCAAACTTTTTTTCAAATATTTACTGAGCAGTCTGAGAATTGAGATTCAGTGTTTTTTCATCACAATAAATAAGGAACTATTTAAGAACAAGTTTTTTATAAACTCAGAAAAAAACATTTGAAAATAATTTGTAATACTGCTGAATACAGCACATGCAGTAGGAAATAATGATGAACTACGCAACATAGCTGTTCTATTTCAATTGTTTTTTTATTAAATTTTTTTACACACATACATACATACATACATACATTCATTCATTCATTCATTCATTCATTCATACATACATACATACATACATACATACATACATACGCTCAATGTGCCCCGACCAGCACGCATAGTTAAGCCGGTGATATTCCTTCTATTATTTATATTCGATTTCAAGGTAACACATTAATGTGGAAAACTTGGATGAATGGTGATATGAAGACATTGTCAGATATATATTTTTCAAATAAAATACTTTAATTTGATACATTAAAAGATTCATTTGAGCTTAAAGAATCTGAATTATTTAAGTACAGGCAGTTGAAAATTTTGATTGAATCGAGTTCCAGTAACAGTAAAGTACCTCCTGGAACAGAGTAATCAGATTAAAAAATAAATAAAAAATTATAAGTGCTTTTCACAACTCCTTTATCAATGCTAAAAGCAGTAATGGTTTATTAAGTAAAATATATGATGGCTGCGACAGGGACATTAAAGTTTTTATTCCAAAATAAGATGGAAGGAATGTATACGGCTTACATATTCAGTTACAACTAATGAAAATCTTTGATTAATCAATAATAAATTAATGACAATAATTTATTATAGCAGGGATAACATTCATAAATTTGATTCATCTTCCCCTCCTACTTGTTTAAAGTGTCGAAGAAGCGATTTATCTAAAAAAAATTGCGCTTCATTATTCCTCTGTGAAGCAGATCATCTGCAAGTAGAGAACACTGAAAATTACTACAATTCTGTCTAGAACTGGACGACCTTCTGAAACACCAGCAAGAACCAGTGGCGGAACCTGAAGCGGGCAGTTGAGGCTAGACGCCCATCCAACCTCTCTCAATTGGCTGCATTTTGCAAGGAAGAGTGGCAAAAATCCTTGCAAAAAGTAGATGTGAAAGACTGATAAATCACTAAAGAAAGTGTTTGGATTAAGTTATCATTGCAAAAGGAGGTGATTAAGTGAGAGGTTCACATACTTTTGCACCCATGACGTGAGTTATTCTTAAATCAACAACTTTTGTTGAAGAAAGAATGACAACATTATAATTATTTTTGTTCAAGTCCATTATTTTCCATTTTCCATTATTATATGTCTGCTTTGTAGATTGGGGTATGACTTAACATTTAATAAGGTTATTTTTAATATTTTATATAAAAAATCTGACCAACTCTATCGGGCGCGGGCCAGCGCTCGTTCTGCGCTTGGAGGAACGGAGGTTTGACTTGCGCCCCGCTCTCGATCGCTGCAGCGACGCTCAGAACAAGACAGGTGCGTTACAACTTCCAAGTGTCAATGATTTGCGTGTCACGCAATTCACATTTGTTTTTTTCCAAAATTCCAAAACAGCTTGGATGAAATTTAAAATGCATGCTAACATCACTTTCCTGATTAAAAAACAAACAAACAAACAAACAATGAGTTTATGAGTGAAAAATGGGCCATCCTGGCAAGATGATCCTTATTTTAAATACACATTTTAAGGTTAACAACTGTTAAGGCGAGCAGGTCGCGGAAATGGCTCTTGTAGTGCAAATAAACGATGTCTTCAAAGGTGCTTCTTTAGCCTCTTCTCAGGGCAAAAAAAAAAACAACTAATAAGTAAATAAATAATATAACATCGGTGGGAAATCGTAAATTGAATTTTTTGTTAAAAATCTGAGGTTTTATTTCTAGGTAAAATCGGCCAGCCCTAGGACATACAAAAAGTTATTCATACCTTTCTCCTCAAAAATCAATAGAAAAGTCTTTATTGGCTATCACAGCAGATAAAACGTCTCCTATATTTGCTGATCAGCTTTTTGCATGACTCGACTGATATTTTTGCCCATTCATCTCTCGCAATGTCATCACCATTCTATAGTTCCCTCCACAGATTTTTAACTAAATTCAAGTCTGGACTCTCTGGGCCACTGCAAAACGTTAATATTTTCATCCACGAACCATTTCTTAACCACCTTTGCCATGTGTTTTGGGATTTTGTCATGCTAAAATGTCCAGATATTCAAATTTTGGTGGTATGAATAATTTCAGACTTGACTTTAAGCTCGGTCAGGTGTCCCTTTTTTCACAAATCCAAGGTGGCAACCCTACCAGAGCTACAGGCAGAAGTGATAGAAGTCTTTCATCCACTGTGAAGCGTCTTTGAGTGTTCAAAAAAGCGCTATATAAATCTGATCCGTTATTATTATTATTTTCTTAAAATCCCAGAAACTGGACATTTGAATAGGTGTGTAGACTTTCTATTTCCACTAAGTCATATGGATATTGTGTTTACTGAGAGCACATTGAGACGGGCAAAGCAATCACCATACCCAGTCAAGTATGTTTTTGGAGAACAGCTTGACTTTTCTGATGTTGCCGGTCTCGCTGTGATGTTTTCTATTTTAGCTCACAGCAGCTAATGAACGCAACAACATGCTTTGCACACCCATTGGAAAGGTCACGCCATCATTAGGGTGAGGCATTTAATTGAGTTTTCTTTTGTACTCACATTGGTACAAATGGTGGTTTCTATTAGGCGGGTCTTGCCTAGCTACATTTGCTCTTTGTAATTGCATGTAGTAATTAATTAATTACCACAGCCAGTGCGTATGTTGTCATCTGGCAGGATTATATTTTCTCAACAGCCTTGTCTGCTTGTTACGTTGACTTTTTCTCATGAGCTTGGCGGTCGTGATTGGCCTCTATGAAATCAGCCTGTTAAATATAATCAATGAAATAAAATAAGTAAATAAAATGTGATGATGGCTAATGTCGCTTTGCGAAAAGGACAAAGAAGTTTGTCTCCCGGTAATTTCCACCCCCCATACCATGGTACATGGTAAAAGAAACAAAAACAACCCAACTTCACATGATCAAAATGTGAAATATCATTATTCTTGTTATATAGTGTTGTAACACAAGACCACATTTTGAAAATCTTGGGCTTCTCTCATATTTGACTGCCAAAAGTCTTTCTGTCTCAGACTGGCCACTTGGTCAGACTCTGATTTCCTTCAAGACCGGTTAAAACCAGCAGTGATATGCTATTCGTCACCTTGTTTAATTAAAGTTAAAGTTCCACTGATTGTCGCATACATGAAATTTGTTTTCCTTATTTGACCCATGCCAAGGGAGCGGTGAGCAGAACACACACAGTCATTTGGTGATCTAACCCCTCAATGCCCTATCAAGCAGGGAGTCAATTAGTTCCATTTTTAATAGTTTTTGGTATGACCCAGCCAGGGATTGAACCCATGATCGACTAGTTTCAAGGCAGACACGCTGCCACTAGGTCAGAGGTCTGAGCTGGTTTTAATGTGTAAGGAGAAGCACATGGCCAAATAGCAAATACACTAGATGTTTTGCTTGAGTGCAAGAAGTATTTTTAGGGGCGCAAGAGTTAAATGGTTTATATTGGCATATGATTGCATGCATATATATTAGGGGTGGAACAAAAAAAAACGATTTAAACCAGAAAATATTTGTTTAATTTAAAAGATGTAAGTGCATTGAATCGAGCTGAAGCCAGTTGTTCCACGTTGAAATACATCGAGATAAGTATCGAATCATCTTTAATTGGAGAGATATATCTTAGAGGGACGCGGCACTTTCATAGTACTGAGAAGTTCATTTAAATGTTTCTAAAATGGCAACAAAGAAGTTATTATACCCTCTCGAACTGAGGTTCGAAGAAGTTTTCAAGCGTATTTTTTTTTAAAGTGGTCTAGAAGTAAAGTTTAGTTGTGTATTCTGTTTACATTATTAATTTGTTTAACAGTAAGTGCATTACAGTACTGTGACAGTGGCGAGGCAACCCTACGTCACTTCGTTGAGCGTCCAAATATGGTGTTGCGCCTGTCCACCATTGTGACACAGCTCAGCCAGATTCCACAATGGCTGATAGGAACAGCACCATGTTTGGATGCTACTTTTTTTAAATCAGCTTTATTGAACCATAGGGTGGAGAACTGGCAGGACAGGACAGCTGGCTTGGTGTTCTTAGGCCCTGGAATATACGACAAAGTGAAATGAAATGAGCAAAAAAGAGGGCCCACCTAGCTTGTCCTGGATTTAGTCTCTTTGCCGTCCTCAGGTATTCCAGATTTTTGTGGTCCGTCCACACCACGAATGGATGTTTCGCACCCTCCAGCAGATGACGCCATTCCTCTAGTGCCATTTTCACAGCCAGGAATTCTGTCACCGGTGCTGTAATTGCGCTCTGCTGGGGAGAGTTTATGGCACATTGACGTACCTTAGGAAGGTGCAGGAAATCTAGACAAAGAGTGGTAATTAGTAGAGATGGGACGTTTGACACTGAGACTCCGGAGCGTGTGTCAGCCGAGTGAGACAGACTGCTCGAAACAATGTATCAAAAGCCCCGATGAAACCTCCGTGATCACGTGCTGATGACGTATGGGGCTTCATTCGCGCTAATGAGATACCGGAAATTACGTAACTGATTCAATTGTTTTGGCGCGGTGTCAGCTGTTAAAAGGAGACACCGAAACAACCACTGCCTCCCCCGTAGTGATGGGATTTTCGGCTCTTTTGGGTGATCCGGTTCATTTGGATCGGCTCAGTGAAAAGAGCCGGCTCTTTTTGGCTCTCAAGCGGCTCTTTAAACTTTAGCTTTTCTTTTAAATTATTACGACAAATTTACGTGAAAAAGAGAGAGCGACATATGTAGAGAGAGAGAGGGAGAGGGAGAGGGAGAGGGGGTGAGAGAGACAGTAAGGAAATGACGGAGCCGGCTCTTGAGGGAGGGAGTCGGCTCTCATCGTTCACTTCAACGAGCCGGCTCTTTGTACCGGCTCGTTCGCGAACGACCCATCACTACTCCCCCGCGCCCACAGCCTTTTGAGAGAAAACTGAATTGAGAGAGCTTTAGGATGGAGAATTCCAATGCAAGAAAACAATCTCGTGTTTGGCAACACTTTGACGTTGTGTCACCCACAAAGGTAAGATTTTAATTATTTGGCATGATATTAAATGGTATATTATCAGCATTATCATCATCATTGTAGTGTTGTATTTACTATTGTACAGTTTTGCTAAATGGCTCACCGCAACATTTGCAATAATAAATGCTTACAGAAAATGAATTAATATTACTGTATCACTTTTAATAATGTTAAAACTTTAAAGGATTTAAAGGTCGCTGGGACTCTTGGCTGTGTTACCTACATTTAAAAATATCACAGCCTGCAGTATGTCTATGGTAACCATAATAATATCTTGATTGTTTCAGTATTGCATAACAATCAGAGGTGAGGTACTTACAGTATACATATATGATATGAAAAGTGGCACTATTGTTATGTTGTAATGAATGTAATGTTATGCTGCTGAAACTAAATTTCCCTATCTATCTTTACTTTGATTTATTAATCCAGTGCAAAAATGATTATCTGTCATATTTTTCTTTTCTAGATATTTGAAGGACAAACTGCTTCCCCGGACGGAGAAGCCACTACAATATTGGTTTCTCCACAAAACCACGTACCCACATCTGTATCCAGTGGCTCTGCAGTACCTCTCAACACCAGCATCTTCAGTCCCCTGTGAGAGGATTTTCTCAAAGGCTGGTAAAATTGTCAGCCAGAGAACAAGCCGCTTGAAGCCGAACACAATAGAGCAAATATTGTTTTTGAATAAGAAATTATAAAACAAATAAATATAAAAAGTTGGGCACAAGCACAATTCCCTCATGTACATACTGGTATTTGCTTTATTTTCACTGTTGCACAAGCACAATTCCCTCATGTAGGTATTTGGTTCACTTTATGTTCACCTTCCATGTGTACCTGATGATCATTAGACAGACACAAATGTAAGACTGAATGTACTGGTGTTATGTTGGAATATAAAATCAGGCTTTGAAGACTATAGCTGGTATGACTCCAGCTGACCACCAGATGTCACCGGTACGATCTATCTTATGGGGCTTTGAAGCTTCGACTCTTTTTCCAAAGCAATCAGCCGAAAGCCTCAAAAGCGTCACAAGGCTTCATTTTCCCATCTCTAGAAATTAGGATAAAGTTCTACTCAAAGGCAGGCAATAAGATGGCTGCAACTGACTGTGTGACAGTTAGAGTTGATCTGGCGCTGAAGAGAAGTCCAAGGCTGGCTTTTGTAGGCTGCTGATTGTGATTACATGCACCTGGCTCCTGCCCCAGCTGTATCTCCTCCACCTCGCCCAGCAGTGTGATTTTCTCATGCTCACATAAACACAAACAGGGAACACATGGGCATGGCTCATGGGGAGGAAGCGGGGGCCCTGAGACCATCACATTACTAAATACAGACTAAATACAGAATTTTTTGCTAGTTCTTTAGCATCCAGACTTAAGTATGGCATTTCAGACGTAATTGGCGAAACACAATCAGGTTTCTTGAAAGACAGACTCATTCACATTAACATAAGACTTGTTTTAGACTTAATTAATTATAGTGATCTAATTGATGGAAACAGTTAGATTTTTTTTTCTTACATTTTTATAAAGCATTTGATTCTGTTGAACATCCTTTTATTTTACAAACCCTTTTTCATTTTGGTTTTGGACAAAAATGTATAAGTGCCATTGGTATGCTGTATAATGATATAAATAGCTCGGTTTCTTTAGGTTATGGTACATGTAATAGATTCAATATCAAAAGAGGTATTCGCCAGGGATGTGGTAGTTCTCTCTTGTTCTTAATGGTTGCAGAGATGTTATCAATTTTAATTAAAAGCAGTGCTATTGCAGGAATTGAAATAATGGGCAGACAATTAACAATAAGTCAGCTGATGACACCACCATGTTTTTGAAAGATGAAGCCCAAATTCCCATAGCTCTGCGTACAATCATCATTTTTCAAGAGCCTCTGGTCTACAACTAAATTTAAGTAAATGTGAACTATTTGCCCTGAAAGAACAGTCTCTGCAATTATTACATAACATAAAAGTTAAGGGTAAATTAAATACTTGGAGATTACTATAACAAAAGACAAAAAGATTTCTGAAAAGTATATTTGTGATAATATCAACAAATGCAAACTTGTTTTGAATCGAAGGTTGCAAAGAGATAACTCAATTTTTGAGAGAATATTGTTGACCAAGATGGATAGTCTTTCAAGATTAATATACCCAGCGTATTCCCTTTCCATACCACACAAATTTATTAAAGTAATTGATACCATAAACTTCATTTTCATTTGGAAAAATTAATGTCATTATATAGGCAAAAATGATATGATACAAAATTACCAAGATGGAGGAGGAAACGCCATTTGATTCTATGAATGGTATATTAAAACTTAAATGGCTGAAATCGGTGTTGAACAATGTACTTGCTCTATTTGGCATCACATGCCCAAATTGACTTTTGATCAATTGGGAGGAATTCACTTTCTCTTAAAATGTGATTTTGAGTTGGATAAATTACCGGTGAAGCTTTTTGACTTCCGTCAGCAAGTACTCTTGCACTGGAAACTAGTCTTCTCTTTTTACACCACACACTAGTCCGTCCGTCCGTCCGTCTTCTTCCGCTTATCCGGGGTCGGGTCGCGGGGGCAGCAGCTTTAGCAGGGAAGCCCAGACTTCCCTCTCCCCAGCCACTTCAGCCAGCTCATCCGACGGGACCCCAAGGCGTTCCCAGGACAGCCGAGAGACATAGTCTCTCCAGCGTGTCCTGGGTCGTCCCCGGGGCCTCCTGCCGGTAGGACATGCCCGGAACACCTCCCCAGGGAGGCGTCCAGGAGGCATCCGAACCAGATGCCCGAGCCACCTCAACTGGTTCCTCTCAACGTGGAGGAGCAGCGACTCGACGCTGAGTCCCTCTCGGATGACCGAGCTTCTCACCCTATCTCTAAGGGAGAGCCCGGCTACCCTGCGGAGGAAACTC
Organism: Vanacampus margaritifer; assembly: GCF_051991255.1. Taxonomy (NCBI): domain Eukaryota; kingdom Metazoa; phylum Chordata; class Actinopteri; order Syngnathiformes; family Syngnathidae; genus Vanacampus; species Vanacampus margaritifer. Next base: position 5,883,669 of record NC_135437.1, read on the forward strand.
ATTTCGGCCGCTTGTATCCGGGATCTTGTTCTTTCGGTCACGACCCACAGCTCGTGACCATAGGTGAGGGTAGGAACGTAGATCGACCGGTAAATCGAGAGCTTTGCCTTTCGGCTCAGCTCCTTCTTCACCACAACGGACCGATACAGCGTCCGCATCACTGCAGACGCTGCACCGATCCGCCTGTCGATCTCCCGCTCTAACCTACCCTCGCTCGTGAACAAGACCCCAAGATACTTGAACTCCTCCACTTGGGGCAGGACCTCCTCCCCGACCCGGAGAGGGCACTCCACCCTTTTCCGACTGAGGACCATGGTCTCGGATTTGGAGGTGCTGATCCTCATCCCAACCGCTTCACACTCGGCTGCGAACCGCTCCAGTTAGAGCTGGAGGTCACGGCTTGAAGAAGCCAACAGCACCACATCATCTGCAAAAAGCAGAGATGCAATGCTGAGGCCACCAAACCGGACCCCCTCAACGCCTCGGCTACGCCTAGAAATTCTGTCCATAAAAGTTATGAACAGAATCGGTGACAAAGGGCAACCTTGGCGGAGTCCAACCCTCACCGGAAACAAATTCGACTTACTGCCGGCAATGCGGACCAGGCTCTGACATCGGTCGTACAGGGACCGAATAGCCCGTATCAGGGGGCTCGGTAACCCATACTCCCGAAGCACCCCCCACAGAACTCCCCGAGGGACACGGTCAAACGCCTACTCCAAGTCCACAAAGCACATCTGGACTGGTTGGGCGAATTCCCACGCACCCTCGAGGACCCTGCTGAGGGTGTAGAGCTGGTCCACTGTTCCACGGCCGGGACGAAAACCACACTGCTCCTCCTGGATCCGAGATTCGACCTCCCGACGGACCCTCCTCTCCAGCACCCCTGAATAGACCTTACCTGGGAGGCCGAGGAGTGTGATCCCTCTAAAGTTGGAACACACCCTCCGGTCCCCCTTCTTAAAAAAGGGAACCACCACCCCGGTCTGCCAATCCAGAGGCACCGTCCCCGATGTCCACGCGATGCTGCAGAGACGTGTCAACCACGACAGCCCCACAACATCCAGAGCCTTTAGGAACTCCGGGCGGATCTCATCCACCCCCGAGGCCCTGCCACCGAGAAGCTTTCCAACCACCTCGGCGACTTCGACCCCAGAGATAGGGGAGCCCACCTCAGAGTCCCCAGACCCTGCTTCCTCAATGGAAGGCGTGTTGGTGGAATTAAGGAGGTCTTCGAAGTACTCTCGCCACCGGTTCACGACGTCCCGAGTCGAGGTCAACAGCACTCCGTCTCCACTATACACAGTGTTAACGGTGCACTGCTTTCCTCTCCTGAGACGCCGGATGGTGAACCAGAATTTCCTCGAAGCCGTCCGGAAGTCGTTTTCCATGGCCTCACCGAACTCCTCCCATGTCCGAGTTTTTGCCTCAGCGACCGCCAAAGCCGCATTCCGCTTGGCCAGCCGGTACCCGTCAGCAGCCTCCGGAGTCCCACAGGCCAAAAAGGCCCGATAGGACTCCTTCTTCAGCTTGACGGCATCCCTTACCGCTGGTGTCCACCAGCGGGTTCGAGGATTGCCGCCACGACAGGCACCAACCACCTTACGGCCACAGCTCCGATCGGCCGCCTCAACAATTGAAGCGCGGAACATGGTCCACTCGGACTCAATGTCCCCCGCCTCCCCCGGGACAATGGAGAAGCTCTGCCGGAGATGGGCGTTGAAACTCTTTCTGACAGGGGATTCTGCCAGACGTTCCCAGCAGACCCTCACAGTACGTTTGGGCCTGCCTGGTCGGACCGGCATCTTACCCCGCCATCGGAGCCAACACACCACCAGGTGGTGATCAGTTGACAGCTCCGCCCGTCTCTTAACCCGAGTGTCCAACACATACGGCCGCAAGTCCGATGACACGACTACAAAGTCGATCATCGAACTACGGCCTAGGGTGTCCTGGTGCCAGGTGCACATATGGACACTCTTGTGCTTGAACATGGTGTTCGTTATGGACAGTCCGTGGCGAGCACAGAAGTCCAATAACAAAACACCACTTGGGTTTCGATCGGGGGGGCCATTCCTCCCAATCACGCCCCTCCAGGTCTCACTGTCATTACCCACGTGAGCGTTGAAGTCCCCCAGTAGAACGAGGGAGTCCCCAGGGGGTGCGCTCTCCAGCACACCCTCCAAGGACTCCAGAAAGGGTGGGTACTCTGAGCTGCTGTTCGGTGCATAAGCACAAACAACAGTCATGACCCGTCCCCCCACCCGAAGGCGGAGGGAGGCTACCCTCTCATTCACCGGGGTAAACCCCAACGTACAGGCGGCTAGCTGGGGGGCAATGAGTATGCTCACACCTGCTCTGCGCCTCTCACCGTGGGCAACTCCAGAGTGGAAGAGGGTCCAGCCCCTCTCGAGAGGATTGGTACCAGAACCCAAGCCGTGTGTGGAGGTGAGTCCGACTATATCTAGTCGGAACTTCTCAGCCTCGCACACCAGCTCGAGCTCCTTCCCTGTCAGAGAGGTGACATTCCATGTCCCCAGAGCTAGCTTCAGTAGCCGGGGGTCAGACCGCCAAGGCCCCCGCCTTTGGCTGCCACCCAACTCACTGCGCACCCGACCCCTTTGGCCCCTTCCACCGGTGGTGAGCCCATGGGAAGCCCATGGGACACACTAGTCCAATATGGAATAATCGATATATAACCATCAATAGAAGGTTTTGTTGTTGTTGCAAAGACTGGTTTTCCAAAGGTATATGGGCGGCTGCCCATTCACTAAATGACAAAGGAAGTATTTTACAATATGATGTTTTTTGTGAAAAAATTCAGATCCAGTCTACTAAGAAGAAATACAATAAAATTGTGAAAGCTATACCATCATCACTACTGACTATGGCTCAACAATATATGTATTATTCAAACACTACCCCTAATTAGGAACATCTCTGGATAGAAAAGATTGATTTTTGTAATCCTAAATGCAATAACACATTTTTAAGATGGTATCTACAAAAATGTAGTTGCCCGATCTCTGTAAAAAGGAACTATGTTCTGAAAGGTTTTAAAAAAAGAAGAAATTTAGAAGATCAGGTGTAATTATCTATCTTTTCCGATCCCATTCATTCGGAAGCGTATTGCTGCCACACCAAAAAAAACAAAAAAAACAAGAGCCATATCACATTTTTACATGATAAGTTTCATGTTTTAACATAATATTTATCATTTTAAAACGTGATATGGCTCTTGTTTTTTCTTCTTCTTGGCGTGGCAGCAATACACTTCCGTAACATACAAACTTGGCAACAGTCAGCAATTAATTTTTCATACATTTCAACAATAACTGCCAAGGGAACAGTAGGTCACAGAAAAACAAAAAATACAAACAAAAATCCAAGGATCAATTATACCATGTTCACATACAATTGTAAATTACATACAAAACAAAAATAAAATAAAACAATTAAAGTAATAATTAAATGACAGTACACAAATGAAATCAGGACATATTCAATTTAACACAAGAGGTAATTTCTGCAGCATATTATATATTATTTGTACTTTTAACCAATCTTAGAGACTTAATATCCATCCATTTATCCATTTTCTTAACCGCTTGTCCTCACAAGGGTTGCGGGGGTGCTGGAGCCTATCCCAGCTGGCTTCGGGCAGTAGGCGGGGTACACCCTGAACTGGTTGCCAGCCAATCGCAGGAGACTTAATATATATGCCAAATTTGTTTACAAAATTTAGAAAAACGGGATTGGATTTGTTAAACTTTTTCTTGTGAAAAATACATAAAATGAGATTTGCAGACAGTTCTTCATTCTTGTTTTGAAGTGTAAGTCCAAAAGTTATATGATCTCTGGATAAAGATGGTGGGAATGAAGTAAACATGGGAGTAATCCAAAGACGTACATCCTCGCACCAACAGACATTGTCTTCAATATTAAATCATAATCTCAATAATTCTTTAGATGGGTAAATATTATTCATAATTTTGAAATGTGTTCCCTTCATTTGGGCGGCTATTGGGAGATTCAAATACATTGTTCTCAGCTTTTTTACTGTGTAGTAACATCAAATGTATTATGCATTCCGTTTTTGTTCTGTTTTTCAGGAAACATCATTTTCGAGAGGCATTGTCTTTTAAAACTGTTATTGCATTTTCTATCCAAAATCGTCAACCCCTGGATCAGAGGTAGGGACAGTTGGTGTTTATTTGTTGATATTTCAATATTTCTCTAGTCAGAGAGACACATTTCTGTGGGAGCGCATTTAACAATCTAATAAAGTCACATTTTGATAGATTAAAATCATATTTGCACCCAAACTGATATAAGTTAGTAAAACACCATTATTATCCATCAGGTGTGACAGTGACCATATGTTCCTTTCAAACCAATCTTCAAAGAATAATGACTTATTTCTGTGCAATATGTAACCATTATTCTAAAGAACAGTTGAATGTGGTGAATAGTTGTGTACATATAACATTTTCCACTATAGCAGAATTTGTTTGTGGAACTCAAATAATTGAATTGGTAGTTTTTCAAAGCTATAGTCACAAGCAAGAAAACTTGATGCCTCCTAGCTTTTTAAATATATAGTTAGGGATACAATACCAGAATAAGTTATCAGTCCTCCATGCCTGAATCCATTTTATTTTTAAAGTACCATTGAGGCAAATCAATCAAAATCTAACCATATGATTTTTTTTTTTCATGTAATGTGGTTTATTCCTCCAAATTAAAACAAATCACTTTTGAAACCGGGCTCCAGAGTGGAAAGATTTCAAAACGCGCCCAGTACGCATCCGTCTGGACACCATATGCAGGATACTCCTTCAGCGATGACATAATGGTCGCAGCTCGATGACGACGCATTGTTTGATGACGTATGCGCTAATTCTGCGCGCGAACCGTCAGTCTGTCAACAACAATGGCGGAAAGCCGTGTCGTAGTCGTTTTGCGCAGCCTCTTTAGCTTGCTTATGCTTTTGCAGCAAAATATTTAGCTTCTTTATTCCCACGTTCAGGATGCGGTGTCGTACTTGAATTACCCACCATTGTGACTTCTCCTGTGTTTCTTTTTCATGTTGTTTTGATACATGCAAAGCCATGTTTGTTCTGTAGATTGCAATCAAGTTAGAAAAAGAGTGTTTGTCTTCTTCGCTGATTCTTCTTCTACGCTTTCCGTTAACTCCCTGTGGCTGCGCTACAGCGCCACTCCAGACTTGGCATATACATTACAGCCGTTAAACGTCCTCAGCGTCTTCTTTTGGACACACGCAAGTCTTGAAATGCTTCTGTGTGTACGAGATTTGTTTGAGGAACGAAGCCAGCTTTGCTTCCGTCTTAGTTTCCTGGTTTTGGTCAGTCTTTGTTGGATCATTGCTGTTGTCACCACTCTTGTACTTTTTTTGGAGAACTTTGTTGGTTTTGTTTATTTAGAGTTTTACCCAGTGCCCCTGTTAGTGTTTTTTGTTAAATAAATTGTGTTCAGTATTCCATGCATCCCTGCCGTGGTTCTCCTGCCTCCCTGCACTTGAGTCCTTCCCCACAAGCTCATCGTGACACATTCCTGATTCTATCCATCCTGGTCCCTCCCAAAGAGAACCTAGCATCTTCATCTCTGCCACCTCCAGCTCTGCCTCCTGTCTTTTCCTCAGTGGCACTGTCTCCAGACCAAACAACATTGCTGGTCTCACCACAGTTTTATAAACTTTTCCTTTCATTTTAGCTGAAACTCTTCTATCACACATCAGACCTGATACTTTTCTCCACCTGTTGCAGCCGGCCTGCACACGCTTCATCACTTCTTTTCCACACTCTCCATTGCTTTGAACTGTTGACCCTAAATACTTTAACTCCTCCACCTTCTTGGTCTCTTCTCCCTGTAACCTCACTCTTCCACTTGGGTCCCTCCCATTCGCACACAGATACTCCGTCTTCCTACGGCTAACCTTCATTCCCCTCCTTTCCAGGGTAAACCTCCACGCCTCTAGCTTCTCCACCTGTTCCCTGCTCTCCCTACAGATCACAATGTCACGGCAGTCATTTTTTTTAGAGTCAAATGGTAACTGGGACACAGATGGGGCCCATTCACCAGTCCATTCCAAACCCATGTAGGTTTTAGCCCACCATGAGCTCATCTGAGCTTGCCCACATGGTGCCACCATGAAATCCCTGGCCAAAATTAACTAGGATCTTGCTGGGCAACCCAGATTGGACCCATTCACCAGCCCATTTCCAACCCACAGGGGCTCCACATGGGTATGTTAACAGGTAAGTGGCCAGTCTGAGACAGGGACAAGCCCAAGACTTTTGTGATTCACGTATGAGAGAAATCCAAGACTTTCAAAATATGGTCTCGAGTGTTACAATACTATATAATAAGAATAAGCATGTTTCATATTTGGACCATGTGAAATTTGATTGTTTTTGCTGCACACCTGGCGATCTCATTGACTGTGCCATTGTATGGGGGCTGGAAATTGCCAGGAGGCCAATCACGACCGCCAAGCTCATGAAAAAAAGTCAACGTAGCAAGAAGACAAGGCTGTTGAGAAAATTGAATCCTGCCAGACGAGAACACACGCACTGGCTGTGGTAATTAATTAATTACTACATGCAATTACAAAGACCAAATGTAGCTAGGCAAGACCCGCCTAATAGAAACCACCATTTGTACCAATGTGAGTGCAAAAGAAAACTCAATTAAATGCCTCACCCTAATGATGGCGTGACCTTTCCAATGGGTGTGCAAAGCATGTTGTGGTGTTAATTAGCAGCTGGGAGCTAAAATAGAAAGCATCAGAGCAAGACCGACAACATCAGAAAAGTCAAGCTGTTCTCCAAGAACATACTTGACTGGGTGTGGTGATTGCTTTGCCCGTCTCGATGTGCTCTCAGTAAACACAATATCCATATGACTTAGTGGAAATAGAAAGTCTACACACCTATTCAAATGGCCAGTTTCTGGGATTTTAAGAAAATAATAATGATAACGGATCAGATTTACAGTATATAGCGCTTTTTTGAACACTCAAAGACGCTTCACAGTGGATACACTATTCATGCATTCACACATTCACACTCTGATGAGACCAATACCTTTAAACATTACAAGAACCTGGGTGTAGGAATTCTACTTCGGATACTTTTTTTCCCCTGACAAGGCCTCAGGGCCTCTTCCCTAAGCCCCTTGTCTCGGAATCCCTAACTACACCCAAAGACGGCCGGGATAGGCTCCAGCACGGCCGCAACCCTAGTGAGGGGAGGAGATTCGGAATAAATGAAACCAAGATAAATCATTTGGGATTTTTTAAAATCAGCATTAATGTGACCTATAACCTTTACAACTCAGCTGAAAAGCAGAAATCTTATTGAAAGAGAAGGTAAAAATAAACAGCTGTAGTAATGTGGATACACAAGTGTGCACACCCTCTTATACTCATAAGTGGGGATGTGACTGTGTTTACAATGAATCAAATTACATTGGAACTCATGTAAAATGGGAGCACACAACTGACACAATTTGAAATGCCTTTAATTCACCCAATATATTGTTTAACTGTTCCAACATGAGTTTCCTTACAAGCCATGGTCTCTGGAGAGCCTCCAACGCATCAGAGGCATCTCGTTATTCAATGGTATCCATCAGGAGAAAGCTACAAAAGAATTTCCAAGGCTTTAAAGCATAATTTAACAGGAAACCATACTCTTGCTCCATCCCTCACTAAAATTTGAAATCGGAGCTCAAAGGGGGTGTTGCCTGGAGAACCGTTGGGTTGCGAATGGGGAGAGGGTTGGGCGTGGTCTGGCCGTGATTGACAGCAGCAGTGAAAACAATGAACAAAATAATTTCTATACTACGACAAACTATGCTCAACTAACTAAACTAACCAAATACTATGCTAATAAATCACTAACCTGAAAATGGGTATAAAGATGTTTTCAAAACGCTACTAGTACAAGAACTCGCTAAGAAGGCGTTTCAGGAGGCGTGTACAAGATTGAGCCGGTGGGTTGCAGAGCGACTACGTCAAACTGAAAGTTCAATGAGAGGACAAACAGCCAAATTGTGTTTATCCCAGTATTCAACCTGAAGATGGCGCCGCCGCGCCACACACAAGGTTTTTGCCCCAATTTCAAACTTTCAACAAACATGCACTATTGGACACCCGTTCATACAGTTTATCAGTAACAAAAACAAAAGAAAGTAATTTTGATTAGAGGCTGAGCTCCCAGTTTTGCAGATGAAAGACTTCTATCACTTCTGCCTGTAGCTCTGGTAGGGTTGCCACCTTAGATTTGTGAAGAAAAGGGACACCTGACCAAGCTTAAAGTCAAGACTGAAATTATTCATACCACCAAAATTTGAATATGTGGACATTTTAGCATGACAAAATCCTAAAACACATGGCAAAGGTGGTTAAGAAATGGTTCGTGGACGAAAATATTAATGTTTTGCAGTGGCCCAGAAAGTCCAGACTTGAATTTAGTTAAAAATCTGTGGAGGGAACTATAGAATGGTGATGACATTGCGAGAGATGAATGGGCAAAAATATCAGTCAAGTCATGCAAAAAGCTGATCAGCAAATATAGGAGACGTTTTATTTGCTGTGATAGCCAATAAAGACTTTTCTATTGATTTTTGAGGAGAAATGTATGAATAATTTTGGACGTGCCACTTTTTGTATGTCCTAGGGCTGGGCAATTTTACCTAGAAATAAAACCTCAGATTTTTAACAAAAAATTAAATTTACGATTTCCCACCAATGTTATATTATTTATTTACTTATTAGTTGTTGTTTTTTTGCCCTGAGAAGAGGCTAAAGAAGCACCTTTGAAGACATTGTTTATTTGCAGTTTAAGTACTGTTATGTAAACTGAGGTGGCTGTTTTGCCATGACTGGCAAATTTTCTTTTAGCGTTATTTGATTGACCAGTCCCCGGAGTAAAAAAGTCTTGGCATGCCGTGAATCGGCTATTTTACCATGATTAGTCCGCTTCACCAAGTTCACCCCATTCTATAGATCTCCTTTCACTTTTCAATTTGTTTTGTCACAAATCTATTGTTCAGTAATTATTACCAATATTGTCAAAAATATTGTCACCGCAAATTTCTTTGAAATATCGTGATATAAATTTTAGGCCATATCACCCACCCCTAATAGGGAGCGTCAAAATTGTCCTTGGTCTACTAATTGGAAGATTTCATAACAGTATCACAGTATCAGTAGCATTTAGTCACATGTAAGTTTTTGGTAAACGGTTAAAAAACACAATTGAGGGACTTGCGATTTGGTGGATGAGCAGAGCACACAGTTAAAAGGAGAGCTCTGCTCGGTTCAACTAGGATTCCCCTTTTAATCCCATTAAAAGACAAAGTGTGAGTAGGACATCAACAAAAATGAACGGGGGCGGGGGGTACCCAGAATGAAGATTAAAAAAAGCAATTCATCAATTCAGATAAAGACAAAAGGCACAGAGATTTCGAGAGAAACATGCTAACTCCCGAGGCCAACAAAGAGATGCAGCTGCAGGCCAGCCTAAACTCGCATTAGCACACAGATACAACCATGCTTACAGTTTTCCTCCATAGGTTTGGCACATTTTTTGAAAAAGTGCTGTCACAACTGCAAAGATCCGTCTCAATTGCTTTGGCACATCTGTATTCAATTAGTGCTTTTGCCAAAAATAGCTTGGATGTTTTTGCACAACACCATGGATCATCTGCAAAAGCTCATATCTCTCCCAAAACAGCTTAACCACAATGCAAAAACTAAAATCTTAAGTAAGATATAATATCTTAAATTTAACCTAAATTTGCTTATTTTTATTTGACAAGTTATTTTTACTTAAAATGAAATTGTCAGTCAAGATCATTGTGCTTATTTTAAGATACAGAGACTTGATTATCTTATTTGATCAAGCAGTCTTGGAATTAAGTGTTAAGAGACAGTTTTAAGTACTGTGACGATTAAAACAAGCATTTCCCACATTTTAAGATGGCAACTAACCAGCATCAAAGGCCCTGAACTGGGGTTTTCATGAGTTTTCTCCACCTGTGAAGCAGAGTACATAGCTTTAGCTTCGGCTATACAGGAGTGTCTGTACATAAAACAGCTACTAAAAGGTTTAGACGGTTATGAATACACAAAATCAAAAGTGTATGAAGACAACCAAGGTGCAATAGCACTTACAAAGAATCCTGTTCAAAGGCAACAATGTAAGCATATTGGTTTTAAATATAATTTAATCAGAAGCATTGTAATTACCTCTTTGACTGCCAGACGTTTTCAGTAAAGGGATGCCGTGGGTGCCAGTCGATTTAAGCATTTTGACTGATCTTTTGACTGATCTTTCAAGGTCCACAGAAAATTATGTGTTTGGACTATGGAAACACACATACTACCAAATAAAAGATTGGACTCTCATCTTTCATCAGAAAAAAAAGTTTGTTTCTACCTTATTCCGTTCTTCAGTAATCAACAATAGAAAATGGGTAGTTTCACCTCTGTTTTGAAAAAAAAAAAAAAAAACGTCTTTTAACGTCTTTGGCACTCCTCCATAGGATTTTACTAAACGTTATTTAACGTTTTTGGCAGTCAAAGAGTAACCACTGGAAAGGTCATTTTGGAATATTGTCCTACAGATGGGATGATTGCTTATGTTTTGACAAAACCAGCTACAAAACAAAAGTAAATACATTCCTTCCATCTTGTTTTGGAATAAAAACTTTAATGTCCCTATTGCAGCCATCATATATTTTACTTAATAAATCATTACTATTTTTTAGCTTTGATAAAGGATTTGTGAAAAGCACTTATAAAAATTGTTTTCAAATCTGATTACTCTGTTCCAGGAGGTACTTTACTGTTACTGGAACTCGATTGAATCCAATTTTTCAACTGTCTGTACTTAATTAATTCAGATTCTTTAAGCTCAAATGAATCTTTTAATGTATCAAATTAAAGTATTTTATTTAAAAATATATATATATCTGACAATGTCTTCATATCACCATTCATCCAAGTTTTCCACATTAATGTGTTACCTTGAAATCGAATATAAATAATAGAAGGAATATCACCGGCTTAACTGTGCGTGCTGGTCGGGCACATTGAGCACTTGTAAACCATGAAATACAAAGTCTCTCTCTCTCTCTCTCTCTCTCTCTCTCTCTCTAATTAAGGACGTTTGACAGTAAAACACATAAAATTTTTAAGAAAAAAACTATTGAAATAGAACAGCTATGTTGCGTAGTTCATCATTATTTCCTACTGCATGTGCTGTATTTAGCAGTATTACAAATTATTTTCAAATGCTTTTTTCTGAGTTTATAAAAAACTTGTTCTTAAATAGTTCCTTTATTATTGTGATGAAAAAAACACTGAATCTCAATTCTCAGACTGCTCAGTAAATATTTGAAAAAAGTTTGAGAAACACTGCTGTAACGTACCAAAATATGTAAAAGGTGCTGTGTTTTCTTTCCAGCTGCATATTTAAATAATTTAGAAGACTTTTGTGAAATTGAATACATTTGTGTTCAACACGTGATTATTTCAACAAACATGCCATGTCATAGTGATTGGTACTCCACCCAGCTCCTTGTTGTTAGGTGGGTAAAAAAAAAAAGAAGAGAAGTAAACATGTTTCGATAATGCAGGCCGTTTGAAAACGTGTAAGGACTGCAAATGCAACCACATAACATTCCAGAAGTTGTGGTCTCTATTCACTTCAAAGTGACTCCATTCACCGATAAACTACAGTATGAAAACAAAAAAATGCAGTGTGACAAGACCCGCCTCATAAAAACCTTTCACTGATTGATTGTGTGAGAAGTTTGAGAATGAAAGCGAAATCAATTAAATGCCTCACCTTAACAAGGACTCCACCTTAACTGCGGCTGGACAAGGGATATAAGACCTCTGTTAACAGCTGTAAGGCAGCAGAGGAGCCGAGAGCGACTTCAAGACCAAACTTGATTGAGTGTGGTGAGTACCTTCTCCTTCTTGAAGTGTTTTCAGGGAAGACAGACTTCCATGTCAGTAGTATTTGGACTTGCACTTTGTAGAATCAAGTGAAATACTGTATATGTATTTGGACTCAGGTCAAAGTGGACATTTCTTCGTGCACTTTTGGGAAGCTTGTCCGATGAAGTTGAAAAGTTTGTGCACTGAAGATTTAAAAAAGGCACAGTAACAAAGTTTCTTGAAATTTTGTCTTATGTGGATCATTTTACAGGAGTTGCAGAATTTCACTTCCAAGATAATTTGTCTGAATTTCCAGATTTTTTAAATAATGTCAAGAACATAACTTGCACAACATAGTCATTCCTCTATTATCATAATGATGGAAATTTTACAATAGACAAGAAACATATGATATAGTGGAGACTCTGACACGAGAGCTGCTTTTCATCACCCAGATGTGAGCATAAATAGTGAACTGTTCTTAACAAGTACAAAAAAAATTGCAAGCTTCAGACTTCCTGCTGAATCAGGTACCTGGCGGAGCCCCGAGGCAGGGCACCTGTAGAAACTTAAAACATCTACATCGTCTTTTGTTTTACATAGGATGTCTCTGAGCGCTCCCAGAGATGACCATATCTCATATGTCATGTTCATCATGTTTATCATCATGGCATACACTGGAAGTCCGCTAAACTGTTTTCTGGGTTTGGCCATGGAAAGTGATGCATAAAGCGGCAGAGAGCTATCAGCCCTCTTCCTCATGACAGTTGTGGCAAACATTGAACCAGAGCCTCGACAACCTGACGCTGTCCAAGCAGCCCATCATGTACGCCTGATGGACTTGTTCTTGATGTACATTTACCTTTCCCTTTTACTACCTTTCAGGACATCATCAGCCACGATGATCATTCTCAAGGTGTTTACTGTTGCCTTTCTCCTGGTTGGTAAGTCAACAAACTCTCAACTACCAAGTAACAGAGATTAAGTGAAAGGCCACCATGTAACACAGACATTAACTCTTTATCGCAGGAGCCAGCTGTAGCTCTCCTAGAATAAGGAGACAAGATGCTACTCCAGAGGAAAATGAGCCACCATCTGGGCCGCCATCTGGGCCGCCATCTGGGCCACCATCTGGGCCACCATCTGGGCCACCATCTGGGCCACCATCTGGGCCACCAGGACCACCAGGACCACCAGGACCACCAGGAACAGATGGAACAAACGGTGCACCAGGACAAGATGGAGCGGACGGTCAACCAGGACAAAATGGTTCCACAGGACCACCTGGGCCACAAGGTCCACCTGGCTATAATGGCACAGATGGAACAAATGGAACTGATGGTGATCCTGGACCACGTGGACTCCCGGGACCCCCTGGTGAACCAGGAAGTGGTGAACCAGGAAGTGGTCAATCAGGACCACCTGGGCCACCAGGACCACCCGGGCCACCCGGGCCACCACCACTTTGTCCATATTGGCCACTGCAACCAAATCCATATGGACCATATGGTCCATATGGACCTTATGGTCCATCTGGTCCATCTTATCCACCTGGTCCAACTGATCCACCTGAGCCACCATCACACACGACGTCTGATTAATAATTTGTTGATCAATCAATTTAACAACCAGAGCCACCTGAATCACCTGTTACTGCAGATGAAAATGGCCCACCTGGACACCAAATTGCCAACCTGCCTCCAACACAGCACCAGAACAACCTCTGGCATCACCGGTTACTCTGGATGAAAACAACCCACCTGGACTAGAACCCTGCCAACCTGGACCACCACCCAGACAATCTGTCTGATAAAATCATTTAACCTACCTGGCCAACACCAGTTGCTCTGAAACGACCCACCTGGACCACCACCTTTCCCACCTCAATAACCTGTTACTGTTTGTGAATACAACACACCTGCATTAATGGTAATGATCATCATGTGGTTGTTGATGTGTCAATACAAGATATTCATACTTGCCAATCACGTTCAATTCTAAAAATAAAGATAGATTTTCATCTTAATGACTTGGTTGGTTGAATGTGACCTCAGCTAGAGCATTGAATCCTTCGTGTTCTTTTTTTTTTTTTTTAAATAGAGCTCAGTATTGTTCATTTGGTAATTTTACCGATTTGACATGTCATCATCATTGCTCTCTTTTTTTATTTATTTTAAACAATACACTCTTGTCCGGTCTTGTCAAAAGTAAAGTCAGATAGCAGAAAAGAAAACGAGTGGCACAGAAAAGGTAATATTAAAGAAAAGGAGTGGAGCTGACACGCCAAATGCTCCCTAACTCAAAAGTATAAATCATCGCAGACCCCTGAAGTGCATGTGCCTAGTAAATTAATGTTGTGGTATTTGTCGGGAACAATAGGTTACATTGAGAGAAAAAAAGCCATGCTGCCCTACTAAAGGGAAGAGATAAATAGCAGGACTTGACCTGTTTTTTAGGATAAAAAATTATATATATATATATACATAAGGGCTACTTAAATATTAAAGTTGTTAACCTAAAAATGTGTATTTAAAAAAAGGATTTTGATTTTAATCAGGAAAGGGATATTAGCATGCATTTTCAATTTCATCCAAGCTGTTTTGGAAATTCAGGGGAAAAACAAATGTGAATTGCATGACACGTTGATCATTGAAACTTGGAAGTTGTAACGCACCTGTCTTGTTCTGAGCGTCGCTGCAGCGATCGAGAAGAGGGCACAAGTCCCCCCGCGACTGGGGCTGTCCAACCTTCGTTTGCCCGCGCCCGTGGGGAACCTTTGGAATGATGGTGGAGAAGGACCCGTTCTGTCGCGTGCAATCTGCACGCTGCACAGCGGGGGCACTGGACGCCAATGTATGGTATTAATTAAGTATCGCAATACCACTTAATGGATCAATACTGCAGATCGTGTGAACGTGATATATTGCAAAACAATATTTTGTCCCAGCTCTAATATGTAGTAATTACATTGAAAATAAATATAGAAATTGATAATTTTTTTTAAGTGAATGAAACATTTGCATTTTGTACCCAATTATATATATATATATATATATATATATATATATATATATATATATATATATATATATATATACACACACACACACACACACACACATGCATAAGGCCGTATATGTTCCGGGTTGAGTGAACGCTGGCGCAACTGTTCACTGGTATTTTGAGCATTTTAACCATTTGTATTTTATTACTTTTTGGGGGGTTTTATTCCCTTTTTGTTGACTCACCTCGCTGTCCGATTTGATTCCCCACCGACGCTACCTTAGTCGACATCCATAATGAGGTTTGGCAGAACATACATTCGGGCTGTCAATGCCTCCTTCCCACCGCCCCTTTACCTGCCAGTGTCGGGCTCCCTCCAGTACTCGGCCGCTGACCTACTTCGTTTGCGCCGTCCCGTGCCTGTACCCGCGCCGACGCCTCTCCACCTCCACCCGGACATCTTCTTCCAGCCCTGCCGCAGATAGTTTCGTTTATTAAGATCCCCATTAGCTCCTGGAACATTTCAGGAGATAATCTTACTGGGGTCTTTTCAAATTCATTAAAATCATTTCAAATAAACATATAAATATATACATACCTAGTCTCACACACATACACTAAACAACAACAAAAATATTATATGATAATATTAAAAAAAATAACTTCACCATAAATAATTTCTGGTGTTTTTTTTTAAATAATATTTCTAATAAATGTTATTAAAAAATACCTCAATCTGCATTTAATTGTTAACCAAGCTATCCAAGTTTTCTAGTGCCTTCATCCAGGCAGTCAGGGTGGCGGAAATCATTGGGTTTTTTAAAACAATTGTGTCGGTTAATCGAGTAAATATAGAAGTCTGAGGTTATTACAATCCTTCTGTTCTAGTTCCAGCCAACAGTTAGTATCTCTGTCACGATGATGGATGTTCTGATGCAAGAGAGAAGGAAGAAAATCAACCTGAGAATATTGCAGAAATCATACAGGATGTGTCAAATGAAAAGATTGAGGCTGAGCAAGTAGATGGCAATGTTGAAAGTGTGATTAGAAGGGATCCACCAAGAGCGAAACAGAAACCAGCTTACTTACAAGACTTTGAGACAGAGGAGGACACGATGGACAAACTACAAACTTGTATTGATTTCTGTTACCGAGCAGTGTGCGACGTACCGAAAACCTATCAAGAGGCAGTAACATCATCCAAGTCAAAACACTGAAAAAGTGCCATGGATGAAGAGATGCATTCACTGGAGGAAAATTTGACATTTCAACTAACTCATCTACCACAAGGTAAACAAGCATTAGGAGAGAGATGGGTCTATGCAGTTAAAATGGACACAGACGGCTCAAACAGGTAGATTTGTTGCTAAGGGATACAACCAGCGGGCTGGAACGGACTACGAAGAGACATCCTCACCCGCAGCTGACATGACAAGCGTCAGAGTTCTCATGCAGAAGGCGGCAGTGCACGAGGACCTGATCTTACATCAGATGGACGTTAAAACGGCATATCTACACGCACCCATTGGTTGTGAAATTTTCCTAGAGCAACCAGAAGGTTATGAGAAAAAAATCAAAAACAGGTGAGAAATGTGTATGTAGATTAAACAAATCTCTGTATGGACTCGAGCAATCAGGCAGAAACTGGAATGCTGTGTTATACTCGTACTTGTATAAAAATGATTTTGTGCAAAATGCTGCAGATCATTGTGTGTACACTAGGGAGAAAGATGGTCAAAAAGTAATCCTCATTGTATGTGTAGATGACCTTATTCTAGCTGCTAACAATGACAAAGCAATGCTTGATGTGAAAAGAATGTTAACACAGACGTTCAAAATGAAAGATTTAGGAAGACTAAAACATTTCTTGGGAATAGATTTTGATCAAACAAACTGACAAGTCAAAATGTCAAAAGAGAGATATGTGGAAAAGATATTGGAAAGGTTAGAAATGCAAAAATGTAAACCGAGAGAAACACCCTTTGAACCAAAATTGGATCATACGTCAGTAAACTTTCTCAACATTTTAGTGAACCAAACATAGAACATTGGAAGACAGTGAAGCATGTGTTTAGATATCTTAAGGGTACAGCTAAACCTGGACAATGCTTTAACAAGGACACAACAGAAAAACTCGCTCTAAAGATTTAGTGTGATGCAAGTTGGGCATCAAACGACACAGACAGACGTAGCACGTCAGGATACTGTGTCAGCCTAAGTGAAGCAAGTTCACTTATTTCTTGGAAAACTACAAAACAACAGACAGTAGCACTCTCCACCTGTGAAGCAGAGTACATAGCTTTAGCTTCGGTTATACAGGAGTGTCTGTACATAAAACAGCCACTAAAAGGTTTAGACGGTATGTAATATGCTTTATGAGTATACAAATAATAAAGATAAAGAATAAACCTGCATTTGCAATATATAATTCTCATAACATTCACCACAAAAACTCTGGAGCTCCTTTGAATAAGTTCTCTGTAAACAACAACTATTAACAGCATGAACAGAACACTAAAGAGAATAATAATCATACCTGCTATAGCATTTTTATTTTATTTTCATCAGTCATCTGTGATGATGGGGCAAATAAATAATAAAATGTTTCCACATACCCCTTGCAATGTGCTCACGTAGGACTAGTCATCGCTGTTTGGTGCACTGAATTAGTTTTACTATGGAAATCTGAGATGTCCTACAGTGTGAGTGGTCATTGAACGCATCTTGAGTCTGCTGCCAAACGCAAGTTTGAGTACTTGCTTTTCTTTTGATTCTCCACGCAGCTATCGGTTGTTAACCAATTTGCTCCCAAATTTTAAATGTTTTAAGTGTCCCAAAGACGTATTTAAGTTTTTTTTTAAAAAAATGTATTTAAAAAAAATTATGCTAGAGCATACAGCTTTGATGCAGCCTCTCAACTGCAAAGAACGGTTGAAGAAAAGGTAGGTATTACACAAACAGCAGATCATAGGAAATGAACCAGAGCCATGTTGAAAAAACCCTGAGTTACTCGGAAATCTAAATAGATTTGTGAATATTGATGAAACTTTGCTATATTCTAATGCTGATTGCTGCAAAACGGATCCAGATAGAAATATACTTTTTTCCTGATGAAAGAAGAGACATTAATTTTTCTTTTGGTACGTTTTTATAGCAATACAACACAATATTCTGTGGGCTTTGCAAAATCAGTCAAAATCCAGTAAAACAGCTGGGAGTAAAGGGGATTGATTCTGTGAAAATGGCTGGGAGTGAATGAGTTAAATACAAGCAAATGTTTATAAAACTGAAATATAAGCATGAAAAGACGGGCTGTAGCAATCGCGCGTAGTAGCGTGACGTCATTTAGTGTGCGCTCAAGCGGCAGAGGGATACAATTTTTTTCGGGGGTAAGTACATCGACACAACACCTTACGCACTGGGCGCTCTCTGCCACGCTTTGTGCGGCCTCAAATTGCCTTTACTTCCACGTACGTGGAATAATTTATTTAATTTCACTCAACATGGGCTCCAGGAGAAATTTACTTGGGGGACGAACCAGCGATCCCGACTACGCACTAGGCGCTCTCGCCTGCCCTCCAGGCCCTCTCGGCCTTTGCCTTTAGCTTTTAAATATTACATACTGTTATTCTTATAATTACAATTATTATGATTTTTTACCAACCAGTTCAGGGTGTACCCCGCCTACTGCCCGAAGCCAACTGGGATAGGCTCGTGTCCCCCAGGCAGTTGATGCCCTACGCGCAGTGTGCGATAAGCGTATGCCGAGCGCCGTGTCTGCTGCTGAATACAGTAATATATATAAATATATATATATAATGCGTTATATTTAAAGATGCCTTTCTTAGCACTCAAGGACACCGTACAGTAAGTTAAGAGAGGATATTGACATTTAAGTTGGGTATTGTTGGCATTTAACATTTTCAATTTATATTTTTACTGTTTTTGAATTTAGTTATAGGTATATACAGTAGATGTGATATAACTATGTGTAGTTAAATGAATAACAATGTGATAATGATTTTGTGAACTACATTTGAACTTCTTACTCCCCACCATCTCTTGAGATAAGAATGTGTATGTTTTAAAAGTTGTCAAAGTCTCATGTCATTAGTCATTTGGTCGTAAAAACTGAAGGTCCAAGGTCAAAGCCTGTCTACATCATTTCTCCGAAGCTGGTGGGGAGCTGAGATGATCATGCCAGTATCTTGTGCCTGCTTATTTCTAACACTATCTCTTTGTCAAATTTAAGAGATGGAGAGAACCTTTTCTACTAGTATAAAGATACCGGGTGTTTCCATATTCTACACATCACTTTTCGAATGTAAGCTTTTTTCCTGTGTCTTAAGAGCTCTTAATAAATCCTTGCAAAGGAAACTTCTTCATGAGGTCTCAATTCTGATTTATTTGAACACACAAAAGATTACACTTAATAAAGTAATCAAATAAAGCCTTCAAAATGGTGACCCCGACGGAAACAAATGTGGACGTTTTTTTAAAAGCTGTGATGATCCTGGACGCATTGAATTTCTAGGCGCCACGTATTAATAAGGTGAGTGGACACTTATCCACGTAGAGAAATTGTCTTTGTTTGGGATCACTACAGCTGCCATTTCGTCTTTACTAAATTGTATTTGAGATCTGTGTGAACACGTATTAGTGGGTTTGAAGTCGATTTTGTTACGGAGGGACGCAAAAGTCCTTGATTTTGAAAATTACTACGACATTTGAACTATACACGTACGTGGCGACGAGAAATGCCGTCACGTTGGTTTATGCGCAGCTGAAGAAATATTACCAGAGTTTGGTACGTAACGTTACGATGGATTGTGCACAATTAAGACGGATTGTGGCAAACAGGTTGAAGCAGGCGTTTTTATTAAATTACGGAAAACACATGGCAGTCTTGTTCTGTGAGGAATCTTAGAGATTGTAAGTCCGTGCATTTCTGAGGCAATTGTTAAGTAGATGTAGAGTTGGAAACAACATTTCGCTGCGAAGGAGCCGATAGACTGCTTTGTGATTGTCTTAAAGCAGTATTTATTATTTTAAGAGGTACAGGTTGACGCATAGCTTTTATTACTTATAAACGCTATTGCTAAGAAATCGATAGATCGCGATATTTATTGTTTTGTCGCGGAAGCGATCTTTTATGTTGTTTGTTATTTGGGGGGCGCAATGGGCTATTTTGTCGACTAATTGTATTGTACTACAAGTGAGACGTCACTGCATTTATAACTATTAATACGACTTGAATATAATAATAACTAAGGAGGTCAATAATTAATATAAATTATGGAAGCTCTTTTTGACCGCGACATCGAATGGTTTGACCCGAATGCACTTCCGCTTCATGGTCGCAACATGTTGTTGCTAGCACAGGTTGCTAACGCTTCCGAGGTGGCTATTGGGGCGATGCCCCCGAAAAATAGACGTCAATTGAAGGAGGAATTAAACGAATGGATGCACAGTTGCTGTGAAAAAGGTTTTTTCCCACCGTTACAATCTACGGTTGGCTTAATATCATTGATGAAAGCCGTTGAATATGCATGTGTAATAAAACGTCATGCGCTGGACAAACACGTACGAGACACATCTGTAATTTCTTTGAGTGGAAGAAAAGCTAGACGTGACAGTAAAATAGTGGATCAAATGATGAGTAATGCTAGAATGCTAGTACAGCTGTTCAGATGCTGCACGACTTGCAGGCACCTATATTGACTGTAAATGCTGGTACTCTAGATGTGAATTGGAACGGTGATATTCCTGATAAAAATCCCCAACGCGACTCTGTTTTACACGCCGCGGATGCGTTAGCAGAGGGCGTCAATGCCTACGTTAAACAATTAGAGGACACATTACATAAAGTGTTGGCGTAACTGATTCTCCAAGACCCTCAGTCACATCTCCCAAAGACTGATGTTGAAATTGAAGGTATTATTTGATAACTATATTAAATGTAATCTTTGCGTGTTCGAAATAATTGCATATGAGATCTGATGAAGAAGCTTCTTTTGCAAAAGATTTATTTTAGGAGCTCCTAAAAGACACAATACATGCTTACATTCAAAGGTGATGTTAAGCCTCGAGTGTGTCAATATGAAAATACACAGTCGTTTTATAGATGAAAAAAGCATACTTCTCCTCTGAGGCTGGACAAAGGGTTAGTAATTATAATAGACAGACAAGTGATTTACTGACATGTTTACTCCATTTCCCCTACCATCCCGGATATATGATGTAGGCAGGTAATGCCATGCGACCTAGACTCCCTCAGACCCACAGTGTTATCACCATGAGAACTTGAGAACTTGACTCCCATGTACATTCCTATCTCACCAGCTGGAAGGGAGTGAAAAGTGTTATTCATTACAATACAGTTAATATGTCCAATATATTTCACACAAACATTATCACAGTTATATGGCATCTATATACTATAAGTAAATTCATAAACAGTAAAAATATGCATAGAAAATGTTAAATGTCTTCAAAATACTTGTTATCTGGCTTCACAGCGCACTTGCGTCATATCTAAATCATGTTTATACAAATCGAACGAATAACAGGACATCACATTGAACTATAGTACTGGTACAGTGTCAAAATATTGCAACACTTCCATGTGTACCTCACGATCATTAGACATACACAAATGACTGAATGTATTGGTGTTATGTTGGAATATAAATTAATTAAGCGAATCACTTTGAAGATTATAGCTGCTATGACTCCAGCTGACCACCAGATGTCACTCTTTTTCCAAATCAATTAGCCGAAAGCCTCGAAAGCTTCACAAGGCTTCATTGTCCCATGTCTAGGTGTGTGAATTGAAGGGAATATATATATTTTTTCTCATAAAAACACTAGGGTAAATTGGGAGTTGTCACATTTTAAGCATAATTTGAGGTAACATGTAATGAAGAAGATGTCTAAGGTAGACATGCGTAAATATAGTAATACTACTTGCTATAGTGTAGTGTACAAATTTAAATAAAACTACAACATTAATAAATTTAAAAAAAAAAAAAGAATTACAACAAGCAGATAGTGCTCTCTTGCTACGATCTCATCTCCCTCTGTCTGTTCCGAGTGTACAATGTTTCAGGCGGGTTCAATCTTTGGCTAGAGGTGTTTCTCTTGGGTGATTCAACAAACGTGCTAGAATAACCTGGCTGTTGGGCCACGAATATGAACAGCCTTCTCCTGCTCTGCTTGGTGTACAGAGTGAACGGCAAGCTGCAAGGAGGCCACTTTCGGGGGGGAAGTGGCCATACAGACTGCGACAAGGATGGTACACTGTATATCCGCTCGCCATATGACTGTTCAATGACTCTTATGCATTGTCTGAGCATAATGTCCATCAACTTTTTGAGCAGACATCTCGAACTCTCATCACAGCCGTCTCGATGACCTGTCAGGGGTCTCCAGTGAAAACCCAGGCCAGCTTTGAACTTTGCCCTGCACAGCTGCTGCCATCTGCTGGACAGGAAGGAATATGGACTGCAGTTGTAGACTCAAAGCTCTCGAACCATCTGAGATTGGCTCCTTAGGTTATATTTTGGTCTGTTTGTGTACATTTGCACTCTGTACTATGTCGGAACAGGAGATGTGATCTATAGCAACGCAGTTTCGGAAATTGAAAACGGCTTATGTGAATAAGGGTAGGATAAAATTTATTTCAATCTTAATTACTATATTTTTCGTTATTTGATGCTTATTGAATTTGGTCTTCTAATATTTTGCCCATTTCTCTTTTCTAACTTTAGTTTCTGAATTGGGACTCATCAATGTGGAACACTTACGGCGAATTTGCTGGTTGAATTTTTATTTTTGATTAAGCTCACAGCACTGTGATCTTTGGATCCCACAGGGAATGCTCTCTGCAAAGTTCCCTGCTGTGTTTTACAAGCCCCACTACTCTGTAGAAGAGGTGAGGTTAATTAGCATTTTCAGATTATTTTTTGGTTTGTTTAAAGTAGGAATTTTGTCTTGTTTTCCCTCTGATCTTTTATCTTAATTTACAGTTAGTTTGTTTTTCCTCACTTTATGTTGCCTGGACAGGATTCAACTTTGCGTCACAAACGCTTGCCTTAAAGGCTTTTGTTTTTATGACTTGTTGTTGCAAGTTAAGCCGGATCTGCCCCTGTAGTTTTGATGTTGGCCAAATTGCCCCAATTTGTTTTTTCTTATCGACAAGACACAAGGTGTCTGTTTTTCCCTCTTTTAAAGCAGCAATTTGTTTGCTGCTGCAGTTTTTACATACTGGTCTGAAAATGATCTGAGTTGATCTTTTATCAGATGGGGGAATTACTGGTCTGTCTGTGTGTATCGTCTTATCGACAAGACACAAGGTGTCTGTTTTTCCCTCTTTTAAAGCAGCAATTTGTTTGCTGCTGCAGTTTTTACATACTGGTCTGAAAATGATCTGAGTTGATCTTTTATCAGATGGGGGAATTACTGGTCTGTCTGTGTGTATCGTCACGAAGGAAGCTATGCACACAAACAGTTCATGTTGATTTAAATAAATGTAGAACTACAAAGTTAGTCTGAATGTGATAATTATACAGTCTGTGAGAATGAATTAATTCACAGGAGGAGAATTGAGGTGATCGGACTTTGCCCATGGAGGAAAGTAAGTTTTGGCAAAGACAACAATCATGGCGAAAATAAGGTAAGTATGTTCTATTTCAGAAACAATTGAAGGATCTCCCAGGGTGCTCACGGTCCGGCCGGACGTGACAGCTCTGGGGTTATTCATGGCTGGAAGCACATTCATACCATATCTATAACAGTAAAAATCAGGGTAAAACATTCGACTGATCATTATAAACCTTCTATCCTTATACTTCCCCTTTTGCCTAAACCAGAGACAGTCCAAAAGAGATTACATTTTTTTGAAGTCAACCACAGGCCATCTCACCAGGATGTGAATGTTTGTTTGTCACCAGCCAGAACCACAAGTTTAAAGCATCAAAGTATTTTATCCAAAAGCATCATCTTCACCCCTGCTGACATCGCAGACTGGCAGTCTACAAACTCTTATCAAAGTCATAAAACATGGGCCAAAAGGTCCGTTGAAATCCTGGTCAGTACATTCCAGCCTTCTTGGGGTTATAACTGACCAGAGGGCCTCCAGGTGGTCATGATCGGAACTGCCCTCACATGAAACACCTATACTCCTCAAAGCAATTGTACACATTTCACATAAGAAATTCATCACATCATGTTATGTCTATAAAAAGAAATGTTATATGTATTTCAACAGGAATGATGATTGTAAACCCACAGATTACTTAGTTACTCAGGAAAGAATGAAATGATCTCACGATGCGTTATTGGTTGATATGTGTAACGATAACATATTTTGCTTGGAAGAACTTGACTTGCCAGCCTGACCAAATTTAATTCTTAACTCTTTCACTGCCAGACGTTTTCAGAAACGGGTTGTCCCCACTGCCAGCCGATTTAAGCATTTTGAGTGATCTTTCAAGGTCCACAGAAAATGTTGTGTTTGGACTATGGAAACACACATACTACCAAATGAAAGATTGGACTCTCAGCTTTCATCAGAAAAAAAAGTTTGTTTCTACCTTATTCCGTTCTTCAGTAATCAACAATAGAAAATGGTTACTTTCACCGAAATTCTCTCTTTTGAAACAAAAAACAGAGAAAAAGAGCTTTTTGTGAAACTATGTTATTTCATGCACTCTAGTGAATTGTACACTTCTTTTTGTCCATGAATGATGCCACAAACACCTAAATAGTGCTTTACTTCTGTAAAACGCTTTCACCAACAATGAAAAAGTGTTTTTTGATTGCAAAATACGTTTATTTCCATTCAACAGTGTAACAATTTGACAAAACAATTTCGCAAACTATTTACAAATGTGTGCAACTGTGGTACTACTTACAATTATGTGGATGTTTCAAATACAGTTTTTCCTTTTGTAACGCTCTCCTGCGTGCAAGGAGACGCCAGGACTCGCACAACAGTTTACTTTCACTTTCACATTGGTCCGTTTTGCGTGCAAACGTTACACTTTCTTGACGGCCTTTTTTTCCGGGGAATAAAAAGCAAGTAGCAGACTGTACACACTTCCTCCGATGAATATGCATTGGACTCGGGGCACTCTCCGTCGTCCGATCGAACGTCCGCCTGTGCGTGCTCGGTTGCGCTCCGCGTTACGACACCGTCATAGCCACCGCGTCAGCGGTTCCAATTTCGCCGTCAAGCTCGGATTCACCTTCATCATCATCGAGGATGATCACCGTCGTCATCAATGTACTATTTTAGCGTTGGTCGATGCCTTTCGTCTTGTAAGTGTAGAGCTGCTTGCAAACGCTCGCCATTGCCCGTTCCCTCCTCCATCTAGCTCCATCTAACGTCTTCTACTGCCGCGTCAATGCTTCTCAACCACGGAGTCACCACCCTCATCTTCATCATCGATGATGATCATCGTCGTCAACAATGTGCTTTTTCAGCGATGCTTTTGGTCTTTGAAAAAAAACGTCTCGGGCGTGAGCTCCTCGCGACCGGCCGCCATTTTTCCTTTGTCTTCCATTCTCATCTCCTGCTCGACGCTCTAGCTCCGCCTCTACTGACGCCCACCCGATCTTGTCAAAAGAGAGTCATCGCTGCCCTCTAGGGGCCAAAAATAGTCATTAGGAACAACAGACAGACTGGAAACTTTCACCAGACATGCGGAAGGGTTTCCTCTACCCGTTTCAAAAAAAAAATAATCATTGGATGACGTCTTTTGACGTCATTGGCAGTGAAGCGTAGGTTTTTACTTGATGTCTTTAAACGTCAGTGGCAGTGAAAGAGTTAACTATTAATTATTTGATAATTTGGAGTTTTAAAGTCTCTGACTTGGGTTGAGCCAAAAGAGGGACGGCGCCCGCACCCCCTTTGTGACGGACACATCCCACAACTTTAAAATAGCCGGCGCAAACTTCGTTCAGAGCTCTTATTTCCGGTCCTCTGTTCCTGCTTCGTTTTTCACCTTGTCTGGCCCAGAACTGACAAAATAACTCTCCGGTGCCATGCCACGTTTTTCAACCACGTGGCATCTCTGTTCTCTGAATGACCAAGTGTGCCGGATTTGGCGATCGCACCGAACTGCTGCCGTGCTCCAAACCCCGGTGCGCGCCCCACCTGCCAGCCAGACTTTTTGCTCTTCCTTTTTCTTTTTTTTGTCTTTTATCTTTTTTGTGTTTCGTCCCACCTCGGTGGCTCAAAGTCGCAGACGATTTTTTTTCCTGCGACCCCGTGTGTCACCCAGCGACCACAGTTTGGACTCTGGCAGCGCGCAATCCCCGTGCGTCAACCCGTACCTGCTCCATCCTCCGAGCGTCCCGTTCAACGGCTGGTCTCCCTCGGGATCTCGGCATCAGCAGCTGGATTTTGGCAGCTGAGACGCGGACCTCCTCGCGCGCCGAGAGTACAACTCCTAAAAGCCCCATCCACCTTGAGTCGAGCTGCACCGCCCCTCATCCGCCAGGTGCCTTGAGCTGTGTCACACCTCATCTAACTGTGGAATTATTTTAATTTTTTTTGCCTTGCCTTTTTGGGAGCAATTGTTTTCTTTAATTGACCTTCCCTCCGCTTGCTCGATTCAACTCACTCCAGTAATTTGCACGTCTCATAGCCAATTTGACATATCGCTGGTTCAACTTCTATTTCAAATATCTCACAGATTTGGCAAGTCAAACCTTTTCTTTTCTACCTCGTTAAATTGTTCCTTTCTTATTTTTCTTAGCTTTATTTGTATCCCTTTTAATTTCACCGTATGATAGTTAGGTAGGCGGTGTTTTGGTTCGGTATGTGTAACCGTAGTGAATAAATGTGTGTTTTTTAAAATCTAGTTCAGCCTCAATCGTGCTTGTGTCAGAGAGGATTAGTAATTATTTTCATTAATACAAAGAACCACGAACAATGAATGTGGTGACTGCAGATTATGAATAAATAAATGAGGATTTGGATTTTATTCGTTGTGTTTCTCCAAAACTGAAAGTAAACAGAATGTGATGCCCCTATAGGCGATTGAGGGAATTATGACTTCCTCAAGCGCCGATCAAATTACTAATTCGTCCAAAAAGACAATGTTGAGGGTCTTCTGCCCAGATTTAGTTATAACTGTTTTGATTTAGTTATAACTGTTTTAGTTTAGTCATAACTGTTTAGATTTAGTCATAACTGTTTTAATTTCCTCAGTAGAGCTTGGTGAGTATTTGAATGATGTCTGGGGGGCCTCCTCTATTTCCACAACAATGGACCATTTGTCTGTGGTTGAAGTCAATGTGTTAGTATGATTTCTTTGTAAATCTTATCTTATGCCGGGTGCCGGTTTGTCTGGGGTCCTCCTCTATTTCCACAACAATAGACCATTTGTCTGTGGTCGAAGTCATGTGTATTGAATGATGTCTGTTTCCTGGGGGCTTTATGGTAGCGCCCTTCAAGATAGTATAAGAATGTTGCGAATCCGCTGTAAGTTCGCACTAGTGAGAGGCTGCCATTTTATTTTTATTTTTATTTAATTTTTTTTGGGAGATCTCAGTATTGATCATTTGACATGTCATCATCATTGTTCTCCCTTTTTTTTTTTGTATGTGTGTTTGTGCGTGTGTGTATGCGTGCGTGCGTGTGTGTGTGCGTGCGTGCGTGCGTGCGTGCGTGCGTGAGAAAGAAAAAAAAATAAAAATAAGAATTCCCATACCGTTCACCTAAACCGAACACTTCAAAATCCAGCCAGAGTCGTGGCGCCGCCAGGAGACCCGAAGGGGGACCAAAGAAAAGAAAGAAAAGCGAAGCCCAGCACCGACCAGACACCACCCACCGGGCCACTAACCTTCACCAACCCCAGAGACATCTAAACTCCAACAAATCAGGGAAACCTCAAGGGCCCAAAGGAGAAACTGAGGAAAGGTAGAAAGGACAGACGAAGCAGAGTGAGATCCACAGACACCAGCCACCACCGAATCAATGACCTGAGGGAGAAACAAATTGTGTCTGAGTCTCGATAGATGCTGGTGTGGTGGATCTAGCATGCATGAAAATCTCCACCAAAGAAGGGAGCCGTCGACCCCCGCCAGGACAGAGCAAGCGCGACACCTCAGGGCCCCCCAGGCCGCGGCCGCGCCAAAGGACGACCCCCGGGCCCCGCCGGGGCCACCCGCCGGAGAGCAAACCCCGGAGCAGGAGCGCCCCCCACCCCAACGCGGCCCGCGCCCCCAACCCAACGCAGCAGGATGGGGCACTGCAGGCCCACCAGGCACCCCACCGGCCCACAACCCCCGCTCCCCCCACGACCCCCCACCCCAACCCAGCCCCAACCGCCCCCAGGTCCCCAAATCCCCAGACACCCTCCCCACCCCAGCACCCCCCACCCCGGCACCCCCACCACCACCCCCCCACCAACCAAGCCGCCCCCACCCCCACCCCCACCAACCGACAGCCCCCCAGCCCCCGACCCCGGGGACACACCGCACCCAGGCATCTGCGCCGAAGAGGGGGCCGGGCAGCGGAGCGGAGAGGGCACCCGCGCCCACCCCACCGCGCGGAGGGACGGAACACCAGGGGAAGAAGGGGAGATGGGGGCACCGGAGGACGGGCGGCATCCCCGAACCCCAGGCCCAGCGGGGAGAGGCCCCGGTCGTCACCCCAACGATCTAAGTGAAAAACTAACCCTGTTACTAAGTTCGCCAGCTCGCCGACTGGCGAACTCTACCCCTAAACCGTGAGTGTGACCCCACCCAGTGTATATACATAAGTGTGGGTGTGTGGTGCATTAAAATTGGGGGCAGGTGAACTGGAGCAGAGGAAAATGATATCCCATAGGGGAGAAAGCCCACAGGGCTCCACTTGGGCTTTTGTAATTTCTAATGCCTTCCACCAAGCAGTCAGGGTGGCGGAAAGGGAGGCTGCCATTTTAAGGAAACTCACTTGTGCCCGGAATATTCTGTAGAAATAAAAGCTTCGAAGTGACTGTTCATCGATCTCCAGCCTGCATTCGAATAACCAACATTCTCACCCCCGAAAGAAAACGAACACGCGGAAGGAAAATATTATTTCTTCAACAACAACATAAATTATCGCTACACAGGTGTGTTTTGAGTTGTGATTTAAGTTGCATAAAAGAGTGTTTATGAGTTGAGGTGGTAGTGAGTTCCAAAAGCGGGTGGTACGAGCGGCGGGGAGAGACAGGTGAATGGAGGAAGTTAATCTGAGAGTGCGAGATGGAGTGGGTACTTGCAGAAGATCAGAAAGATATGGGAGGGGGGTTTGTGGATGGCCTTGAATGCGAACAGGAGGATTTTGAATTGGGTGTGAGTCTGAACCGGGAGCCAGTGTAGCTGTTGGAGGATGGGGGTGATGTGTTGGGTGGAGGGAGTTCGGGTTATGATGCGGGCAGCTGAATTCTGGACCAACTGGAGTTAATGGAGGTATTTGTGAAGGAGGTCAAAAAGGAGAGAATTGCAGTAGTCAAGACGGGACTTAACAAGACTGTGGACGGATGGCGGCAGTGTGTGTGTGGGGGGGGGGGGTGTTCAGAGAAGGGCGAAGACGGCGGTTGGTGTTACGTAGGTGGAAGTATGCGGACCTGGTAATGTTATTTATGTGGGATTGAAAAGATAGCGTGCTGTCCAGGATGACTCCCAGACTTTTGACTTGGGGGGAAGGTGGAATAGAGGTAGGAGGTATACTGGAGGAGGAGTGGAGGAGGGTTTGGCAGAGAGATAAAGTTGGGTATCATCAGCATAAGAATGAAATTGAATGTTACATTTATGGAAAATATTGCCGAGGGGGAGGAGGTGTAAAAGATGAAGAGGAGGGGCCCCAGGACAGATCTCTGGGACACACCCGAAGTAACAGGGGAGGGGACAGATTTAAGGGACATGAGTTGAATGAACTGAGTGCGGCAGGAGAGGTAAGATGAAAACCAGTTCAACGGAGTGTGGGTGATGCCAATGGACGAAAGCCTGTTGAGGAGGATGGTGTGACTGATGGTATCAAAGGTCGCACTCAGGTCAAGGAGAATGAGGATGGTGAGGAGTCCAGAATCAGCTGCCATCAAAAGGTCAGGATTTTGATGAGGGCTGTTTCGGTGATATGGAGTGGGCGGAAGCCGGACTGGAACTGTTCATACAGATGATTGGAGGATAAGTGGGAATAGAGTTGAGCAGCTACTGATTTTTCAAGGATTTTGGATATGAAGGGAAGGTTGGAGATAGGACGGTAGTTGTTGAAGTTGGTGGGGGTTTTTACAAGATGGGAGTAACTCCAGCAGTTTTGAAATTTTCGGTACAGTTCCAGTGGTGATTGAGGAGTGGATGATGACAGAAATAAGAGGATAAGAGAGCGGAGGCAGGCTTTGACAAGTTGAGTGGGGACTAGGTCCAGTTGAGAGGTGGATGGTTTGGATTTCTGAATGAATTATGTGATTTCTGAGAGAGATGGGAGCTAAAGGAGGAAAATGAATGTGTGGATGGGTCAAAGTCAGCTGAAAAGGTAGGTTGATGGCTCGACCCATGGTTGTGATGAATGTCCTTAAATTTATCATGAAAAAATGACAAGATGGAGTTGCAGAAGGCGGTTGTGCATAAATGTGGAGGGAGGGAGTCCTGGTTATGGGTGATATTGTTGAAAACAGCAAACAAGGACTTAGCATTTCCATTACTGTCAGTGATTATCTTGGAATAATAGTTACTTTTGGCATTGATAATGGAGTCCTTATAATATGAGATGTGATTAGCATACATTTCTTTGTGAATGGTTAGTCCGGTTCCAGTTGTCGAGCTTTTGATTTCAGGAGACGGAGATCGGGGTAAACTAAGGAGCAGAGAGCGAGAAAGAAACAGGCCGTTTTTTTAGTGGAGCAAGAGTATGGTAAATGGTTGGATGGTAAATGAGAGGAGAAAGTGATCAGTTATGGGAAGTTCATCGGTTGCAAGTTCAGAAGGGGTGACATAAGAGCAGCAGATTAAGTTAAGAATATGGCCTTTGGAATGTGTAGGAGAAGTGACAAATTGCTTGCATCCAAAACTATCAAGACAGGAAGTAAAGTCTTTGGTAAGCGGTAGATTGGCATTGTCCATGTGAATATTGAAATCGCCCAGCATTATTGTGTCAGGAGAGAGAGTGGATAGAATGGTGAAAAAGGCTGCAAAGTCATGTAAAAAATCACTATTGGGTTTAGGAGGACGGTAAACAGTAGCAATGATGGTTGGAGTGGGACCAGACAGTTTGCAGACTGCAGATTCGAACGTGCGAGACGAAGTCCCAAGCACCGGCAAAACTTTGAAAGTCTTGCGGTGAATTATCGCGAGACCTCTGCCCTAGGCGGAATTACTTACTAAACCAGGGGAAATTGCCAATTATTTGAAACTAAAAATAAAAAATTCAAAAACTTCAAAATGCCATGGTATTGAGACAAGATGAAAATATTTCATATAGGTTAATAAGAGATGAAATTATGAAGACTAAAAACTGTGTTTTTAATTTTTGGGAAATAACAGAAGATTATGTTAAAAATGTAAATTTCAGTCAAGCAAAGATAAACCCTGTGGTGTAGATAATATTGAAATTAAATTGTTGAAGTTAGAGGCAGATTTTATTTCTTCACCTGTTTCTCACATAATTAACATTAATTTAAAAAGGAATATTTTTCCATCCCAGTGGAAAACAATGAAAATTATTCCTCTGATTAAAAACAATAAAGAGCCTTTTTCTGGGCAAAATAGTAGAACAATAAGTTTGTTGCCCAATTTAAGTAAAGTTATGGAAAAAAAGTTGGATATGATCAGATACAGAAATATTTATCTGAGAATGGATTAAATACAGTTTATCAACATACATATAAAATGGGTCACTTCACACCTACTACACTTACTCAGATTACCGATTATTGGTTAGAGGAGATAGATAATAAGAAGTTGGTTGGCACAATTTTTTAGATTTGAGTGCAGCTTTTGATGTTTTGGGTCATAAAATGTTATTAAATAAGTTGAATTGTTATAGATTTGAGTTATCTGCGTTAAAGTGGTTAGAAAGTTATCTCAATAACAGAGACTATAAGGTTTATTTTAATGGGAGTTCATCTGAATTTGAATAGATGGATTGTGGAGTGACCCAGGGAAGTTGCTTGGGACCCCTTTTGTTTTCTGTTTTTATTAATGATTTTCCATTGATGTTGAAGCATGCCACCATGGCGATATATGCAGGTGATATTACATTGTACGCTGCTGAACAAACAATAGGCCAACTCAATAATATTTTAAATGAAGAATTTGTTTCAGTCACACACTGGATAAAAGCTAACAAATTGTTTATCAACACTGAAAAAACAAAATGTATGGTTGTTGGTTCAAAATATTGTTTAAAAATTAAACCTATGTTACACTTAATTCAAAAAAATTGAACAAGTGGAGAAGCAAAATTATTAGGTGTAGTAGTTGACGCCAATTTATCATGGACCAGTCAAGTTAACTGTACTTCGGAAAATGGGAAGAAGTATGGACATGATTAAATATTATAAAGATGTATTCCTCAGTGGTCGGCCAAGCAGCTAGTTCAATCTTTGGTACTTTCATATTTGGATTATGCATCAGTTATGTGGTCAAACACAAATGAAAGTAATTTAAATAAGTTACAGGTTGCTCAAAATAGAGAAGCAAGAATTGTGATACAAATGTGATAACAATGCATGATAACTTGGAAAGCTTGGTTAAAAGTTAAATGCAGATTGAAGTATTTTGGAATAACATTTATTAGAAATATTATTTTAACAAAAACACCAGAAATTATTTATGGCGAAGCTTTTTTTTCATATTATCATGGTTTTGGCACACGTCAGGTTAGTGAAGCAAGGTGTGTATTACCTTCATGTAGAACAAATCAAAAGCAGCGAACTGTATATTATCGAGCGATGGTTGCATGGAATTCATTACGTTATTAGAAAAGAATAAGAGAAGTTTTAAAAATAAGTTGAAATTTCTTTTGTTAACACAATAATTAGTATGACATGAGACTATATATATATATATATATATATTATGTGAGCATTGGAACAATGAGCTAAATTGTTGGATTTGTAAATTCATTTAGATTTTGGATAATTGTAAAATAATTGGAGCATACTTATTTATTTATTTTGATTGTATCACAATTATGTATTTAATGTTATTTGACTGCATTGACCTTTCATTTACTTGTATTTATTTTTGTTGTTGTTTAGTGTATGTGTGTGAGAGTAGGTATGTATATATTTATATGTTTATTTGAAATGATTTTAATGAATTTGAAAAGACCCCAGGAAGATTAGCTCCTGAAATGTGCTAGAAGCTAATGGGGCTCTTAATAAACAAAACTATCTGCAGCGGGGCTGGAAGAAATATGTCCGGGTGGAGGTGGAGAGGCGTCGGCGCGGGTCCAGGCGGGGACGGCGCAAACGAAGTAGGTCAGCGGCCGAGTACTGGAGGGAGCCCGACACTGGCAGGTAAAGGGACGGTGGGAAGGAGGCATTGACAGCCCGAATGTATGTTCTGCCAAACCTCATTATGGATGTCGACTAAGGTAGCGTCGGTGGGGAATCAAATCGGACAACGAGGTGAGTCAACAAAAAGGGAATAAAACCCCCCAAAAAGTAATAAAATACAAATGGTTAAAATGCTCAAAATACCAGTGAACAGTTGCGCCAGCGTTCACTCAACCCGGAACATATACGGCCTTATTTATGTGTGTGTGTGTGTGTGTGTGTATATATATATATATATATTACAAAATTTACAAAAATTGGGTACAAAATGCAAATGTTTCATTCACTTAAAAAAAATTATCAATTTCTATATTTATTTTCAATGTAATTACTATATATTAGAGCTGGGACAAAATATTGTTTGGCAATATATCACGTTCACACGATCTGCAGTATCGATCCATTAAGTGGTACTGCGATACTTAATTGATACCATACATTGGCGTCCAGTGCCCCCGCTGTGCAGCGTGCAGATTGCACGCGACAGAACGGGTCCTTCTCCACCATCATTCCAAAGGTTCCCCACGGGCGCGGGCCAACGAAGGTTGGACAGCCCCAGTCGCGGGGGGACTTGTGCCCTCTTCTCGATCGCTGCAGCGACGCTCAGAACAAGACAGGTGCGTTACAACTTCCAAGTTTCAATGATCAACGTGTCATGCAATTCACATTTGTTTTTCCCCTGAATTTCCAAAACAGCTTGGATGAAATTGAAAATGCATGCTAATATCCCTTTCCTGATTAAAATCAAAATCCTTTTTTTAAATACACATTTTTAGGTTAACAACTTTAATATTTATGTATATATATATATATAATTTTTTATCCTAAAAACCAGGTCAAGTCCTGCTATTTATCTCTTCCCTTTAGTAGGGCAGCATGGCTTTTTTTCTCTCAATGTAACCTATTGTTCCCGACAAATACCACAACATTAATTTACTAGGCACATGCCCTTCAGGGGTCTGCGATGATTTATACTTTTGAGTTAGGGAGCATTTGGCGTGTCAGCTCCACTCCTTTTCTTTAATATTACCTTTTCTGCGCCACTCGTTTTCTTTTCTGCTATCTGACAAGAGTGTATTGTTTAAAATAAATAAAAAAAGAGAGCAATGATGATGACATGTCAAATCGGTAAAATTACCAAATGAACAATACTGAGCTCTATTTAAAAAAAAAAAAAAAAAAAAAAAAGAACACGAAGGATTCAATGCTCTAGCTGAGGTCACATTCAACCAACCAAGTCATTAAGATGAAAATCTATCTTTATTTTTAGAATTGAACGTGATTGGCAAGTATGAATATCTTGTATTGACACATCAACAACCACATGATGATCATTACCATTAATGCAGGTGTGTTGTATTCACAAACAGTAACAGGTTATTGAGGTGGGAAAGGTGGTGGTCCAGGTGGGTCGTTTCAGAGCAACTGGTGTTGGCCAGGTAGGTTAAATGATTTTATCAGACAGATTGTCTGGGTGGTGGTCCAGGTTGGCAGGGTTCTAGTCCAGGTGGGTTGTTTTCATCCAGAGTAACCGGTGATGCCAGAGGTTGTTCTGGTGCTGTGTTGGAGGCAGGTTGGCAATTTGGTGTCCAGGTGGGCCATTTTCATCTGCAGTAACAGGTGATTCAGGTGGCTCTGGTTGTTAAATTGATTGATCAACAAATTATTAATCAGACGTCGTGTGTGATGGTGGCTCAGGTGGATAAGATGGACCAGGTGGATAAGATGGACCAGATGGACCATAAGGTCCATATGGACCATATGGATTTGGTTGCAGTGGCCAATATGGACAAAGTGGTGGTGGCCCGGGTGGCCCGGGTGGTCCTGGTGGCCCAGGTGGTCCTGATTGACCACTTCCTGGTTGACCACTTCCTGGTTCACCAGGGGGTCCAGGGAGTCCAGGTGGTCCAGGATCACCATCAGCTCCATTTGTTCCATCTGTGCCATTATAGCCAGGTGGACCTCGTGGCCCAGGTGGTCCTGGGGAACCATTTTGTCCTGGTTGACCGTCCGCTCCATCTTGTCCTGGTGCACCGTTTGTTCCATCTGTTCCTGGTGATCCTGGTGGTCCTGGTGGTCCTGGTGGTCCTTGTCCTTGTCCTTGTCCTTGTCCTTGTCCTTGTCCTTGTCCAGATGGTGGACCAGATGGCGGCCCAGATGACGAACCAGATGGCGGCCCAGATGGCGGCCCAGATGACGAACCAGATGGCGGCCCAGATGGCGGCCCAGATGACGAACCAGATGGCGGCCCAGATGGCGGCCCAGATGACGAACCAGATGGCGGCCCAGATGACGAACCAGATGGTGGCTCATTTTCATCTGGAGTAGTATCTTGTCTCCTTATTCTAGGAGAGATACAGCTGGCTCCTGCGATAAAGAGTTAATGTCTGTGTTACATGGTGGCCTTTCACTTAATCTCTGTTACTTGGTAGTTGAGTTTGTTGACTTACCAACCAGGAGAAAGGCAACAGTAAACACCTTGAGAATGATCATCGTGGCTGATGATGTCCTGAAAGGTAGTAAAAGGGAAAGGTAAATGTACATCTAGAACAAGTCCATCAGGCGTACATGATGGGCTGCTTGGACAGCGTCAGGTTGTCGAGGCTCTGGTTCAATGTTTGCCACAACTGTCATGAGGAAGAGGGCTGACAGCTCTCTGCCAATCTTAATTAATGTCAGCGCTGTCAGACAAAATTTTCATATCAACCAAAACCACTACTTTTCAGCAAATACATTGTTGTGTTTAATTGCTAAATAATTGTTTATTTATTATACTGACATTGATTTACAAGATTATATTATACCATACACCAACTTTAAAATCTTTGCATTGGCTCTCTGTGTGTTTCAGGATTGACTTTAAGGTACTTTTTTTTTTTTTAAGGGTCTTAATAGTTTTGGGCCTTTATATCTTTCCCTGCATCCACTGCCCTGTCTTTTTATGTTTTATCTACAGCACCTTGTGATTGTTGTGAAAGTGTGATGTAAATAAAATTGAAGTTTAAATTGCTGTCCCTGTCAACTTCCTCTGCCTTTCAGTCCGCTTTATGCATCACTTTCCATGGCCAAACCCAGAAAACAGGTTTGCGGACTTCCAGTGTATGCCATGATGATAAACATGATGAACATGACATATGAGATATGGTCATCTCTGGGAGCGCTCAGAGACATCCTATGTAAAACAAAAGACGATGTAGATGTTTTAAGTTTCTACAGGTGCCCTGCCTCGGGGCTCCGCCAGGTACCTGATTCAGAAGGAAGTCTGGAGCTTGCAATTTTTTTTGTACTTGTTAAGAACAGTTCACTATTTATGCTCACATCTGGGTGATGAAAAGCAGCTCTCGTGTCAGAGTCTCCACTATATCATATGTTTCTTGTCTATTGTAAAATTTCCATCATGATAACAGAGGAATGACTATGTTGTGCAAGTTAAGTTCTTGACATTATTTAAAAAATCTGGAAATTCAGACAAATTATCTTGGAAGTGAAATTATGCAACTCCTGTAAGATGATCCACATAAGACAAATTTTCAAGAAACTTTGTTACTGTGCCTTTTTTAAATCTTCAGTGCACAAACTTTTCAACTTCATCGGACAAGCTTCCCAAAAGTGCATGAAGAAATGTCCACTTTGACCTGAGTCCAAATACATATACAGTATTTCACTTGATTCTACAAAGTGCAAGTCCAAATACTACTGACATGGAAGTCTGTCTTCCCTGAAAACACTTCAAGAAGGAGAAGGTACTCACCACACTCAATCAAGTTTGGTCTTGAAGTCGCTCTCGGCTCCTCTGCTGCCTTACAGCTGTTAACAGAGGTCTTATATCCCTTGTCCAGCCGCAGTTAAGGTGGAGTCCTTGTTAAGGTGAGGCATTTAATTGATTTCGCTTTCATTCTCAAACTTCTCACACAATCAATCAGTGAAAGGTTTTTATGAGGCGGGTCTTGTCAAACTGCATTTTTTTGTTTTCATACTGTAGTTTATCGGTGAATGGAGTCACTTTGAAGTGAATAGAGAACACAACTTCTGGAATGTTATGTGGTTGCATTTGCAGTCCTTACATGTTTTCAAACGGCCTGCATTATCGAAACATGTTTACTTCTCTTATTTTTTTTTTTACCCACCTAACAACAAGGAGCTGGGTGGAGTACCAATCACTATGACATGGCATGTTTGTTGAAATAATCACGTGTTGAACACAAATGTATTCAATTTCACAAAAGTCTTCTAAATTATTTAAATATGCAGCTGGAAAGAAGACACAGCAACTTTTACATATTTTTGTACGTTACAGTAGTGGTTCTCAAACTTTTTTTCAAATATTTACTGAGAAGTTTGAGAATTGAGATTCAGTGTTTTTTCATCACAATAATAAAGAAACTATTTAAGAACAAATTTTTTTATAAACCCAGAAAAAAACATTTGAAAATAATTTGTAATACTGCTGAATACAGCACATGCAGTAGGAAATAATGATGAACTACGCAACCTAGCTGTTCTATTTCAATTGTTTTTTTATGTGTTTTACCATCAAACGTTCTTAATATATATATAAATATGAGAGACAGAGAGCGAGAGAGAGACTTTGTATTTCATGGTTTACAAGTGCTCAATGTGCCCCGACCAGCACGCATAGTTAAGCCGGTGATATTCCTTCTATCATTTCTATTACAATTCAAGGTAACACATTAATGTGGAAAACTTGGATGAATGGTGGTGTGAAGACATTGTCAGATATATATTTTTCAAATAAAATACTTTAATTTGATACATTAAAAGATTCATTTGAGCTTAAAGAATCTGAATTCTTTAAGTACAGACAGTTGAAAATTTTGATTGAATCGAGTTCCAGTAACAATAAAGTATCTCCTGGAAAAGAGTAATCAGATTAAAAAATAAATAAAAAAATATTTAATTAAGTGCTTTTCACAACTCCTTTATCAATGCTAAAAGTAGTAATGGTTTATTAAGTAAAATATATGAAATATATGATGGCTGCGACAGGGACATTAAAGTTTTTATTCCAAAATAAGATGGAAGGAATGTCTACGGCTTACATATTCAGTTACAACTAATGAAAATCTTTGATTAATCAATAATAAATTAATGACAATAATTTATTATAGCAGGGATAACATTCATAAATTTGATTCATCTTCCCCTCCTACTTGTTTAAAGTGTCGAAGAAGCGATTTATCTAAAAAAAATTGCGCTTCATCATTCCTCTGTGAAGCAGATCATCTGCAACTACAGAGCACTGAAAATTACTACAATTCTGTCTAGAACTGGACGACCTTCTAAAACACCAGCAAGAACCAGTGGCGGGACCTGAAGCGGGCAGTTGAGGCTAGACGCCCATCCAACCTCTCTCAATTGACTGCATTTTGCAAGGAAGAGTGGCAAAAATCCTTGCAAAAAGTAGATGTGAAAGACTGATGAATCACTAAAGAAAGTGTTTGGATTAAGTTATCATTGCAAAAGGAGGTGATTAAGTGAGAGGTTCACATACTTTTGCACCCATGACGTGAGTTATTCTTAAATCAACAACTTTTGTTGAAGAATGAATGACAACATTCTAATTATTTTTGTTCAAGTCCATTATTTTCAATGTCTGCTTTGTAGATTGGGGTATGACTTAACATTTAATAAGGTTATTTTTAATATTTTATATAAAAAATCTGACCAACTCTATCGGGCGCGGGCCAGCGCTCGTTCTGCGCTTGGAGGAACGGAGGTTTGACTTGCGCCCCGCTCTCGATCGCTGCAGCGACGCTCAGAACAAGACAGGTGCGTTACAACTTCCAAGTGTCAATGATTTGCGTGTCACGCAATTCACATTTGTTTTTTTCCAAAATAACTTGGATGAAATTTAAAATGCATGCTAACATCACTTTCCTGATTAAAAAACAAACAATGAGTTTATGAGTGAAAAATGGGCCATCCTGGCAAGATGATCCTTATTTTAAATACACATTTTAAGGTTAACAACTGTTAAGGCGAGCAGGTCGCGGAAATGGCTCTTGTAGTGCAAATAAACGATGTCTTCAAAAGGTGCTTCTTTAGCCTCTTCTCAGGGCAAAAAAAAACAACCTAATAAATAAATAAATAAATAAATAAATAATATAACATTGGTGGGAAATCGTAAATTGAATTTTTTTGTTAAAAATCTGAGGTTTTATTTTAGGCAAAATCGCCCAGCCCTAGGACATACAAAAAGTGGCACGTCCAAAATTATTCATACCTTTCTCCTCAAAAATCAATAGAAAAGTCTTTATTGGCTATCACAGCAAATAAAACGTCTCCTATATTTGCTGATCAGCTTTTTGCATAACTCCACTGATATTTTTGCCCATTCCTCTTTCGCAATGTCATCACCATTCCATAGTTCCCTCCACAGATTTTCAACTAAATTCAAGTCTGGACTCTCTGGGCCATTGCAAAACGTTAATATTTTCGTCCACGAACTCAATATAGATAGATAACTATAATAACTCAAGATAACTCAATTTTTGAGAGAATATTGTTGACCAAGATGGATAGTCTTTCAAGATTAATATACCCAGCGTATTCCCTTTCCATACCACACAAATTTATTAAAGTAATTGATACCATAAACTTCATTTTCATTTGGAAAAATTAATGTCATTATATAGGCAAAAATGATATGATACAAAATTACCAAGATGGAGGAGGAAACGCCATTTGATTCTATGAATGGTATATTAAAACTTAAATGGCTGAAATCGGTGTTGAACAATGTACTTGCTCTATTTGGCATCACATGCCCAAATTGACTTTTGATCAATTGGGAGGAATTCACTTTCTCTTAAAATGTGATTTTGAGTTGGATAAATTACCGGTGAAGCTTTTTGACTTCCGTCAGCAAGTACTCTTGCACTGGAAACTAGTCTTCTCTTTTTACACCACACACTAGTCCGTCCGTCCGTCCGTCTTCTTCCGCTTATCCGGGGTCGGGTCGCGGGGGCAGCAGCTTTAGCAGGGAAGCCCAGACTTCCCTCTCCCCAGCCACTTCAGCCAGCTCATCCGACGGGACCCCAAGGCGTTCCCAGGACAGCCGAGAGACATAGTCTCTCCAGCGTGTCCTGGGTCGTCCCCGGGGCCTCCTGCCGGTAGGACATGCCCGGAACACCTCCCCAGGGAGGCGTCCAGGAGGCATCCGAACCAGATGCCCGAGCCACCTCAACTGGTTCCTCTCAACGTGGAGGAGCAGCGACTCGACGCTGAGTCCCTCTCGGATGACCGAGCTTCTCACCCTATCTCTAAGGGAGAGCCCGGCTACCCTGCGGAGGAAACTCATTTCGGCCGCTTGTATCCGGGATCTTGTTCTTTCGGTCACGACCCACAGCTCGTGACCATAGGTGAGGGTAGGAACGTAGATCGACCGGTAAATCGAGAGCTTTGCCTTTCGGCTCAGCTCCTTCTTCACCACAACGGACCGATACAGCGTCCGCATCACTGCAGACGCTGCACCGATCCGCCTGTCGATCTCCCGCTCTAACCTACCCTCACTCGTGAACAAGACCCCAAGATACTTGAACTCCTCCACTTGGGGCAGGACCTCCTCCCCGACCCGGAGAGGGCACTCCACCCTTTTCCGACTGAGGACCATGGTCTCGGATTTGGAGGTGCTGATCCTCATCCCAACCGCTTCACACTCGGCTGCGAACCGCTCCAGTGAGAGCTGGAGGTCACGGCTTGAAGAAGCCAACAGCACCACATCATCTGCAAAAAGCAGAGATGCAATGCTGAGGCCACCAAACCGGGCCTCGGCTACGCCTAGAAATTCTGTCCATAAAAGTTATGAACAGAATCGGTGACAAAGGGCAACCTTGGCGGAGTCCAACCCTCACCGGAAACAAATTCGACTTACTGCCGGCAATGCGGACCAGGCTCTGACATCGGTCGTACAGGGACCGAATAGCCCGTATCAGGGGGCTCGGTAACCCATACTCCCGAAGCACCCCCCACAGAACTCCCCGAGGGACACGGTCAAACGCCTTCTCCAAGTCCACAAAGCACATGTGGACTGGTTGGGCGAATTCCCACGCACCCTCGAGGACCCTGCTGAGGGTGTAGAGCTGGTCCACTGTTCCACGGCCGGGACGAAAACCACACTGCTCCTCCTGGATCCGAGATTCGACCTCCCGACGGACCCTCCTCTCCAGCACCCCTGAATAGACCTTACCTGGGAGGCCGAGGAGTGTGATCCCTCTAAAGTTGGAACACACCCTCCGGTCCCCCTTCTTAAAAAGGGGAACCACCACCCCGGTCTGCCAATCCAGAGGCACCGTCCCCGATGTCCACGCGATGCTGCAGAGA
This sequence comes from Vanacampus margaritifer, assembly GCF_051991255.1. Classification (NCBI taxonomy): domain Eukaryota; kingdom Metazoa; phylum Chordata; class Actinopteri; order Syngnathiformes; family Syngnathidae; genus Vanacampus; species Vanacampus margaritifer. The sequence goes on from NC_135437.1 coordinate 5,925,525, forward strand.
CGTGTCAACCACGACAGCCCCACAACATCCAGAGCCTTTAGGAACTCCGGGCGGATCTCATCCACCCCCGAGGCCCTGCCACCGAGAAGCTTTCCAACCACCTCGGCGACTTCGACCCCAGAGATAGGGGAGCCCACCTCAGAGTCCCCAGACCCTGCTTCCTCAAAGGAAGGCGTGTTGGTGGAATTGAGGAGGTCTTCGAAGTACTCTCGCCACCGGTTCACGACGTCCCGAGTCGAGGTCAACAGCACTCCGTCTCCACTATACACAGTGTTAACGGTGCACTGCTTTCCTCTCCTGAGACGCCGGATGGTGGACCAGAATTTCCTCGAAGCCGTCCGGAAGTCGTTTTCCATGGCCTCACCGAACTCCTCCCATGTCCGAGTTTTTGCCTCAGCGACCGCCAAAGCCGCATTCCGCTTGGCCAGCCGGTACCCGTCAGCAGCCTCCGGAGTCCCACAGGCCAAAAAGGCCCGATAGGACTCCTTCTTCAGCTTGACGGCATCCCTTACCGCTGGTGTCCACCAGCGGGTTCGAGGATTGCCGCCACGACAGGCACCAACCACCTTACGGCCACAGCTCCGATCGGCCGCCTCAACAATTGAAGCGCGGAACATGGTCCACTCGGACTCAATGTCCCCCGCCTCCCCCGGGACAATGGAGAAGCTCTGCCGGAGATGGGCGTTGAAACTCTTTCTGACAGGGGATTCTACCAGACGTTCCCAGCAGACCCTCACAGTACGTTTGGGCCTGCCTGGTCGGACCGGCATCTTACCCCGCCATCGGAGCCAACACACCACCAGGTGGTGATCAGTTGACAGCTCCGCCCGTCTCTTAACCCGAGTGTCCAACACATACGGCCGCAAGTCCGATGACACGACTACAAAGTCGATCATCGAACTACGGCCTAGGGTGTCCTGATGCCAGGTGCACATATGGACACTCTTGTGCTTTAACTTGGTGTTCGTTATGGACAGTCCGTGGCGAGCACAGAAGTCCAATAACAAAACACCACTTGGGTTTCGATCGGGGGGGCCATTCCTCCCAATCACGCCCCTCCAGGTCTCACTGTCATTACCCACGTGAGCGTTGAAGTCCCCCAGTAGAACGAGGGAGTCCCCAGGGGGTGCGCTCTCCAGCACACCCTCCAAGGACTCCAGAAAGGGTGGGTACTCTGAGCTGCTGTTCGGTGCATAAGCACAAACAACAGTCATGACCCGTCCCCCCACCCCAAGGCGGAGGGAGGCTACCCTCTCATTCACCGGGGTAAACCCCAACGTACAGGCGGCTAGCTGGGGGGCAATGAGTATGCTCACACCTGCTCTGCGCCTCTCACCGTGGGCAACTCCAGAGTGGAAGAGGGTCCAGCCCCTCTCGAGAGGATTGGTACCAGAACCCAAGCCGTGTGTGGAGGTGAGTCCGACTATATCTAGTCGGAACTTCTCTGATTTTTGTAATCCTAAATGCAATAACACATTTTTAAGATGGTATCTACAAAAATGTAGTTGCCCGATCTCTGTAAAAAGGAACTATGTTCTGAAAGGTTTTAAAAAAAGAAGAAATTTAGAAGATCAGGTGTAATTATCTATCTTTTCCGATCCCATTCATTCGGAAGCGTATTGCTGCCACACCAAAAAAAACAAAAAAAACAAGAGCCATATCACATTTTTACATGATAAGTTTCATGTTTTAACATAATATTTATCATTTTAAAACGTGATATGGCTCTTGTTTTTTCTTCTTCTTGGCGTGGCAGCAATACACTTCCGTAACATACAAACTTGGCAACAGTCAGCAATTAATTTTTCATATATTTCAACAATAACTGCCAAGGGAACAGTAGGTCACAGAAAAACAAAAAATACAAACAAAAATCCAAGGATCAATTATACCATGTTCACATACAATTGTAAATTACATACAAAACAAAAATAAAATAAAACAATTAAAGTAATAATTAAATGACAGTACACAAATGAAATCAGGACATATTCAATTTAACACAAGAGGTAATTTCTGCAGCATATTATATATTATTTGTACTTTTAACCAATCTTAGAGACTTAATATCCATCTATTTATCCATTTTCTTAACCGCTTGTCCTCACAAGGGTTGCGGGGTGCTGGAGCCTATCCCAGCTGGCTTCGGGCAGTAGGCGGGGTACACCCTGAACTGGTTGCCAGCCAATCGCAGGAGACTTAATATATATGCCAAATTTGTTTACAAAATTTAGAAAAACGGGATTGGATTTGTTAAACTTTTTCTTGTGAATGAAAAATTTTGCCATACATAAAATGAGATTTGCAGACAGTTCTTCATTCTTGTTTTGAAGTGTAAGTCCAAAAGTTATATGATCTCTGGATAAAGATGGTGGGAATGAAGTAAACATGGGAGTAATCCAAAGACGTACATCCTCGCACCAACAGACATTGTCTTCAATATTAAATCATAATCTCAATAATTCTTTAGATGGGTAAATATTATTCATAATTTTGAAATGTGTTCCCTTCATTTGGGCGGCTATTGGGAGATTCAAATACATTGTTCTCAGCTTGTTTACTGTGTAGTAACATCAAATGTATTATGCATTCCGTTTTTGTTCTGTTTTTCAGGAAACATCATTTTCGAGAGGCATTGTCTTTTAAAACTGTTATTGCATTTTCTATCCAAAATCGTCAACCCCTGGATCAGAGGTAGGGACAGTTGGTGTTTATTTGTTGATATTTCAATATTTCTCTAGTCAGAGAGACACATTTCTGTGGGAGCGCATTTAACAATCTAATAAAGTCACATTTTGATAGATTAAAATCATATTTGCACCCAAACTGATATAAGTTAGTAAAACACCATTATTATCCATCAGGTGTGACAGTGACCATATGTTCCTTTCAAACCAATCTTCAAAGAATAATGACTTATTTCTGTGCAATATGTAACCATTATTCTAAAGAACAGTTGAATGTGGTGAATAGTTGTGTACATATAACATTTTCCACTATAGCAGAATTTGTTTGTGGAACTCAAATAATTGAATTGGTAGTTTTTCAAAGCTATAGTCACAAGCAAGAAAACTTGATGCCTCCTAGCTTTTTAAATATATAGTTAGGGATACAATACCAGAATAAGTTATCAGTCCTCCATGCCTGAATCCATTTTATTTTTAAAGTACCATTGAGGCAAATCAATCAAAATCTAACCATATGACTTTTTTTTTTTCATGTAATGTGGTTTATTCCTCCAAATTAAAACAAATCACTTTTGAAACCGGGCTCCAGAGTGGAAAGATTTCAAAACGCGCCCAGTACGCATCCGTCTGGACACCATATGCAGGATACTCCTTCAGCGATGACATAATGGTCGCAGCTCGATGACGACGCATTGTTTGATGACGTATGCGCTAATTCTGCGCGCGAACCGTCAGTCTGTCAACAACAATGGCGGAAAGCCGTGTCGTAGTCGTTTTGCGCAGCCTCTTTAGCTTGCTTATGCTTTTGCAGCAAAATATTTAGCTTCTTTATTCCCACGTTCAGGATGCGGTGTCGTACTTGAATTACCCACCATTGTGACTTCTCCTGTGTTTCTTTTTCATGTTGTTTTGATACATGCAAAGCCATGTTTGTTCTGTAGATTGCAATCAAGTTAGAAAAAGACTGTTTGTCTTCTTCGCTGATTCTTCTTCTACGCTTTCCGTTAACTCCCTGTGGCTGCGCTACAGCGCCACTCCAGACTTGGCATATACATTACAGCCGTTAAACGTCCTCAGCGTCTTCTTTTGGACACACGCAAGTCTTGAAATGCTTCTGTGTGTACGAGATTTGTTTGAGGAACGAAGCCAGCTTTGCTTCCGTCTTAGTTTCCTGGTTTTGGTCAGTCTTTGTTGGATCATTGCTGTTGTCACCACTCTTGTACTTTTTTTTTGAGAACTTTGTTGGTTTTGTTTATTTAGATTTTTACCCAGTGCCCCTGTTAGTGTTTTTTGTTAAATAAATTGTGTTCAGTATTCCATGCATCCCTGCCGTGGTTCTCCTGCCTCCCTGCACTTGAGTCCTTCCCCACGAGCTCATCGTGACACATTCCTGATTCTATCCATCCTGGTCCCTCCCAAAGAGAACCTCAGCATCTTCATCTCTGCCACCTCCAGCTCTGCCTCCTGTCTTTTCCTCAGTGGCACTGTCTCCAGACCAAACAACATTGCTGGTCTCACCACAGTTTTATAAACTTTTCCTTTCATTTTAGCTGAAACTCTTCTATCACACATCAGACCTGATACTTTTCTCCACCTGTTGCAGCCAGCTTGACGCTTCATCACTTATTTTCCACACTCTCCATTGCTCTGAACTGTTGACCCTAAATACTTTAACTCCTCCACCTTCTTGGTCTCTTCTCCCTGTAACCTCACTCTTCCACTTGGGTCCCTCCCATTCGCACACAGATACTCCGTCTTGCTACGGCTAACCTTCATTCCCCTCCTTTCCAGGGTAAACCTCCACGCCTCTAGCTTCTCCACCTGTTCCCTGCTCTCCCTACAGATCACAATGTCACGGCAGTCATTTTTTTTAGAGTCAAATGGTAACTGGGACACAGATGGGGCCCATTCACCAGTCCATTCCAAACCCATGTAGGTTTTAGCCCACCATGAGCTCATCTGAGTTTGCCCACATGGTGCCACCATGAAATCCCTGGCCAAAATTAACTAGGATCTTGCTGGGCAACCCAGATTGGACCCATTCACCAGCCCATTTCCAACCCACAGGGGCTCCACATGGGTATGTTAACAGGGAAGTGGCCAGTCTGAGACAGGGACAAGCCCTAGACTTTTGGGATTCAAGTATGAGAGAAACCCAAGACTTTCAAAATATGGTCTCGAGTGTTACAATACTATATAATAAGAATAAGCATATTTCATATTTGGACCATGTGAAATTTGATTGTTTTTGCTGCACACCTGGCGATCTCATTGACTGTGCCATTGTATGGGTGCTGGAAATTGCCAGGAGGCCAATCACGACCGCCAAGCTCATGAAAAAAAGTCAACGTAGCAAGAAGACAAGGCTGTTGAGAAAATTGAATCCTGCCAGACGAGAGCACACGCACTGGCTGTGGTAATTAATTAATTACTACATGCAATTACAAAGAGCAAATGTAGCTAGGCAAGATCCGCCTAATAGAAACCACCATTTGTACCAATGTGAGTGCAAAAGAAAACTCAATTAAATGCCTCACCCTATTGATGGCGTGACCTTTCCAATGGGTGTGCAAAGCATGTTGTGGCGTTCATTAGCAGCTGGGAGCTAAAATAGAAAGCATCAGAGCAAGACCGACAACATCAGAAAAGTCAAGCTGTTCTCCAAGAACATACTTGACTGGGTGTGGTGATTGCTTTGCCCGTCTCGATGTGCTCTCAGTAAACACAATATCCATATGACTTAGTGGAAATAGAAAGTCTACACACCTATTCAAATGGCCAGTTTCTGGGATTTTAAGAAAATAATAATAATAACGGATCAGATTTATATAGCGCTTTTTTGAACACTCAAAGACGCTTCACAGTGGATACACTATTCATGCATTCACAGATTCACACTCTGATGAGACCAATACCTTTAAACATTACAAGAACCTGGGTGTAGGAATTCTACTTCGGATACTTTTTTTCCCCTGACAAGGCCTCACGGCCTCTCCCCTAAGCCCCTTGTCTCGGAATCCCTAACTACACCCAAAGACGGCCGGGATAGGCTCCAGCACGGCCGCAACCCTAGTGAGGGGAGGAGATTCGGAATGAATGAAACCAAGATAAATCATTTGGGATTTTTTTTAAATCAGCATTAATGTGACCTATAACCTTTACAACTCAGCTGAAAAGCAGAAATCTTATTGAAAGAGAAGGTAAAAATAAACAGCTGTAGTAATGTGGATACACAAGTGTGCACACCCTCTTATACTCATAACTGGGGATGTGACTGTGTTTACAATGAATCAAATTACATTGGAACTCATGTAAAATGGGAGCACACAACTGACACAATTTGAAATGCCTTTAATTCACCCAATATATTGTTTAACTGTTCCAACATGAGTTTCCTTACAAGCCATGGTCTCTGGAGAGCCTCCAACGCATCAGAGGCATCTCGTTATTCAATGGTATCCATCAGGAGAAAGTTACAAAAGAATTTCCAAGGCTTTAAAGCATAATTTAACAGGAAACCATACTCTTGCTCCATCCCTCACTAAAATTTGAAATCGGAGCTCAAAGGGGGTGTTGCCTGGAGAACCGTTGGGTTACGAATGGGGAGAGGGTTGGGCGCGGTCTGGCCGTGATTGGCAGCAGCAGTGAAAACAATGAACAAACCAAATACTATGCTAATAAATCACTAACCTGAAAATGGGTATAAAGATGTTTTCAAAACGCTACTAGTACAAGAACTCGCTAAGAAGGCGTTTCAGGAGGCATGTACAAGATTGAGCCGGTGGGTTGCAGAGCGACTACGTCAAACTGAAAGTTCAATGAGAGGACAAACAGCCAAATTGTGTTTATCCCAGTATTCAACCTGAAGATGGCGCCGCCGCGCCACACACAAGGTTTTTGCCCCAATTTCAAGCTTTCAACAAACATGCACTATTGGACACCCGTTCATACAGTTTATCAGTAACAAAAACAAAAGAAAGTAATTTTGATTAGAGGCTGAGCTCCCAGTTTTGCAGATGAAAGACTTCTATCACTTCTGCCTGTAGCTCTGGTAGGGTTGCCACCTTGGATTTGTGAAAAAAAGGGACACCTGACCAAGCTTAAAGTCAAGACTGAAATTATTCATACCACCAAAATTTGAATATGTGGACATTTTAGCATGACAAAATCCTAAAACACATGGCAAAGGTGGTTAAGAAATGGTTCGTGGACGAAAATATTAACGTTTTGCAGTGGCCCAGAGAGTCCAGACTTGAATTTAGTTAAAAATCTGTGGAGGGAACTATAGAACGGTGATGACATCGCGAAAGATGAATGGGCAAAAATATCAGTCGAGTAATGCAAAAAGCTGATCAGCAAATATAGGAGACGTTTTATTTGCTGTGATAGCCAATAAAGACTTTTCTATTGATTTTTGAGGAGAAAGGTATGAATAATTTTTGGTGTGCCACTTTTTGAATGTCCTAGGGCAGGGCGATTTTGCCTAAAAATAAAACCTCAGATATTTAACAAAAATTCAATTTACGATTTCCCACCGATGTTATATTATTTCTTCATTTATTTATTTATTACATAAATCAAGAACTTAAAAAGTGTTGCTTTTTTATTATTATTATCAGTTAACAAAAGTAACCATATTTCTTCTCTTGGAATCAATGTGCAAAACTTCTACCTTGAATCAAAAACTTCTGGAAATGTAAATCTATGTGTTGATAAAGTAGAAAAGTAAAACTTTTTTGGTCAACTTTGTTTTAAAAGCTAAACAGTGCTACTTGTGTCCCTCAATATTTCCCAAATAAACATCACATTTTGGCTTTAACGTAGTAACCCAGGTCTGAGCTTGTCATCCCCTCCAACTGTCTGCTGATTTTACAAGTACAAGTACTGTTATGTAAACTGAGGTGGCTGTTTTGCCATGACTGGCAAATTTTCTTTTAGCGTTATTTGATTGACCAGTCCCCGGAGTAAAAAAGTCTTGGCATGCCGTGAATCGGCTATTTTACCATGATTAGTCCGCTTCACCAAGTTCCCCCCATTCTATAGATCTCCTTTCACTTTTCAATTTGTTTTGTCACAAATCTATTGTTCAGTAATTATTACCAATATTGTCAAAAATATTGTCACCGCAAATTTCTTTGAAATATCGTGATATAAATTTAAGGCCATATCACCCACCCCTAATAGGGAGCGTCAAAATTGTCCTTGGTCTACTAATTGGAAGATTTCATAACAGTATCACAGTATCAGTAGCATTTAGTCACATGTAAGTTTTTGGTAAACGGTTAAAAAACACAATTGAGGGACTTGCGATTTGGTGGATGAGCAGAGCACACAGTTAAAAGGAGAGCTCTGCTCGGTTCAACTAGGATTCCCCTTTTAATCCCATTAAAAGACAAAGTGTGAGTAGGACATCAACAAAAATGAACGGGGGCGGGGGGTACCCAGAATGAAGATTAAAAAAAGCAATTCATCAATTCAGATAAAGACAAAAGGCACAGAGATTTCGAGAGAAACATGCTAACTCCCGAGGCCAACAAAGAGATGCAGCTGCAGGCCAGCCTAAACTCGCATTAGCACACAGATACAACCATGCTTACAGTTTTCCTCCATAGGTTTGGCACATTTTTTGAAAAAGTGCTGTCACAACTGCAAAGATCCGTCTCAATTGCTTTGGCACATCTGTATTCAATTAGTGCTTTTGCCAAAAATAGCTTGGATGTTTTTGCACAACACCATGGATCATCTGCAAAAGCTCATATCTCTCCCAAAACAGCTTAACCACAATGCAAAAACTAAAATCTTAAGTAAGATATAATATCTTAAATTTAACCTAAATTTGCTTATTTTTATTTGACAAGTTATTTTTACTTAAAATGAAATTGTCAGTCAAGATCATTGTGCTTATTTTAAGATACAGAGACTTGATTATCTTATTTGATCAAGCAGTCTTGGAATTAAGTGTTAAGAGACAGTTTTAAGTACTGTGACGATTAAAACAAGCATTTCCCACATTTTAAGATGGCAACTAACCAGCATCAAAGGCCCTGAACTGGGGTTTTCATGAGTTTTCTCCACCTGTGAAGCAGAGTACATAGCTTTAGCTTCGGCTATACAGGAGTGTCTGTACATAAAACAGCTACTAAAAGGTTTAGACGGTTATGAATACACAAAATCAAAAGTGTATGAAGACAACCAAGGTGCAATAGCACTTACAAAGAATCCTGTTCAAAGGCAACAATGTAAGCATATTGGTTTTAAATATAATTTAATCAGAAGCATTGTAATTACCTCTTTGACTGCCAGACGTTTTCAGTAAAGGGATGCCGTGGGTGCCAGTCGATTTAAGCATTTTGACTGATCTTTTGACTGATCTTTCAAGGTCCACAGAAAATTATGTGTTTGGACTATGGAAACACACATACTACCAAATAAAAGATTGGACTCTCATCTTTCATCAGAAAAAAAAGTTTGTTTCTACCTTATTCCGTTCTTCAGTAATCAACAATAGAAAATGGGTAGTTTCACCTCTGTTTTGAAAAAAAAAAAAAAAACGTCTTTTAACGTCTTTGGCACTCCTCCATAGGATTTTACTAAACGTTATTTAACGTTTTTGGCAGTCAAAGAGTAACCACTGGAAAGGTCATTTTGGAATATTGTCCTACAGATGGGATGATTGCTTATGTTTTGACAAAACCAGCTACAAAACAAAAGTAAATACATTCTTTCCATCTTGTTTTGGAATAAAAACTTTAATGTCCCTATTGCAGCCATCATATATTTTACTTAATAAATCATTACTATTTTTTAGCTTTGATAAAGGATTTGTGAAAAGCACTTATAAAAATTGTTTTCAAATCTGATTACTCTGTTCCAGGAGGTACTTTACTGTTACTGGAACTCGATTGAATCCAATTTTTCAACTGTCTGTACTTAATTAATTCAGATTCTTTAAGCTCAAATGAATCTTTTAATGTATCAAATTAAAGTATTTTATTTAAAAATATATATATATCTGACAATGTCTTCATATCACCATTCATCCAAGTTTTCCACATTAATGTGTTACCTTGAAATCGAATATAAATAATAGAAGGAATATCACCGGCTTAACTGTGCGTGCTGGTCGGGCACATTGAGCACTTGTAAACCATGAAATACAAAGTCTCTCTCTCTCTCTCTCTCTCTCTCTCTCTCTCTCTCTCTCTCTCTCTCTCTCTCTCTCTCTCTCTCTCTAATTAAGGACGTTTGACAGTAAAACACATAAAATTTTTAAGAAAAAAACTATTGAAATAGAACAGCTATGTTGCGTAGTTCATCATTATTTCCTACTGCATGTGCTGTATTCAGCAGTATTACAAATTATTTTCAAATGCTTTTTTCTGAGTTTATAAAAAACTTGTTCTTAAATAGTTCCTTTATTATTGTGATGAAAAAAAACACTGAATCTCAATTCTCAGACTGCTCAGTAAATATTTGAAAAAAGTTTGAGAAACACTGCTGTAACGTACCAAAATATGTAAAAGGTGCTGTGTTTTCTTTCCAGCTGCATATTTAAATAATTTAGAAGACTTTTGTGAAATTGAATACATTTGTGTTCAACACGTGATTATTTCAACAAACATGCCATGTCATAGTGATTGGTACTCCACCCAGCTCCTTGTTGTTAGGTGGGTAAAAAAAAAAATAAGAGAAGTAAACATGTTTCGATAATGCAGGCCGTTTGAAAACGTGTAAGGACTGCAAATGCAACCACATAACATTCCAGAAGTTGTGTTCTCTATTCACTTCAAAGTGACTCCATTCACCGATAAACTACAGTATGAAAACAAAAAAATGCAGTGTGACAAGACCCGCCTCATAAAAACCTTTCACTGATTGATTGTGTGAGAAGTTTGAGAATGAAAGCGAAATCAATTAAATGCCTCACCTTAACAAGGACTCCACCTTAACTGCGGCTGGACAAGGGATATAAGACCTCTGTTAACAGCTGTAAGGCAGCAGAAGAGCCGAGAGCGACTTCAAGACCAAACTTGATTGAGTGTGGTGAGTACCTTCTCCTTCTTGAAGTGTTTTCAGGGAAGACAGACTTCCATGTCAGTAGTATTTGGACTTGCACTTTGTAGAATCAAGTGAAATACTGTATATGTATTTGGACTCAGGTCAAAGTGGACATTTCTTCATGCACTTTTGGGAAGCTTGTCCGATGAAGTTGAAAAGTTTGTGCACTGAAGATTTAAAAAAGGCACAGTAACAAAGTTTCTTGAAATTTTGTCTTATGTGGATCATCTTACAGGAGTTGCAGAATTTCACTTCCAAGATAATTTGTCAGAATTTCCAGATTTTTTAAATAATGTCAAGAACATAACTTGCACAACATAGTCATTCCTCTATTATCATAATGATGGAAATTTTACAATAGACAAGAAACATATGATATAGTGGAGACTCTGACACGAGAGCTGCTTTTCATCACCCAGATGTGAGCATAAATAGTGAACTGTTCTTAACAAGTACAAAAAAAATTGCAAGCTTCAGACTTCCTGCTGAATCAGATACCTGGCGGAGCCCCGAGACAGGGCACCTGTAGAAACTTAAAACATCTACATCGTCTTTTGTTTTACATAGGATGTCTCTGAGCGCTCCCAGAGATGACCATATCTCATATGTCATGTTCATCATGTTTATCATCATGGCATACACTGGAAGTCCGCTAAACTGTTTTCTGGGTTTGGCCATGGAAAGTGATGCATAAAGCGGCAGAGAGCTATCAGCCCTCTTCCTCATGACAGTTGTGGCAAACATTGAACCAGAGCCTCGACAACCTGACGCTGTCCAAGCAGCCCATCATGTACGCCTGATGGACTTGTTCTTGATGTACATTTACCTTTCCCTTTTACTACCTTTCAGGACATCATCAGCCACGATGATCATTCTCAAGGTGTTTACTGTTGCCTTTCTCCTGGTTGGTAAGTCAACAAACTCTCAACTACCAAGTAACAGAGATTAAGTGAAAGGCCACCATGTAACACAGACATTAACTCTTTATCGCAGGAGCCAGCTGTAGCTCTCCTAGAATAAGGAGACAAGATGCTACTCCAGAGGAAAATGAGCCACCATCTGGGCCGCCATCTGGGCCGCCATCTGGGCCACCATCTGGGCCACCATCTGGGCCACCATCTGGGCCACCATCTGGGCCACCATCTGGGCCACCAGGACCACCAGGACCACCAGGACCACCAGGACCACCAGGAACAAATGGAACAAACGGTGCACCAGGACAAGATGGAGCGGACGGTCAACCAGGACAAAATGGTTCCACAGGACCACCTGGGCCACAAGGTCCACCTGGCTATAATGGCACAGATGGAACAAATGGAACTGATGGTGATCCTGGACCACGTGGACTCCCGGGACCCCCTGGTGAACCAGGAAGTGGTGAACCAGGAAGTGGTCAATCAGGACCACCTGGGCCACCAGGACCACCCGGGCCACCCGGGCCACCACCACTTTGTCCATATTGGCCACTGCAACCAAATCCATATGGACCATATGGTCCATATGGACCTTATGGTCCATCTGGTCCATCTTATCCACCTGGTCCAACTGATCCACCTGAGCCACCATCACACACGACGTCTGATTAATAATTTGTTGATCAATCAATTTAACAACCAGAGCCACCTGAATCACCTGTTACTGCAGATGAAAATGGCCCACCTGGACACCAAATTGCCAACCTGCCTCCAACACAGCACCAGAACAACCTCTGGCATCACCGGTTACTCTGGATGAAAACAACCCACCTGGACTAGAACCCTGCCAACCTGGACCACCACCCAGACAATCTGTCTGATAAAATCATTTAACCTACCTGGCCAACACCAGTTGCTCTGAAACGACCCACCTGGACCACCACCTTTCCCACCTCAATAACCTGTTACTGTTTGTGAATACAACACACCTGCATTAATGGTAATGATCATCATGTGGTTGTTGATGTGTCAATACAAGATATTCATACTTGCCAATCACGTTCAATTCTAAAAATAAAGATAGATTTTCATCTTAATGACTTGGTTGGTTGAATGTGACCTCAGCTAGAGCATTGAATCCTTCGTGTTCTTTTTTTTTTTTTTAAATAGAGCTCAGTATTGTTCATTTGGTAATTTTACCGATTTGACATGTCATCATCATTGCTCTCTTTTTTTATTTATTTTAAACAATACACTCTTGTCCGGTCTTGTCAAAAGTAAAGTCAGATAGCAGAAAAGAAAACGAGTGGCACAGAAAAGGTAATATTAAAGAAAAGGAGTGGAGCTGACACGCCAAATGCTCCCTAACTCAAAAGTATAAATCATCGCAGACCCCTGAAGTGCATGTGCCTAGTAAATTAATGTTGTGGTATTTGTCGGGAACAATAGGTTACATTGAGAGAAAAAAAGCCATGCTGCCCTACTAAAGGGAAGAGATAAATAGCAGGACTTGACCTGTTTTTTAGGATAAAAAATTATATATATATATATACATAAGGGCTACTTAAATATTAAAGTTGTTAACCTAAAAATGTGTATTTAAAAAAAGGATTTTGATTTTAATCAGGAAAGGGATATTAGCATGCATTTTCAATTTCATCCAAGCTGTTTTGGAAATTCAGGGGAAAAACAAATGTGAATTGCATGACACGTTGATCATTGAAACTTGGAAGTTGTAACGCACCTGTCTTGTTCTGAGCGTCGCTGCAGCGATCGAGAAGAGGGCACAAGTCCCCCCGCGACTGGGGCTGTCCAACCTTCGTTGGCCCGCGCCCGTGGGGAACCTTTGGAATGATGGTGGAGAAGGACCCGTTCTGTCGCGTGCAATCTGCACGCTGCACAGCGGGGGCACTGGACGCCAATGTATGGTATCAATTAAGTATCGCAGTACCACTTAATGGATCGATACTGCAGATCGTGTGAACGTGATATATTGCCAAACAATATTTTGTCCCAGCTCTAATATATAGTAATTACATTGAAAATAAATATAGAAATTGATAATTTTTTTTAAGTGAATGAAACATTTGCATTTTGTACCCAATTTTTGTAAATTTTGTAATATATATATATATATATATATATATATATATATATATATATATATATACATATATATACACACACACACACACACACACACACACACACACACACACAAATAAGGCCGTATATGTTCCGGGTTGAGTGAACGCTGGCGCAACTGTTCACTGGTATTTTGAGCATTTTAACCATTTGTATTTTATTACTTTTTGGGGGGTTTTATTCCCTTTTTGTTGACTCACCTCGCTGTCCGATTTGATTCCCCACCGACGCTACCTTAGTCGACATCCATAATGAGGTTTGGCAGAACATACATTCGGGCTGTCAATGCCTCCTTCCCACCGCCCCTTTACCTGCCAGTGTCGGGCTCCCTCCAGTACTCGGCCACTGACCTACTTCGTTTGCGCCGTCCGGTGCCTGTACCCGCGCCGACGCCTCTCCACCTCCACCCGGACATCTTCTTCCAGCCCTGCCGCAGATAGTTTCGTTTATTAAGATCCCCATTAGCTCCTGGCACATTTCAGGAGATAATCTTACTGGGGTCTTTTCAAATTCATTAAAATCATTTCAAATAAATATATACATACCTAGTCTCACACACATACACTAAACAACAACAAAAATATTATATGATAATATTAAAAAAAAAAACTTCACCATAAATAATTTCTGGTGTTTTTGTTAAAATAATATTTCTAATAAATGTTATTAAAAAATACCTCAATCTGCATTTAATTGTTAACCAAGCTATCCAAGTTTTCTAGTGCCTTCCACCAGGCAGTCAGGGTGGCGGAAATCATTGGGTTTTTTAAAACAATTGTGTCGGTTAATCGAGTAAATATAGAAGTCTGAGGTTATTACAATCCTTCTGTTCTAGTTCCAGCCAACAGTTAGTATCTCTGTCACGATGATGGATGTTCTGATGCAAGAGAGAAGGAAGAAAATCAACCTGAGAATATTGCAGAAATCATACCGGATGTGTCAAATGAAAAGATTGAGACTGAGCAAGTAGATGGCAATGTTGAAAGTGTGATTAAAAGGGATCCACCAAGAGCGAAACAGAAACCAGCTTACTTACAAGACACAGGAGGACACGATGGACACGATGGACAAACTACAAACTTGTATTGATTTCTGTTACCGAGCAGTGTGCGACGTACCGAAAACCTATCAAGAGGCATTAACATCATCCAAGTCAAAACACTGAAAAAGTGCCATGGATGAAGAGATGCATTCACTGGAGGAAAATTTGACATTTCAGCTAACTCATCTACCACAAGGTAAACAAGCATTAGGAGAGAGATGGGTCTATGCAGTTAAAATGGACACAGACGGCTCAAACAGGTACAAGGCTAGATTTGTTGCTAAGGGATACAACCAGCGGGCTGGAACGGACTACGAAGAGACATTCACACCCGCAGCTGACATGACAAGCGTCAGAGTTCTCATGCAGAAGGCGGCAGTGCACGAGGACCTGATCTTACATCAGATGGACGTTAAAGCGGCATATCTACACGCACCCATTGGTTGTGAAATTTTCCTAGAGCAACCAGAAGGTTATGAGAAAAAAATCAAAAACAGGTGAGAAATGTGTATGTAGATTAAACAAATCTCTGTATGGACTCGAGCAATCAGGCAGAAACTGGAATGCTGTGTTATACTCGTACTTGTATAAAAACGATTTTGTGCAAAATGCTGCAGATCATTGTGTGTACACTAGGGAGAAAGATGGTCAAAAAGTAATCCTCATTGTATGTGTAGATGACCTTATTCTAGCTGCTAACAATGACAAAGCAATGCTTGATGTGAAAAGAATGTTAACACAGACGTTCAAAATGAAAGATTTAGGAAGACTAAAACATTTCTTGGGAATAGATTTTGATCAAACAAACTGACAAGTCAAAATGTCAAAAGAGAGATATGTGGAAAATATATTGGAAAGGTTAGAAATGCAAAAATGTAAACCGAGAGAAACACCTTTTGAACCAAAATTGGATCATATGTCAGTAAACTTTCTCAACATTTTAGTGAACCAAACATAGAACATTGGAAGACAGTGAAGCATGTGTTTAGATATCTTAAAGGTACAACTAAACCTGGACAATGCTTTAACAAGGACACAACAGAAAAACTCGCTCTAAAGATTTACTGTGACGCAAGTTGGGCATCAAACGACACAGACAGACGTAGCACGTCAGGATACTGTGTCAGCCTAAGTGAAGCAAGTTCACTTATTTCTTGGAAAACTAGAAAACAACAGACAGTAGCACTCTCCACCTGTGAAGCAGAGTACATAGCTTTAGCTTCGGCTATACAGGAATGTCTGTACATAAAACAGCCACTAAAAGGTTTAGACGGTTACGAATACACAAAATCAAAAGTGTATGAACACAACCAAGGTGCAATAGCACTTACAAGAATCCTGTTCAAAGACAACGATTCAAGCATATTGATTTGAAATATAATTTCATCAGAAGCATTGTAACCACTAGAAAGGTCATTTTGGAATATTGTCCTACAGATGGGATGATTGCTGATGTTTTGACAAAACCAGCTACAAAACAAAAGTTCAAATGTTTTGCTCAAAAAATGTTTGGCATGTAAAAGCGTCTTCTTTGTTTCTCAAATTAATATGCTTTATGAGTATACAAATAATAAAAATAAAGAATAAACCTGCATTTGCAATATATAATTCTCATAACATTCACCACAAAAACTCTGGAGCTCCTTTGAATAAGTTCTCTGTAAACAACAACTATTAACAGCATGAACAGAACACTAAAGAGAATAATAATCAGACCTGCTATAGCATTTTTATTTTATTTTCATCAGTCATCTGTGATGATGGGGCAAAAAAAAAAAAAAATGTTTCCACATACCCCTTGCAATGTGCTCACGTAGGACTGGTCATCGCTGTTTGGTGCACTGAATTAGTTTTACTATAGAAATCTGAGATGTCCTACAGTGTGAGTGGTCATTGAACGCATCTTGAGTCTGCTGCCAAACGCGAGTTTGAGTACTTGCTTTTCTTCTGATTCTCCACGCAGCTATCGGTTGTTAACCAATTTGCTCCCAAATTTTAAATGTTTTAAGTGTCCCAAAGACGTATTTATAAGTTTTTTTAAAAAATGTATTTAAAAAAAATTATGTTAGAGCATACAGCTTTGATGCAGCCTCTCAACTGCAAAGAACGGTTAAAAAAAGGTAGGTATTACACAAACAGCAGAACATAGGAAATGAACCAGAGCCATGTTGAAAAAACCCTGAGTTACTCGGAAATCTAAACAGATTTGTGAATAATGATGAAACTTTGCTATATTCTAATGCTGATTGCTGCAAAACGGATCCAGATAGAAATATACTTTTTTCCTGATGAAAGAAGAGACATTAATTTTTCTTTTGGTACGTTTTTATAGCAATACAACACAATATTCTGTGGGCTTTGCAAAATCAGTCAAAATCCAGTAAAACAGCTGGGAGTAAAGGGGATTGATTCTGTGAAAATGGCTGGGAGTGAATGAGTTAAATACAAGCAAATGTTTATAAAACTGAAATATAAGCATGAAAAGACGGGCTGTAGCAATCGCGCGTAGTAGCGTGACGTCATTTAGTGTGCGCTCCCGCGGCAGAGGGATACAATTTTTTTCGGGGGTAAGTACATCGACACAACACCTGTTACGCACTGGGCGCTCTCTGCCACGCTTTGTGCGGCCTCAAATTGCCTTTACTTCCACGTACGTGGAATAATTTATTTAATTTCACTCAACATGGGCTCCAGGAGAAATTTACTTGGGGGACGAACCAGCGATCCCGACTACGCACTAGGCGCTCTCGCCTGCCCTCCAGGCCCTCTCGGCCTTTGCCTTTAGCTTTTAAATATTACATACTGTTATTCTTATAATTACAATTATTATGATTTTTTACCAACCAGTTCAGGGTGTACCCCGCCTACTGCCCGAAGCCAACAGGGATAGGCTCGTGTCCCCCAGGCAGTTGATGCCCTACGCGCAGTGTGTGATAAGCGTATGCCGAGCGCCGTGTCTGCTGCTGAATACAGTAATATATATATATATATATATATAATGCGTTAGGTGGGTAAAAAAAAAATAAGAGAAGTAAACATGTTTCGATAATGCAGGCCGTTTGAAAACATGTATGGACTGCAAATGCAACCACATAACATTACAGAAGTTGTGTTCTCTATTCACTTCAAAGTGACTCCATTCACCGATAAACTACAGTATGAAAACAAAAAAAATGCAGTTTGACAAGACCCGCCTCATAAAAACCTTTCACTGATTGATTGTGTGAGAAGTTTGAGAACGAAAGCGAAATCAATTAAATGCCTCACCTTAACAAGGACTCCACCTTCACCGTGGCTGGACAAGGGATATAAGACCTCTGTTAACAGCTGTAAGGCAGCAGAGGAGCCGAGAGCGACTTCAAGATCAAACTTGATTGAGTGTGGTGAGTACCTTCTCCTTCTTGAAGTGTTTTCAGGGAAGACAGACTTCCATGTCAGTAGTATTTGGACTTGCACTTTGTAGAATCAAGTGAAATACTGTATATGCATTTGGACTCAGGTCAAAGTGGACATTTCTTCATGCACTTTTGGGAAGCTTGTCCGATGAAGTTGAAAAGTTTGTGCACTGAAGATTTAAAAAAGGCACAGTAACAAAGTTTCTTGAAATTTTGTCTTATGTGGATCATCTTACAGGAGTTGCAGAATTTCACTTCCAAGATAATTTGTCAGAATTTCCAGATTTTTTAAATAATGTCAAGAACATAACTTGCACAACATAGTCATTCCTCTATTATCATAATGATGGAAATTTTACAATAGACAAGAAACATATGATATAGTGGAGACTCTGACACGAGAGCTGCTTTTCATCACCCAGATGTGAACATAAATAGTGAACTGTTCTTGACAAGTACAAAAAAAATTGCAAGCTCCAGACTTCCTTCTGAATCAGGTACCTGGCGGAGCCCCGAGGCAGGGCACCTGTAGAAACTTCAAACATCTACATCATCTTTTGTTTTACATAGAATGTCTCTGAGCGCTCCCAGAGATGACCATATCTCATATGTCATGTTCATCATGTTTATCATCATGGCATACACTGGAAGTCCGCTAACCTGTTTTCTGGGTTTGGCCATGGAAAGTAATGCATAAAGCGGACTGAAAGGCAGAAGAAGTTGACAGGGACAGCAATTTAAACACCCTCAATTTTATTTACATCACACTTTCACAACAATCACAAGGTGCTGTAGATAAAATATAAAAAGACAGGGCAGTGGATGCAGGGAAAGATATAAAGGCCCAAAACTATTAAGACACTTAAAAAAAGTACCTTAAAGTCAATCCTGAAACACACAGAGAGCCAATGCAAAGATTTTAAAGTTGGTGTATGGTATAATATAACCTTGTGAATCAATGTCAGTATAATAAATAAACAATTATTTAGCAATTAAACACAACAATGTATTTGCTGAAAAGTAGTGGTTTTGGTTGATATGAAAATTTTGTCTGACAGCGCTGACATTAATTAAGATTGGCAGAGAGCTGTCAGCCCTCTTCCTCATGACAGTTGTGGCAAACATTGAACCAGAGCCTCGACAACCTGACGCTGTCCAAGCAGCCCATCATGTACGCCTGATGGACTTGTTCTAGATGTACATTTACCTTTCCCTTTTACTACCTTTCAGGACATCATCAGCCACGATGATCATTCTCAAGGTGTTTACTGTTGCCTTTTCCTGGTTGGTAAGTCAACAAACTCTCAACTAGCAAGTACAAAGATTAAGTGAAAGGCCACCATGTAACACAGACATTAACTCTTTATCGCAGGAGCCAGCTGTATCTCTCCTAGAATAAGGAGACAAGCTGTTACTGCAGATGAAAAGGAGCCACCATCTGGGCCACCAACTAATCCGTCATCTGATTCGTCATCTGATTCGTCATCTGATCCGTCATCTGATTCGCCATCTGGTCCACCATCTGGGCCAGGACGAGGACCACCAGGACCACCAGGATCACCAGGAACAAATGGAACAAACGGTGCACCAGGACAAGATGGAACAGATGGTCAACCAGGACATGATGGTTCCACAGGACCCCCTGGGCCACAAGGTCCACGTGGCTATAATGGCACAGATGGAACAAATGGAACTAATGGTGAACCTGGACCACCTGGAACCCCTGGAATCCCTGGAACCCCTGGTGAACCAGGAAGTGGTCAGGACCACCTAGGCCACCAGGACCACCCGGGCCACCACCACTCCGTCCATATTGGCCATATTGGCCACCGCGACCAAATCCATATGGACCATATGGTCCATATGGACCTTATGGTCCATCTGGTCCATCTGGTCCATTTTATCCACCTGGTCCATTTGATCCACCTGGTCCAACTGATCCACCTGAGCCACCATCACACGCGGCGTCTGATTCATAATTTGTTGATCAATCAATTTAACAACCAGGGCCACCCGAATCACCTGTTACTGCAGATGAAAATGGCCCACCTGGACACCAAATTGCCAACCTGCCTCCAACACAGCACCTGAACAACCTCTGGCATCACCGGTTACTCTGGATGAAAACAACCCACCTGGACTAGAACCCTGCCAACCTGGACCACCACCTAGACCATCTGTCTGATAAAAACATTTAACCTGGACCACCACTCTGGCCTCCACCAGGACCTACCTGGCCAACACCAGTTGCTCTGAAACGACCCACCTGGACCACCACCTTGCCCACCTCAATAACCTGTTACTGTTTGTGAATACAACACACCTGCATTAATGGTAATGATCATCATGTGGTTGTTGATGTGTCAGTACAAGATACTCATACTTGCCAATCGCGTTCAATTCTAAAAATAAAGATAGATTTTCTTCTTAATGACTTGGTTGGTTGAATGTGACCTCGGCTCGAGCATTGAATCCTTCGTGTTCTTTTAAAAAAAAATAGAGCTCAGTATTGTTCATTTGGTAATTTTGCCGATTTGACATGTCATCATCATTGCTCTCTTTTTTTATTCATTTTTTAATTTTTTTTTTTTTTTAATTTTTTTTAAACAATACACTCTTGTCCGGTCTTGTCAAAAGTAAAGTCAGATAGCAGAAAAGAAAACGAGTGGCGCAGAAAAGGTAATATTAAAGAAAAGGAGTGGAGCTGACGCGCCAAATGTTCCCTAACTCAAAAGTATAAATCATCACAGAGCCCTGAAGTGCATGTGCCTAGTAAATTAATATTGTGGTATTTGTAGGGAACAATAGGTTACATTGAGAGAAAAAAAAGCCATGCTGCCCTACTAAAGGGAAGAGATAAATAGCAGGGCTTGACCTGGTTTTTAGGATAAAAAAATTATATATATATACATAAGGGCTACTTAAATATTAAAGTTGTTAACCTAAAAATGTGTATGTCTAAAAGGATCTTCCTGCCCATTTTTCACTCATTAACTCACTATTTGTTTGTTTGTATTTTAATCATGAAAGGGATATTAGCATGCATTTTCAATTTCATCCAAGCTGTTTTGGAAATTCAGGGGAAAAAACAAATGTGAATTGCATGGCACGATCATTGAAACTTGGAAGTTGTAACGCCAGGTGCGTTACAATTTCTTGTTCTGAGCGCCGCTGCAGCGATCGAGAAGAGGGCGCAAGTCCCCCCGCGACTGGGGTTGTCCAACCTCCGTTCCTCCAAGCACAGAACAAGCGCTGGCCCGCGCCCGCGGGGAACCTTTGGAATGATGGTGGAGAAGGTTCTGTCGCGTGCAATCCGGGTCACGGCTGTTGCCACTGTAAGAGGAATAAAATTATTCTGTCCTCTTTGCGTGTTCCAAAAATGAAGATAGATTTAATGTAAGAAAAATACACCTTTGCAAAAATGATTTAATGTAAGAAAAAGGTCAGAGATCTCTGGACAGATAACAGCTTCTAATTCATCACTTAAACAGGTGGGATTCAGAGCGTCAAATGTAGCTCTTCTGCATGTACAATGGTTTCTTATAGTTAAAAAGACCTCCTCTCTTTCATTTGTAGACAAAACATACTCTCTGGGTATTTTTCCATGAGCTATAGCGAAAACAGAGTCAGGTGTGGGTGTTCAAAACAGATTCTGTTCTCAAGGACCAAATGTGTTTTCGCACAAAACGCTGAGAAGGAACTTTTTTAGACTAAATAGTATGTCCCAGCTTAAGGTCAAATTATACCAAAATCAACACCATCTGCTCTGCACAGCACACAAAACATTTCGACAAGGTTAATATAAAGAATTAAAATCTTAATAATGTGTAACAATGGTTAATAAAATAAAATGAAGTATTAAAAATGTTACAATATCTATCAGTCCGCCCTTTGGGCTTTTTAAATAAAGCCCAACAACTAAATATTTAAACATTTTTAGCAAAGGATTCCAGCGGGATCTTCATCATCGCAATGGCAGGTGCAACATAAGAAGAAGAGAAAAATGAAAACATTCTTTTTTGCAGGAGAGGAGGTCAGTCATATGTCAAAACAATGTGATTCATTAAAAGATTTTTTCTTTTCAGTAAAATAAGCATATCATATATGAAGACAATGTGTTGTGATTATGTTAACAATTGTGGTGGGGGATCCCAGAAATAGCAAATTGGCATGACAGTCAGTATGAGAAAGAGTGTCATTATGTACGTGCAATTGGAGACGCGATTGAAGACTTGTTGTCGTTTGGGCTAGGGAAGTTTTTGTTGACGTTTGTCAGTTCCGTTTTCGTTCTTGCGTTTGTTTTTTTAAACCGAGTCCTTCAGCTTTGCGATTGGCTGGCAACCTGTTTAGGTTGCACCCCGCCTACTGCCCGAAGCCAGTTGGGATACGCTCCAGTACCCTCACAATCCTTGTGAGGACAAGCGGTCAAGGGAATGGATGGATGGATGGATCCTTCAGCTCTTTTAGAACCCACATCAACTGCCAGAGATGATCACCGGGCCCAAGGTGTGACCCATTCTTTGTGGAACGCCCCGGAAAAGGGACACATTCCTCCTATCTCCATTGGGTAATCCTCAGGTCGTCTGGTGGGAACTGGAAGCAGTTGAATGGCCTCTCAGCTGGCACGTCTGGTCACTGGAGCAGTTGACTGGTTTCTCAGTTGGCTCCCGCTGGTGGCTGGCTCCTGAAGGTGGGGGTTGAGCAGAAAGCAGACCCCCTGCTGGTCTGATAGGCAAGATGTGGAACCAGGTGCCCCGTGGACTGGACTAGATTGACCTTTTCATCACCTCATCTGGGTGCAAAATATTTTCATTTAGTCACTAATAAACATTTATTCACATCCCTTCTTTTTGAAAGAGCATTTTGGTAGTGTTATTAGTTAGGAGTTAGTAAATGTTAGTAAAGTTCTGTAGGCCTGTCCTGTGGGAAAAATTCTGTTTGTTGTGACATTCAATTAGGATCCAGCCTTTGGCTAACTTTAATGACCTAAGCACATTCATTAATGCAAAAATGAAAATCTTAGCCAATTCAAATCTGACGAGGCCAATTTTGTTTACAGAATGTAATGATTGTTGGAATGTTTTATTATAATATTTATTGTTATAGATATGGCATGAATGTGCTTCCAGCCATTAAATAAATGCAACTTTCGCCAACAAATAAAATCAAAAAATAACATCTAACCCCAGGGCCCCAGGGGAAAATAGAAATGGAACATATTCACCTTATTTTCGCCATCCCTGCCAAAACTTACTCCTTCTCCATGGTCAAGGAAATCCCCAATTGTCCTCCTGTAAAATTCATTCTCACGGAATATCTATAATTATCACATTAAGACTAACTTTTAATTTTATATTTATTTAATTCAACATGGACTGTTTGTGTCCTTCGTAACGATATACCCAGACCGACCAATAATTCCCCCATCTGAAAAAATCGACTTAGAGAATTTTTCAGACTCTACTAATATACAAGTTCTGCAGTAAATAAATTTTGCTTGCTTTTTGTTTAGAAAGAGGGGAAGATTTTACATTTAACCAGTAAATTCGACCATGGGTCCCAAGCAACTATTTAAATTTCAAAAGAAAATTTGGAAAATATTAAAAGACTAAATTCAATAAGCGTAAAATATAACAATTAAGATTGAAATAAATTTGATCTTATCTTTATTCACATTAGCTGTTTTCAATTTCTGAAACCCCACGAAATTTACCTGTATTATCTTTTGTACTATAAAAATATTGTAGCTTAAGCCAATGAATTTTACAAAGAATCTCAGTTTTCAGCCAATCCATCAATTATTATTAATATATGAAGTTGCCCTCAATTTTAATATTTTATCATTAAGCTTGCTAGTCCCCCTTGTTGATGTTTGTCCAAAAAGCTGACTGTTTTAAAATAGACAGAGATAAACAAATCAGATCAAATCCAAATAAACATCAAAAGTTTTAAAATATAATAAATCTGTGTGTATATAGTGTTGTCAATCAGTTCGTTCTATTTACGTAATGTTTTACTGTAAATGTTATCACCTTATATCTGTCAAAATATAGAGTGCAGTGTAAACAGTCAGTATCACATCATATGGTCTGGTATCACTAACTCAAGGCACAGGACAGTTCGGGACGCAGGAATGCATTAAGGAAGCATTGGAGCAGTTTTTCATTTAAGACTTTTGCATGTGAGTTCAGGGTGCAGTCATTGTGTGCATTGGGTAGTGGAGCAGTTTTGTTTTATCACATTTTTATATGAGTTCAGGGTGCAGTTATTGTGGAAACTTTCCACCAGGTGGCGCCAGGAACCTCTGCTCTCCATCAGGTGGCAGCCCGAGCAGGTGGAGTGCTGATCAGGGGATGGCCGCACCACGTCCCTCTGCTGGTGGTAGCATTTGCAGTTTCTTTGTTGGTGGGGGTTTTGTTTTGAAGAGATCTGTGTCCGGCTCGTATTGGTCCAGTTGACTTTGTTTTGAAATAATGACCCCGACCAATGACCCTCACTCAACTGAAAACATTAAAATCTGCCCCAACAGTATTTAGGTTATAACATGTCAGTAAATATTAAAAACCAAAAACTTCCTTTATTAAAAAAAAAATCAAAACATTTTGAGAAGGAAAATTTTCTAAATTTAAAAAAATAAATAAATAATAAAATAATTAAAACAATGAAAGTTTACAATTTTAAATAATTGGTAATTATATGTCAATATTTGTTATGGTTCACAATATTTAATTTAATATGTTTTGCATACCTTCATAAATAATACTTAGGATGAGATAGGACAGATATACTCTAACAATTTACAAATATAGTCAATTAATAAGTGTGTAGTTTTCAATTAATGTTTTCTCAATGGAGGCCGCAGCCTGTAAAGTCAGCCTTTGGTCAAACATCAAAGCAGGAATGATTTTTTAATTACATAGCACCTCAAATTATGTCAAAAATGTGATTCTTCTAGATAGCTTCCCCATGGAACGGTCCAATCTTCCAGGGTATCGTAGTCCAATTCTGAAATGAGACTTCAAATGTCGAATTCAAAGGTTAAATATATTCAGGAGAGATTAAAATTATTTTTCTATTTATAAACATGGGAAAAAACTCCTTTTTAAATTATAATTAACACATTACTTCATCCCCAGGACGGGAGATAAGGAATTTGTCGTCTCCACTCCTTCTAATGGGTGATAGCCGCTTCTGAAAAGATATTTCAAGGTTAAATAATCTTCTAGCGTACGAGAAAAATCATAAGGGAAAAACAATCAACTTATAACAAAATATTCCACATTAGTTGCTATTCAAATTATTCGGTTTTTAGTTATTATTATTATTATTAGAATAAGAGTAGAGACTAAATTATTTCATCTAAAAATAATCCAAAAAGTTAAATATACCCCTTCTTTACACTAATTGATTTGCTTTTGGCATTTTTAATTTGAAAAAGGGTGACATCTGGCGGTCAGAATGAGTCACAGCAACTAAAATTTTCAAATTGACCTGCGTCACTAATTTATAAAAGGATGACACCTGGCGGTCAGTTAGAGTCATAGCAACTACAATCAGTCAAAATTATTTATGTTCTATAAGCATAAGATATGTATCGAAATTTTACAATATCTTAAAACTATACCTCTCTATGTTATTTGTGTATTAATATTCGTTCGTTTTATATCAATCATAATTTTAAATATGACATATCTGCACTCGTGAAGCCAGATTAAGTATTCAACATTAGTGCTTAAGAAATTTATATAAGGGGCTTATAAAATCAGTTACGGCAACAATTTATAAAATGTCGTTCAATTATTTAACGCAGACGCTTGCGGGTTTTAGCGTTAGAAATGTTATTAGTAATTTTACCGTCTAATTAATTTATCCCGTTTAGCGTTTATTAACCCTTTTCATTTATTTTATTACGTAAATTCGTATTATACAGCTGTTTTATTTGCAAAGCAACATTTCAGCATTAGTCATTATTTAATACACTTTTCTTAAAGTTACGTCCGGGATTTTCCTCTATATCAAAATACATATAACTCTAATACTTTTCTAATCCGCGGTCGGCGTTTACACACATCCACAGCCAAACTGCCGCCCCCAAAACCACCGAACAAATGACACATCTCATTCGAATAAACTAACCTTTTCCACAATAAATTCAAGTCCCGTCGTTCAATATTAAATACATTTTATATCATTATTCGACGGTCGATTATATAACCTAGAAGCTTTAGTTACGTCTAGCGGAAAATCATTTAGTCCTTCAGAATAAAAGCGCACCGTAGTCCCAACATTATTACTTTATTAAAGTTATATAAATGGTTATAACTTCACAAAAATACCTAAAGCTAGTATTCTAGCATTATTCATCATCTTATCCAAAAATACACGATTATGTCTCGCTTTTGTTCTCCTCGAAAAAACACAAATACAATCCGTACTTCACGTCAAACGCCCGGCGGCGCAAGCCTCAACGTCCCTCATCAATAAAATTAACTTACCGTAGTTTATAACGGCGCCATACGATTTATTCCACCGCAATCGTGCACCCAGTCGTGTAATTATTTTTATTTTTCGTCTTTATTTCATAGATAATTCTCCGTCTTATAACGGCGCATGCGCTCTCAACTTTTTCAAAGCGTCATCCCATGGTTTAACGGAAGCTTATTCGGGTCAAACAATTATATTACGCGCTCGAATAAAGCGTACATTTCTCTTCTTATTTATTGACTCCCGTATGTTATTAGCTTATTATATTACATTATATTGTAGTTAAGTCGTATTAATATTTAAAAATGAAGTGACGTCTCACTTATAACAGAATTAGTCAACTGTTCTCGTCGCGGTCACTTTAAGATTTTACCGTGACGTCATATTTTATTCACCGACAAGACGGCATACAAACAAACGAATATCTCCTCCTAAAATAATAAATACTGCTTTATGTCAATTACGAAGCAGTCTCTCCACTAATATAGCCTGTCTGTTCACAATTATTCGATTCAATTGTGCAGAAACCCCTCGTAACGTTACGTACCAATATCCTTATCTGCGCATTCATATTTCTGTTGTAACAATGACGTGACACACAACAAATAACATACTGCTTTAAGTCAATTATGAAGCAGTCTATCGGCATTTTAATAGCGTATCATCTTTGTCAATTAAAATTGTACGTCCATTTCAGCCTGTCTGTTCACAATTATTAGATTCAATTGTGCAGAATCCTCATCTGCGCTGAGAAAAATAATCCATCATTCAAGGATCTATTATCGATATCTTCACAGCGGGCGATCTAGCCGTTGTGTCAATCATAATCTTCGTAATTCCACCCAAGAATATACCGACATTTTAATTTATGCCTGTTTAACATATTATTCAAGGAACTTTTATTTTCGATTTACTACCAGCAGGCGATCTCTCCGCTGCTTCAATCTAGAATCTTTCCCTAATTCCTTCCAATAATCTATCGACATTTAATTTATGTCTGTTGTCACCTCAGCGCGACCTTATTTCATCTTCATTTCATTTTAGCGCATTACCCAACAACGTGACGGCATTTCCGTATACAATGCTTACGTCACCACGTACGTGTACAGTTCAAACACCGTGGTAAAATCCGAAATCTGGGACATCGCGTCCAACCAAACGACTTCAAAATTTATCACTATTTTTCTGACACAAATTCCATCCTCAATATAATTTTGCAAGACGAATTTACCAGCCGCAGCGTTCTCAGACAGACAGAACTCCTAAAACGTGGACAAAGTGTCCACTTACCTTGATTAATGTGGCCGGGAGTTCCATCCGTCTGTGAACGCACCGCTATAAAACGTCGTTCTACGTCGGGGTTCACCATTTGTAAGAGGAATAAAATTATTCTGTCCTCTTTGCGTGTTCCAAAGATGAAGATAGATTTAATGTAAGAAAAATACACCTTTGCAAAAATGATTTAATGTGAGAAAAAGGTCAGAGATCTCTGGACAGATAACAGCTTCTAATTCATCACTTAAACAGGTGGGATTCAGAGCGTCAAATGTAGCTCTTCCGCATGTACAATGGTTTCTTATAGTTAAAAAGACCTCCTCTCTTTCATTTGTAGACAAAACATACTCTCTGGGTATTTTTCCATGAGCTATGGCGAAAACAGAGTCAGGTGTGGGTGTTCAAAACAGATTCTGTTCTCAAGGACCAAATGTGTTTTCGCACAAAACGCTGCGAAGGAACTTTTTTAGACTAAATAGTATGTCCCAGCTTAAGGTCAAATTATACCGAAATCAACACCATCTGCTCTGCACAGGACACAAAACATTTCGACAAGGTTAATATAAAGAATTAAAATGTTAATAATGTGTAACAATGGTTAATAAAATAAAATGAAGTATTAAAAATGTTACAATATCTATCACCACCTCAAAGCCTCTCCAGCGCGCCAACCGCCTCTCCAACTCATCTCCTGCGAAGCACCACGCGGCTGCCGGTGGAGGATGGTATATCGTGCACAGCCCGCAGCCCAAATCGCGGCCCCCGGGCTCAGCCGAGGGGACCAACTTGAAACCTGGACGAGGCGGCGGCGGATCCTTCACACCGCCAGGCGCCGACCAAATGAATGCTGAATTTAAGCGCATTACTAAGAGCAGAGGAAAAGAACCTAACCAGTAGAGGAAGCAGAGAGTGAAGAGGAAAAGCGCCATTCATATTTGGCTGTTCCCGGTCCAAGGCGAACATATTAGTTAATAGATAGAAGAAGGACGGAGATTCTGAAGCTTGGACGCATGCGCGAGATGCTGTGACTATCGCGAGACCTACAGCGAGACCGGGAAACCCCAACTTGGCGGCGCCCTGCTGCTAAGATAGAATTAGCTCTATTATACTAAACTAATCCAAATTTAACCATCATATATCTTGCCTTTCTTTTTTTTTCCCCTCTCTTTTTCATCCGACAGATTTGGAATACCACCCAACGTGGAGGACCTCGAACGCTTCATCGACGCATATTATTACAGCTGCGCGATGGAGAATCCTTCCGTTGAGAAACTGTCGAGAAAACCTTCGAAAAAGAGGAAAAATAATTAAGCGACGGACACGGAGAACCTAGCCACTACGGAGGTTTCGGTCAGTATGCTGGAGTCCATAAATAAAAAATTAGAGGTCCTCTCCCTAATCAGCGAGGACGTCAAAGAATTAAAGGTAAGTATGGAATTCTTCAGCCAACAAGTAAGTGATCTCCAACGAGACAACGCCGAGTTACACTCTACACTCGTGACTGTTTCAGCCGAGTTAGAAACCGTTAAAAAGGAAAATAAAACGCTAAAAGAAACTGTTCTGGATATTCAATCCCGTAGCATGCGGGAGAATTTAATATTCTCAGGAATATCCGAGAATACCTCTGACAATCCAGCGGTTGAGATAAAAAAAATTATGACGACGTCGTTAAAAATTCCTCAGGAGTCGGTAAATAACATCTCTTTTCACATCGGTACATCGGCTTGGAGCCCCTAGGGGCAACAGACCCCGTCCTTTTATCGCCAAGTTTGAGCATTTTAAACAGAAAGAATTTGTTAAAAGTAAAGGATGGGAGCTTAAAGGGACCTCATTTGGAATGAACGACCAATTCCCGAGAGAGTTTAATGAGCGGCGAAAGGTACTGTTTCCTATAATGAAACAAAATAGGCAGGAGGGTAAACGGACTGCGATGGTTGTCGATAAACTATACATCGATGGCCAACTATTCCGGAACCCCAACTCCACTCCCTGGCTGTTCTAAATGGCATTGGTGGAACTAAAAACTTTGTTTGATTATTAGATGTATACATATACTGTATATGTGGTTATAAAATCTTAAATATGAATACTCATTATGTTTAGGCGATATTATAAATATATTATTAAATACATAACTATATCTAAAGTATATTTAAACAAAAAATCTTGCTTAGGTTACCAGTTATTGGTGTATTTTTATGTTTAATCCCCCGTTAACTTCCTTTACTTTTACCTCCCTACCTGTTTTTTCACTGTTATATTTACTTACTCGTCACCTCATATTTTACACAAATTACATAAACCACCTAACCACTTTGATTCTATCCTATAACATACTAATATTGACAAATGGCCTATGCAGATATATGCACAGGACTGAGTCTATATTGTTTGTATGCATAAATTAGTTCTGGTTTCCTGGAATGTTTGTGGCGCTCGCTCAGAAGCAAAAAGAATAAAAACTTTAGACCATCTCTTAAAATTAAAAGCAGATATTTGCCTCCTACAAGAAACCCACCTACAAAAATCTGAAGAAAAATTACTCATTGATAAGAATTTTAGCCAAGCGTACTCTGCCCCTTATAACAGTAGACAAAGAGGAGTCTGTATACTCATACATAAGAATTTACTCTTTACTTTAAATAATACAATAACAGACCCAGAGGGCCGATACATTATTATTCAGGTGACTATATTTAATAAAATATATACACTTGGTAATTTATATGCCCCTAATAATGATGATCTGGCCTTTTTCCATGAATTTTTCTCTCAGCTGTTTGATTTAGCAGCGAACTCTACTATTATTATTGGAGGAGACTTTAACACAGTCTTAAATCCATTAATTGACCGTTCTAATAATACAACATGTAGGCGATTACAATCTACTAAAGTAATAGGGAAATATATGGATGACTTTGGCCTCGTCGACAGCTGGAGACTTAAAAACCCAAATAAGTAGGAATTTACCTTCTTTTCCGCTAACTGTCTTTTTCAAGAATTGATTATTTTCTTACAAATAACTCTATTGCTGATAAAACTGTTACAAAAATACATCCTATTATTATTAGCGACCATGCACCAGTCTCCCTTTCCCTACAAGTTGATTATACCTTTAAACCACCACCGACATGGCGGTTTAACATCTCACTGCTAAACGACACAGAGTTTGACAAAATCATAAGAAAAGAATGGGCAGACTTTTTGGAAATAAATGACTCTCCAGACCTATCGCCATCTCTTCTCTGGGAAACTGGGAAAGCAGTAATTAGAGGTAAAATTATATCATATTCATCTTATAAAAAGAAACAGGATCAAAAATCAGAAAAAGACTTGGAAGATAAAATTAAACAACTGACGGATGAGTACGCAATAAACCCAAATAACCAAATATGGACTGACTTACAAAATACAAAAATAGAGTTAGACGATATGCTAACTAAAAAGACAGAATTTATAATACAGCAATTGAGATATAACAACTTTGAATATAATAACAAATCAGGTAAATTTCTTGCAAACCAACTTCAGCGCAATCGGGAAAAGTGTCTTATAACGGCTATTAAAGGGACAACTGGTGAATGCACACAATCACCAGAAGAAATTAATCACATTTTTTATAACTATTATCGTAACCTATACTTAGAAACTAACAAGCCTAACCCTGAGCATATTGAGGCATTCCTCAGTAGCTTAAATATACCTCAGTTAACTACTGAATATTAAGACATGTTAGATGCGCCACTTACTATAAACGAGTTGTACAGTGCTCTAGATAGTATGCCTAATGGCAAAGCACCTGGCCCGGATGGTTATCCGGCTATATTTTTTAAGCACTTCTGGTTAATGCTTGCTCCACTATTCTTAAGAGTAGTAACGGAAATTAAAACTAAGGGTTACATACGCCCACACATGAATACAGCAGCAATTAAACTTTTATTAAAGCCAGAAAAAGACCCCACCCTTCCATCAAGTTACCGTCCGATTTCACTAATTAACACTGGTATTAAAATTATCACTAAGGCTTTCACATCTAGACTAGAAACAGTAATCTCGACAATTATTCATAGCGACCAAACAGGCTTTATTAAAGATCGGCACTCTACTAATAATATTAGGAGACTCTTTAACCTTATTAGCATGTCACAGCGGCATGATAAAAAGGCAGTTATTATATCATTGGATGCAGAAAATGCTTTCGACAAAGTTAACTGGTCCTTCCTCTTTGCTGTTTTAAATAAATTTGGCTTTGGGAAATCATTTATCCACTGGGTATCAGTATTATATGATTCTCCAAAAGCTACAGTTACTACTAATGGGATTATATCTCAGAGCTTTACTTTACAGAGAGGCACAAGACAGGGATGCCCACTATCCCCTTTATTATTTGCAATATTTATTGAGCCACTTGCATTAGCCATACGCCAGGAAAGAAGGATTCAAGGAATTCACTCTGGGGTAACAGAACATAAAATTAATCTATATGCCGATGACATCTTACTTTATTTAGAAAAGCCGGCTACTTCGCTAGGGGAAGTACTTTAACTTAATAACTAAATTCTCACAGTTATCAGATTATTCTATTAACTGGACAAAATCAACACTTCTACCTATTACAGAAAATTCATGGAACCCTGCAAGCCAGGACCCACACTACTCATTTCCTATAGGTAATTTAAAATACTTAGGCATAAAAATCTCACTTAAATTAACTGATTTAATTCCTTTAAACTTTTCTCCACTTCTGGATAACATTTATAGTGACTTGGAGCGCTGGAATAATCTTCCTATTAAAGGAATATAAGAGTTTGTGTGCGTGGGGGTGAAATACAGGATGTGTGTGATGGACCGTGGGCGTTTTAGGAATGGAATGTTGCCAACAAAGGATGCTAATTGCAGGGGGAGATGCAGAGCCGTGATAAGATCAAAGTATGTTGTAAACCACATTTGTTTTACACCTGGGCGGAAAAGTACAAAACAGGAGAAGCCACCCAGTGACGCTGCGGATGAAGATCGGCCAATGAAAAGCAAGCTAAAGTTAAACTGCAGAAAACACATAGCCAATAGAATAATGTCAGGATGCCTTTGTTTCTGTGTCATTTAAATATTGTGTAGTATAACTATTCACTGGGGCAACTCGGATGAGACTACGTTGGCTGCTTGAGACAGAGACGTATAGAATTGTATGGGTAGGGACCCGGGACCCCAGCTGTTATGTATTAGATTTGAGTGTTAGTAATAAATCCACTCGTGTGTGAAAATGCCGGCTTCCTGATACCTTTCTATTGCAGAACGAGCATGCTATTGTTGGATGGGTGATAGTTTGGTAAGGTCACAAATTGGAGTCAGATTATTAACTTAAATTTATATTAATATAGAAATAAATTCCAACACTATTTCTCTAATAGGACGAATAGCCACCATTAAAATGAAAGTTTTGCCTAAAATAAACTATTTTTTCTTAATGATTCCATTTAAACCTACGGCTAAATGGTTCCAGTTGTTGGACTCAGCCGTAACAAAATTTTACTGGAATAAAAAAAAAAGCAAAGATTAGTCTATCTACTCTTCAGAAAAGCAAATCCAAAGGTGGTCTAGAGGCACCAAATTTTATGTACTACTATATAGCTAACCAGCTACAATATATCGTTCTATGGGCACAACCCAACAGAGACACTAACTGTTGGTTGGAACTAGAACAGAAGGATTGTAATAACCTCAGACTTCGAGATTTACTCTTTATTACAACATCGATTAAGCGTCATAATTGTTTTAAAAACCCAATGATTTCCGCCACCGTGACTGCCTGGTGGAAGGCACTAGAATTGACAAAAGCCCAAGTTGAGCCCTGTGGACTTTCTCCCCTATGGCATAACCCCGACTTTCAACTTAACAACCAACCGTTTCATTTAGCTGTGTGGGAGCAGAAAGGAATTACACATCTCCACCATCTCTTCTCAGATAATATGTTTATATCATATACATCCTTGCTCCAAAAATACAATATAAAAAACGGATTTTTTTTACATTATCTACAAGTTAAAAATATGATAAAGAAAAAAATTCCAACACTTCGGGGTACGCTCCAACCGCCTGTTTTAGCTAAAGATATTAACAAGCTTTCTCCGACAACAACAAAAAAACTTTCAAAAATATATAAGTTACTTTCATATACTGATAAAATGTCTTTACCCATCTCGAAATGGGAGACAGACTTGTCTATAGCACCGGAACCTGACTTTTGGATTCAAGTTTGTGAAAACGCATTTAAAATGTCAAAACACACAAATTTACAACTTATCCAATATAAAATTATTCACAAAACATACATTACTCAATATATGATGAAGAAAATGGGACTCTCAGACTCCGACATTTGTCTCCAATGCTTACAAAACACTACAGACACTTATGTTCATGCTTTATGGTTATGTACTCCGGTTATGTATTTCTGGACTAAAGTCTTAGAAAAACTTTCCGCTATTTTGGACTGTAGGATACCTTTATCTCCAAACTTGTGTTTGCCAGGTGACCTAACAACAACTGACTTACCACATAAACAATTTCAATCTACACTTGTAGCCCTTACTATCGCTAAAAAAACAATTCTTGTTAACTGGAAAAATAAACAAACTCTGAATATCGACCAATGGTCTAACCTCCTCATAAATCACATTTTAATGGAAAAAATATCTGCCTCAAATAAAAACCAAATATCAAAATTTATAGAAACATGGTCTACGTATATAGAATTTTTTAACCTAATTCTGGTTACTTAATTCTACATCGTGATAACTTACATTGATGTTTCTGCATTTGGCAATTTATTATTATATTATATTATTAGTATGGGATTTTTTTTAATGGGCTTTAGGTGAACTGATGAATACACACACGCTCGCACGCACGCACGCACGCACACACACACGCACATACACATACTCACCCACATACAAAAAAATATATATATATATATATATATATATATATATATATATATGTATATATATTAAAAAAAAAACATTTATAATTTTTTTTTTATTTATTTGTTTTTTTTAAAAAAAAGGAGAGCAATGATGATGTCAAATTGAATGAACAATACTGAGCTCTCCTGAGAAAAAAAATTAAAAAATAAATAAATAAATAAAAAAAAAAGATAGTAGGCTACACTCTTGTTCATCTCTTTTTTGAGTTGCCTCTAAACAACTTTGGTGGCACAATGCTGCTCCCCTTCTGGGATTAGCAGATTAACATATGGCTGGCTACTTGTAATGCAGCTGCACTGCACAGCGGGGGCACTGGACGCCAATGTATGGTATCAATTAAGTTTCGCGATACCACTTAATGGATCGATACTGCGGATTGTGTGAACAAGTATCACGATATATTGCCAAACGATGTTTTGTCCCAGCTGTAATATATAGTAATTACATTGAAAATAAATATAGAAATTACTAGTTTTTTTAAAGTGAATGAAACATTTGCATTTTGTACCCAATTTTTGTACATTTTGTAATATATTTATATAAGTATATGTAATATATATATATATATATACACACACACACACATACATAAGGCCGTATATGTTCCGGGTTGAGTGAACGCTGGCGCAAACTGTTCACTGGTATTTAGAGCATTCTACCCATTTGTATTTTATTACTTTTTGGGGGGTTTTATTCCCTTTTTGTTGACTCACCTCGCTGTCCGATTTGATTCCCCACCGACGCTACCTTAGTCGACATCCATAATGAGGTTTGGCAGAACATACATTCGGGCTGTCAATGCTTCCTTCCCACCGCCCCTTTACCTGCCAGTGTCGGGCTCCCTCCAGTACTCGGCCGCTGACCTACTTCGTTTGCGCCGTCCCCTGCCTGGACCCGCGCCGACGCCTCTCCACCTCCACCCGGACATATTTCTTCCAGCCCCGCCGCAGATAGTTTTGTTTATTAAGAGCCCCATTAGCTTCTAGCACATTTCAGGAGCTAATCTTCCTGGGGTCTTTTCAAATTCATTAAAATCATTTCAAATAAACATATAAATATATACATACCTACTCTCACACACATACACTAAACAACAACAAAAATAAATACAAGTAAATGAAAGGTCAATGCAGTCAAATAACATTAAATACATAATTGTGATACAATCAAAATAAATAAATAAGTATGCTCCAATTATTTTACAATTATCCAAAATCTAAATGAATTTACAAATCCAACAATTTAGCTCATTGTTCCAATGCTCAAATAATATATATATATAGTCTCATGTCATACTAATTATTGTGTTAACAAAAGAAATTTCAACTTCTTTTTAAAACTTATCTTATTCTTTTCTAATAACAAAAATCCAGGTAATGAATTCCATGCAACCATCGCTCGATAAAATACAGTTCGCTGCTTTTGATTTGTTCTACATGAAGGTAATACACACCTTGCTTCACTAACCTGACGTGTGCCAAAACCATGATAATATGAAAAAAAAGCTTCGCCATAAATAATTTCAGGTGTTTTTGTTAAAATAATATTTTTGATAAATGTTATTCCAAAATACCTCAATCTGCATTTAACTGTTAACCAAGCTTTCCAAGTTATCATGCATTGTTATCACATTTGTATCACAATTCTTGCTTCTCTATTTTGAGCAACCTGTAACTTATTTAAATTACTTTCACTTGTGTTTGACCACATAACGGATGCATAATCCAAATATGAAAGTACCAAAGATTGAACTAGCTGCTTGGCCGACCACTGAGGAATACATCTTTATAATATTTAATCATGTCCATACTTCTTCCCATTTTCCGAAGTACAGTTAACTTGACTGGTCCATGATAAATTGGCGTCAACTACTACACTTAATAATTTTGCTTCTCCACTTGTTCAATTTTTTTGAATTAAGTGTAACATAGGTTTAATTTTTAAACAATATTTTGAACCAACAACCATACATTTTGTTTTTTCAGTGTTGATAAACAATTTGTTAGCTTTTATCCAGTGTGTGACTGAAACAAATTCTTCATTTAAAATATTATTGAGTTGGCCTATTGTTTGTTCAGCAGCGTACAATGTAATATCATCTGCATATATCGCCATGGTGGCATGCTTCAACATCAATGGAAAATCATTAATAAAAACAGAAAACAAAAGGGGTCCCAAGCAACTTCCCTGGGTCACTCCACAATCCATCTATTCAAATTCAGATTAACTCCCATTAAAATAAACCTTGTAGTCTCTGTTATTGAGATAACTTTCTAACCACTTTAACGCAGATAACTCAAATCTATAACAATTCAACTTATTTAATAACATTTTATGACCCAAAACATCAAAAGCTGCACTCAAATCTAAAAAATTGTGCCAACCAACTTCTTATTATCTATCTCCTCTAACCAATAATCGGTAATCTGAGTAAGTGTAGTAGGTGTGAAGTGACCCATTTTATTTGTATGTTGATAAATTGTATTTAATCCATTCTCAGATAAATATTTCTGTATCTGATCATATACAACTTTTTTTCCATAACTTTACTTAAATTGGGCAACAAACTTATTGTTCTACTATTTTGCCCAGAAAATAGCTCTTTATTGTTTTTAATCAGAGGAATAATTTTCATTGTTTTCCACTGGGATGGAAAAATATTCCTTTTTAAATTAATGTTAATTATGTGAGGAAAAAGGTAAAAAAATTAAATCTGCCATTAACTTCAACAATTTAATTTCAATATTACCTACACCACAGGGTTTATCTTTGCTTGACTGAAATTTACATTTTTAACATCTTCTGTTATTTCCCAAAATTTTAAAACACAGTTTTTAGTCTTCATAATTTCATCTCTAATATGAAATATTTTCATCTTGTCTCAGTACCATGGCATTTTGAAGTTTTTTAATTTTAAATTTTTAGTTTCAAATAATTGGCAATTTCCCCTGGTTTAGTAAGTAATTCCGCCCGGGGCAGAGGTCTTGCGATAATTCACCGCAAGACTTTCAAAGTTTTGCCGGTGCTTGGGACTTCGTCTCGCACGTTCGAATCTGCAGTCTGCAAACTGTCTGGTCCCACTCCAACCATCATTGCTACTGTTTACCGTCCTCCTAAACCCAATAGTGATTTTTTACATGACTTTGCTGCCTTTTTCACCATTCTATCCACTCTCTCTCCTGACACAATAATGCTGGGCGATTTCAATATTCACATGGACAATGCCAATCTACCGCTTACCAAAGACTTTACTTCCTGTCTTGATAGTTTTGGATGCAAGCAATTTGTCACTTCTCCTACACATTCCAAAGGCCATATTCTTAACTTAATCTGCTGCTCTTATGTCACCCCTTCTGAACTTGCAACCGATGAACTTCCCATAACTGATCACTTTCTCCTCTCATTTACCATCCAACTTCGTCTCTCCATCGCCAAAACTCCACGTACCATCTCATTTCGTAATATAAAGAATATAAACACTGACGATCTCATTGCAATGATTGACTCCTCTCGCCCCAAAATACACAGTTTCTCCAGCCCTGATGATCTGGTCACACATTACAATACTGGACTTCATAACATCTTAAATACTCTTGCTCCACAAAAAAAACGGCCTCTTTCTTTCTCGCTCTCTGCTCCTTAGTTTACCCCGATCTCCGTCTCCTGAAATCAAAACCTCGACAACTGGAACGCCTCTACAGGAAAACCGGACTAACCATTCACAAAGAAATGTATGCTAATCACATCTCATATTATAAGGACTCCATTATCAATGCCAAAACTAACTATTATTCCAAGATAATCACTGACAATAATGGAAAAGTCCCTGTTTGCTGTTTTCAACAATATCACCCATAACCAGGACTCCCTCCCTCCTCATTTATGCACAACCGCCTTCTGCAACTCCATCTTGTCAGCTGACTTTGACCCATCCACACATTCATTTTCCTCCTTTCAGCGCCCATCTCTCTCAGAAATCACATAATTCATTCAGAAATCCAAACCATCCACCTCTCAACTGGACCTCTCGTATCCTCTTACTTCTGTCATCATCCACTCCTCCCTCACCACTGGAACTGTACCAAAATCATTCAAAACTGCTGCAGTTACTCCCATCTTGTAAAAACCCCCACCAACTTCAACAACTACCGTCCTATCTCCAACCTTCCCTTCATATCTAAAATCCTTGAAAAATCAGTAGCAGCTCAACTCTATTCCCACTTATCCTCCAATCATCTGTATGAACAGTTCCAGTCCGGCTTCCGCCCACTCCATATCACCGAAACAGCCCTCATCAAAATCCTGACCTTTTCATGGCATCTGATTCTGGACCCCTCACCATCCTCATTCTCCTTGACCTGAGTGCGGCCTTCGATACCATCAGTCACGCCATCCTCCTCAACAGGCTTTCGTCCACTGGCATCACCCACACTCCGTTGAACTGGTTTACATCTTACCTCTCCTGCCGCACTCAGTTCATTCAACTCATGTCCCTTAAATCTGTCCCCTCCCCTGTTACTTCAGGTGTGCCCCAGGTGTGTCATGGGGCCCCTCCTCTTCATCTTCTACCTCCTCCCCCTCGGCAATATTTCCCATAAATTTAACATTCAATTTCATTCTTATGCTGATGATACCCAACTTTATCTCACCACCAAACCCTCCTCCACTCCTCCTCCAGTATACCACCTACCTCCCTTACAGACTGGATCGCTGAAATAAAAACCTGAAATAAAAAAACTGGTTCAGTCACTACTGACAACACCTCTATTCCACCTCCCCCCGAAGTCAAAAGTCTGAGAGTCATCCTGGACAGCACGCTATCTTTTCAATCCCACATAAATAACATTACCAGGTCCGCATACTTCCACCTACGTAACACCAACCGTCTTCGCCCTTCTTTGACCCCCCCACATACTGCCGCCATGCATCCACAGTCTTGTCAAATCCCGTCTTGACTACTGCAATCCTCTCCTTTTTGACCTCCCTCACAAATACCTCCATTAACTCCAGTTGGTCCAGAGCTCAGCTGCCCGCATCATAACCCATCACGAACTCCCTCCACCCAACACATCACCCCCATCCTCCAACAGCTACACTGGCTCCCGGTTCAGACTCACATCCAATTCAAAATCCTCCTGTTCGCATTCAAGGCCATCCACCCCCCCCCCCATATTTTTCTGATCTTCTGCAAATACCCACTCCCTCCCGCAATCTCAGATTATTTTCCTCCGTTCACCTGATCTCTAGACAAAATATACTCTCAGGGCACTTTTCCCAAAACAAAATCTACAGTGGCCGTGAGTGATGATGCGAACAGAGTCAGTGGTGTGTGTGTGGGTGTGTGTGTGCTATTTCGAAGCAGAATATGTTCTCACGAACAGAATGTGTTTTCGCACAGAACACTGAGAAGGAACTTCTAGACCAAACAATGTGTACCATCTTAGGTTAAGGTCAAATTATACTGAGTTCAACACTATTTTACCTACTTCACATCTATAAAACATTTCAACATGGTTAATATATGAAATAAAGAATTAAAATGTTAATAATGTATAACACTACCTAACTATCATACGGGGAAAAGAAAAAGGGATACAAATATAGCTAATAAAAATAAGCAACGAACAATTTAACGAGGTAGAAAATAAAATGTTTGACTTGCCAAATCTGTGAGATATTTGAAATGGAAGTTGCACCAGCGATATGTCAAATTGGCTATGAGATGTGCAAATTACTGGAGTGAGTTGAATCGAGCTAGCGAAGAGAAGGTCGATTGAAGAAAACAATTGCTCCCAAAAAGGCAAGGCAAAATTTTTTAAAATAATTCCACTGTTAGATGAGGTGCGACACAGCTCGAGGCACCTGGCGAGTGAGGGGCGGTGCAGCTCGACTCAAGGTGGATGGGGCTTTTAGGCGAGGTTGGGGGCTTCAGCCGGAGTTGTACTCTCGGCGCGCGAGGAGGTCCGCGTCTCAGCTGCCCAAATCCAGCTGCTGATGCCGAGAACCCGAGGGAGACCAGCCGTTGAACCAGCTCGCGCCGCGACGGGACGCTCGGAGGATGGAGCAGGTACAGGTTGACGCACGGGGATTGCGCGCTGCCAGAGTCCAAACTGTGGTCGCTGGGTGACACACGGGGTCGCGGGAAAAAAAATCATCTGCGACTTTGTGCCACCAATGTGGGACGAAACACAAAAAAAAAGAAAAAGGAAGAGCAAAAAGTCTGGCTGGCAGGTGGGGTGCGCGCCGGGGTTTGGAGCACAGCGGCAGTTCGGTGCGATCGCCAAATCCGACACAATTGGTCATTCAGAGAACAGAGAAGCCACGTGGTTGAAAAACGTGGCATGGCACCGGAGAGTTCTTTTGTCAGTTCTGGGCCAGACGAGGTGAAAAACGAAGCCGGAAATAAGAGCTCTGAACGAAGTTTGCGCCAGCTATTTTAAAGTTGCGGGATGTGTCCGTCACAAAGGGGGGTGCGGGCGTCGTCCCACTTTTGGCTCAACCCAAGTCAGAGACTTTAAAACTCCAAATTATCAAAGAATTAATAGTTAAGAATTAAATTTGGTCAGGCTTGCAAGTCAAGTTCTTCCAAGCAAAATATGTTATCGTTACACATATCAACCAATAACGCATCATGAGATCATTTCATTCTTTCCTGAGTAACTAAATAATCTCTGGGTTTACAATCATCATTCCTGTTGAAATGCATATAACATTCCTTTTTATAGACATAACATGACGTGATGAATTTCTTATGTGAAATGTGTACAATTGCTTTGTAGAG
The DNA here is from genome assembly GCF_051991255.1 of Vanacampus margaritifer. Lineage (NCBI taxonomy): Eukaryota > Metazoa > Chordata > Actinopteri > Syngnathiformes > Syngnathidae > Vanacampus > Vanacampus margaritifer. The sequence continues at coordinate 5,967,292 of NC_135437.1, forward strand.
TATAGGTGTTTCATGTGAGGGCAGTTCCGATCGTGACCACCTGGAGGCACTCTGCTCACGTATAACCCCAAGAAGGTTGGAATGTACTGACCAGTATTCCAACGGACCTTTTGGCCCATGTTTTTTTTACTTTGATAAGAGTTTGCAGACTGCCAGTCTGCGATGTCAGCAGGGGTGAAGATGATGCTTTCGGATAAAATACTTTGATGCCATAAACTTGTGGTTCTGGATGGTGACAAACAAACATTCACATCCTCGTGAGATGGCCTGTGGTTGACTTCAAAAGAGTGTACTCTCTTTTGGACTGTCTCTGGTTTAAGCAAAAGTGGAAGACATCTCACCCCACCCTAGATTGCCTAAACGCATATTTCCAAGAGTGAAATGTTAAGGAAAGGAAAAAAAAATTTGAGGGTGACTGGTCTATAATTGTTACACCTGTTTAAAACTGCATACCCAACTTAAATGTCATTCTGCTCTTCTAACTCACCCCATTTTTTTCCTCTCTTAACTTACTGTACGGTGTCCTTGAGTGCACCTTTAAATATAACGCATTATATATATCTATATATATATATATATATATATATATTAGGGCTGGGCGATATGGCCCAAAAATAAAATTTTTGCAGTCTTTTAGGACGATTACGATTTTTATCGATTTTAATCTAATAAATCCAGAAAACATTTAATTTATTCCAAATTAATTCCTGTGCAAAATGTTCAAACAACAATAATGTATACTGATTCTAAATCAGTTTTAACATAAACTTAGCATTCATAGTTTGTGCTAAAATGTCACAATTAAGTAGTTGGTAGCTATTGTAAACATGTCTCGTAAACTACCCATCCAGCATCCAACTTGTGCAAAGTAAAAGAACATAAGAACAACAGCACACACACACACACACACACGCACACACACACACACACACACACACACACACACACACACATAAGGAAAAGAGTAACAGAATACTTGTAACGGCGTTACGTAATCAAAATTAAAAAATGTCTTGAACTGTATTCCGTTACAGTACAGGAAAAAAACAGATTACAAGTATATTTACAAAAAAATTTAAGGGATTACAATTTTCTACGATGTGAGAGAGACCAGGGACAGAGCGGGAGAGAGAGAAAGAGAGAGACGCAGCTGTTGTGGTTGTGTTGATGTAGTGTCTTTACACACCCGCACGCGGCCCGTTTAAAAAGCTTCACGGACGAAAGGAGGAAGTGGCAACCGGTATTTACTGTTTGGAAATTTGCTGTAGGACCTGTAGCATATGGCCGTATGTCGTACTGCTACACATTGATACAGCAGTGTCGCAAAGTATTGCAAAGCGGACGTTTGAGGAACAGATGTACACGTGACGACAATAAAATAAATAAAGCAGACTTGGCACTCACAGTTGTGTCGTACTGACATTTTGGATATAACATTTTGGCGACGAGGATGGATCCACTCTTCGCTCGGTTTCCCCCGTTCCTCGCACTTCCTTCAGGCGAGCCTCCAGTCCTGTGGTCCCGCTGGTATGACTCTTTCATGACATATCTGGCGGCGATCGGATTAAACGAAGATAGCGATGCACGGCTAATATCAATGCTAGTGCACAGCTTGGGCAGCGAGGGACAGCGCATATTTCATACTCTCGGACCCGCGCAGACCTTGTCGGCCGGACATTTCGCTGCTCAACAGAGTATCATTCATAGTATGACCAATTACCTTTCACCAGCGACGGCAACATGCGGGTGAGCCGGTACACCACTATGTCGCCGATTTTTACGTTGCTTGGGGAGCCTCTGCAAGTTCGGCCACTTGGAGAACGAGATTATTCGGGACCAGTTAGCAGAGCACACAATCGATTCCAAGTTACAAGAGAAGCTGTTATTTTCGCTGGACAACCTCTTGCTGTTCAAGGGTGTGAAAATGGCATTACAGCTGGAGAATACTTCTCAGTTGACAGCACGGCTTGCGAATCCTGCCCCTCCCACCGCCGCAAGCTCTCTCGCACTGGCACAGACTGTCGCTCCAGATGCTCACCTCTCGGACTCCGCCTCCTCCTACGACGATGCCGAGTTCAATGTGGCTGGACGGAAGGGGGATGTCACACGTAGACCCTGCGCTAATTGTGGCTCTACCTCACACCCCACATGCGCTCCTACTTGCAAGACCACCAGACAAGGATGTCAGCGCTGTGGGAAGATGAATCATTTTTGCAAGAGTGTGCTGCTCTACTCCCACATCCACAAACCCTCCATCCCATTCACCTGGGCAGTTGAGCCCGACCAACATCCACTCCGTGGGCTCCTGCGCCAAGCTATTCAAATGGTGCACGGTGGAATTGGATGGCGTGTGCTTGCCGCTTCTGCTAGATACTGCAGCCTCCAGGTCTCTACTGAACGAGTCCACAGTAAGACGCCTTTTCCCCCGGCTCACAATTAAGGCCAACGCTGAAGACCTGTTCGGGTATGTTCACACCAAAATCGGCATGGTGGGCACTGCCACCTTTGCTGTCCGCTATGGCTGCAAGACGCTTCCGGCATTCACCTTCCAAATATACCGTCATGGCGCCAACCTCTTGGGCTTCATTCAACTTGTTCTGTGCACTTGGTTTCTCCATCACGGACAACATGGGCTCCACCATCTTGACAGTGACTACATGCTGGCAGCAACGATGGCCATCACTCATCACAGGTTTGGGCTGTCTTACTGCCTTCAACCACCAGCCACTTATTAATTCAGCTGTTCATTATCCAGCCTCTTCGTCGGCTCCCACTTGCACTGCGTGATGACATCATAGCCGAGCTACAGAAACTGGTAACATTGAGCAGATCGACTCATCCCCTTGGATTTGAAATCTGGTGGCAGCGAAGAAGAAGACGAGCGGTCTGCGGCCCTGTGTTGACTTCAGGATGGGTAATACGGCCGTGATTCCCGACAAATACCCACTGCCCACAGCGAAAGAGCTGGCCGCCAGGTTCCATGGGTCTACTGTGTTCACTAAACTTGACCTGCGCCAAGGTTACTTGCAGGTTCCATTGCACCCTGACAGTCGCAATCTCACAGCCTTCGTGACTCACATGAGTTTTTTTCGCTATACACGCATGCCCTTTGGCCTCAGCTCAGCTTTCAGAAGATCATGGCCACCATCTTTGCAGGTATCCCAGGTGTGGTTGTGTACCTGGAGGACATTGGGGTGCACGGGGCGACAAGCGCCATACACGATCGCCGCCTCTCCAAGGTGCTTGATGTGCTGGCCAGCCACAACCTTACACTCAATGGGGAGAAGTGCATCTTCGCAGGGCTTGCTTTTGACTTTGTAGGATTTCGCCTGACTGCTGATGGCCTGAGCCCACTGCATTCGAATCTTGATGCTGTATTGCGCTTGCCAGAGCCCTCATGCGCTGCACAGCTGTCCACCTTTCTGGGAATGTCTGCCTTCTACTTGCGCTTCCTTCCCAATTACTCCGATACCACCGCACCTCTGTGTGCCTTCCTGAAACAGGGCGCCTTTTGGTTCTAGACGCCAGCACGCTCGACTGCATCTGTCAACTCAAAACACAACTCACCTCGCCGCCAGTACTCGCTCATTTTGACCTGCAAAGCCCCACATTCGTGACTTGTGATGTATCCAACACTGCAGTTAGTCTACAGTATCTATCTATTGAAACAGAATATTTCTTTCAATTTAATTATAACTGTTTTGATTTGTTATAACTATTTAGAATTGGACAAAATTGCTTTGATTTACTCAGTATAGTTTTGATGTGACAATTCAAATGTTTAGAGGGTGAGTCTCCTACAGGACAGATGAGATGGGGGGAGGTGAATGTGTGTTAATTAGACCCTTTGTTCTGAGGTGTTTTTCTATCGTGGGTCAGAGGGGGGAGCATGGTTGACCAAATGTTTTGAGACAATGTGACGAATGGGGGTGTAGTCATGTGACTTTGGGAGGTGACGTTTTGGAGGACAAAGGGATATTAGCCACAGGCGGGGGCATGGGAACTTTACAGTGAGAGGGACAAGATGACGCAAGGAGGCTCATCTCATCTCCTGTCTGGCAATTGGTGAATAAATGTGAAGAAAATGCCTGAATTCACTGATCTCATGTATGTTTATTATTCAACGGCATGAACACACAAATGGTAAGAATCCTGCCATTTACAACAATTGATGACCCTCGACGTTCGAGCTCTGCCATTCTACGTGCCTTGTGGCGGGGTCCGGACGAACAGAATTCCATGGCACCGAGTTAATATGGTAAGAGGACTTTTTATCCTTGTTGTTAGATGAATTCTGTTTGTCGTGGGCTAAATTTAGCTACGTTGTACGTGAGATTTGTGTGAAAAGGTGTCTTATGGTTTATGCTAGAATGTTAGCGTTGGGTAGCTCTGTGAAAGTTACCCGGATGGCGGTGTTGAGTGATTTTGAGAACAAGGTGGCTGATGCTAAGCTAGCGGCTCCGCTGGCGTACGAGTTGCCACGCGCAGGAGATGAGTTGTCCCCTATAAACCCGTTTACTGAATCTCCATATAGTCAGATGCTGCACGATTTGCAGGCACCTATATTGACTGTAAATTTAGGTCATCTCGATGTTCAGTGGGATGGAGGCGATCTTGATAAGACGCTACCGCGCGACTCTGTTTTGAAGGCTGCGGATGCGTTAGCTGCGGGCGTAGCCGCATCTGTTAAGCAATTGGAACAGAAATTGGATAATGTGTTGGCTATGAGAGATGAACAGCAGGAAAAATTGAACCAAGCGAGAGCTCTTGGCTTAGAATTGAATTGAGTGTGCGCGTTTGTTAAGCTCCGTGGTGGTGTGTGGTGGCCACACGGTTTTTCGTTGTTTGTCTTCTACAATGTGCGCGACGTGACTGTATCGCGGTCACCTAGGTTGAAGTTGAGAACGTAACGTTACGATGGATTGTGCGCGAATAAGTCGACATTTGAGCTATACGTACGTGGTAACGGTCTTGTTTACCGTCACATTGGATTCGGCGCTGCTGTGATTTAAGCCAGCATGAACAGGTTGAAGTGAACGGCTGTGTTTGTCTTTTTATGTGTTTTTAGCCGTTTTGCGAAGCAATCGATAGATCTGGATATAAATTATTATTCGACGAAGTAACGGTGTATTTTATTTTGTGAGTCCGTGCACTTCGGAGATGTTTGTGTTCGTTTGTGGTTATTTTGTTTTTTGGAGGAGAAATGAGCAACGTTGCGGTGAGAATTATGGCTTCTGTATTGGTTCAACAAGTGAGACGTCACTGAATTAATTTGAGGAGTTTGTGTTGTGTTTGAGTGTATGCTGGGCCTAGTTTGGTGAGATGAGACTGTGTGAGATATGTGTGGCGCATGTGTGGATTGTGTGTTTAAAGGGGGGATTTGATTTTTTCTTGTTTGTGTGATGGGAATTGTGAATGTTTGTGTGACCCTGACAATGGAAAAGGTGTATTGCGTAATGTCCTGGGGGAGTGTTGAAGTAGAAGGGCAGTTTTTGTGTTTTTTCTCAATGCCTTTATGAAAATGGAGAAGTACAGGAGTAAAGTGAAAGGCGGACTGTGTTTGTTGGAGACAGGTATTTTGTGTCTCCAAAAATAAGGGAGATAAGATAGGATGTATATGAATAGCATTTTGCAGAAAGTGGAAAAGATCAGGTTTCAATGAAAAAAGGGTGAAAAGTAAAAAAAATTCCCCCTCTCTCCAATTCCTTTGTCCTCAAAAGTGGGGGTGAAATTGGTAGGTGGCAGGAGTTCTGCATATTTTGAAGGTGGGGGAGAATTCCTCCTTTGTCTGTGACAATTTTTAAAGCCTTTCCCCCATTCGCTTGATAAGAGACAGGCCTGTCGGGATGGGGGAGTGTGCTATTATTTTAGGAGGTAGAGGTGTAATTTTTTTGGGACAAGCAACATCTGGTTGCAATCCTTTGTGTGTGTGTGTGAATAGCAGGGGTCTTCTGATGCTAATCTGTTAGATCAAATTGTTCCTGTTAAGCAGAAGGATATAGAGGTTTAAATGATAACTACAGGTCACTATCCGTATTATTTTATTAATCAGGTCTGCTTTTATAGTTGAATATGAGTAATAATTATTTTTTTTTATAAAGAAATTTTCATTTTTTTATTTTTCCCCTGCATCTCTGATGACTCAGTCGTAGGTGTGAAAATGATTTAACCTTTGTTCTGTCTCTGAGTCCCATTTCAGAATTTGAAGTCGGCTATTTTGCATGCAAGTCCTGAAGCTTGAGAGAACTTCCCATGAGGGCGACGACTGGGAGTTGTCACATTTTAAGCATAATTTGAGGTAACATGTAATGAAGAAGAAGTCTATGGTAGACATATGCGTAAATATAGTAATACTACTTGCTATAGTGTAGTGAACAAATTTAAATAAAACTACAAAATAATTTTTTTGAATAAATTTAAAAAATTGAATTACAACAAGCAGATAGTACTCTCTTGCTACAATCTCATCTCCCTCTGTCTGTTGCGAGTGTATAAATGTTTCAGGCAGGTTCAATCTTTGGCTAGAGGTGTTTCTCTTGGGCGACTCAACAAACGTGCAAATTCGTGGGCCACGAATATGGACAGCATTCTCCTGCTCTGCTTGGTGTAGAGAGTGAACGGCAAGCTTCAGGAAGGTCACTTTCGGGGGGGAAGTGGTCACACAGACTGCGACAAGGATGGTACACTGTATATCCGCTCGCCATATGACTGTTCAATGACTCTTATGCATTGTCTGAGCATAATGTCCATCAACTTTTTGAGCAGACATCTCGAACTCTCATTACAGCCATCTCGATGACCTGTCAGGGGTCTCCAGTGAAAGCCCAGGCCTGCTTTGAACTTTGCCCTGCACAGCTGCTGCCATTTGCTGGACAGGAAGGGATATGGACTCCAGCTGTAGACTCAAAGCTCTCGAATCATCTGAGATTAGCTCCTTGGGTCATATTGTGGTCTGTTTGTGTACATTTGCACTCTGTATTATGTCAGAAAGGGAGATGTGATCTATAGCGACGCAGTTTCGGAGATTGAAAACGGCTTATGTGAATAAGGGTAGGATAAAATTTATTTCAATCTTAATTACTATATTTTCCGTTATTTGATGCTTGTTGAATTTGGTCTTCTAATTTTTTGCCCATTTCTCTTTTATAACTTTAGCTTCTGAATTTGGACTCATAGATGTGGAACACTTACGGCGAATTTGCTGGTTAAAATTTTAATTTTTGATTAAGCTCACAGCACTGTGATCTTTGGATCCCACGGGGGATGCTCTCTGCAAAGTTCCCTGCTGTGTTTTACAAGCCCCACTACTCTGTAGAAGAGGTGGGGTTAATTAGCATTTTCAGATTACTTTTTGGTTTGTTTAAAGTAGGAATTTTATCTTGTTTTCCCTCTGATCTTTTATCTTACTTTACAGTTAGTTTGTTTTTCCTCATTTTGTGTTGCCTGGACAGGATTCAAATTTGCATCACAAACGCTTGCCTCAAAGGCTTTTGTTTTTATGACTTGTTGTTGCAAGCTAAGCCGGATCTGCCCCTGTAGTTTTGGTGTTAGCCAAATTGCCCCAATTTGTTTTTTCTTATCAACAGGACACAAGGTGTCTGTTTTTCCCCCTCTTTGAAGCAGCAATCTGTTCGCTGCTGCAGTTTTCACATTCAGGTCTGAAATGATCAAAGTTAATCTTTATCAGATGGGGGAGTCAGTTACTGGTCTGTCTGTGTGTATCGTCACGAAGGAAGATATGCACACAAACAGTTCATGTTGAATTAAATAAATGTAGAACTATAAGTTAGTCTGAATGTGATAATCCTACAGTCTGTGAGAATGAATGAATTCACAGGAGGAGAATTGAGGTGATCAGACTTTGACCATGGAGGAAAGTAAGTTTTGGCAAAGACGGCACTCATGGTGAAAATAAGGTAAGTATATTCAATTTCAGAAACAATTGAAAAGTATAATTTCTAGAGCCCATGGAATATGCCATTTAGGTGTGGAAGGAACATTGAGACACACCTGGGTGACATTATTTCATGAGACAAGTTGTTAAAAATGAACTGCAGGACTGCAGTGTTTATTAAAGGTATAATCATATATATGTATAAATCTCTTCTCAGACTGTTCATGGCCCGGCCAGACGTGACCACTCTGGGTTAAGATGTTGTTGTTTTTAAATGATTTACACTGCTATAATAAAAAACAGCGTCAAAAATACAGAAATTTCCTGGTTACGACTAAAAGCACACTTATGCTAAATCTACAACAGTAAATATCATGGTAAAATATTTGATTAATCATTATCTACCATCATAAGGGTTTCCTAAAAATATTGGATCAGACGACCCCATTTTAAAAACAAAACTTTATAAGATATAGAAAAGGCATTGGGATTAAAACATATTTGATTTAGTATATTATCTCTGATCTCAAGGACATTAAAGAAAAATAGAAATATTAAACAATTGGCCTCATTAAGTTTTAATTGGCTACAAGATTTTCATTGTTGTATTAATGAATGTGCAAATGTCATTAAACGGATTCTGTTTGAATGCCACAACAAACAGAACTTTTTTCGGGTCCAACAGCACGTTCCAAGTCCTACAACTTAAAACAATTAACATTACTAACTCCCAACTAACAAAAACTACCAGGTGCTCTTTCCAAACTAAATAATGGGGAATATGCATGTTGTAAGTGATTAAATGAAAATGGTTTTGCGTACAGATTGGTGAAGGAGAGGTCGAACTGGTTAGTGCTCATAAATGGGGGAGCACATCCACATGTGGTCCCAGGCTCATCAATCACATCACCTGACCCCCGACCGGGGGGTTAACCAAGCTGCTGACCCAGATGCCCCGGCTGTCTATTCCAGGAGGATGATGTCAAGTGCTTTCCGAGGCACTGTTCCATGACGACCTTCATTAGGAGATGGCTTCGCTGCACAAACACATCTGCTATTGCGTCGTGACACATTTTGTTCAATATAGCCACGTCACATCGGGCTATGCCTTATATATGATATGCCCCTTCCACTGAAAATTTCTTAATGAATCAAATTGTTCTTTAATGCCATATGACTGCTAAACTACCCTCTCTCCCCCCCCCCCCCTCTCCTGCTATTCTGATATCTGAACTCAACACACAAACAATGCTTAATTTTGCGACGCTCAAGATCCGCGCTGGACTTTCTCTCTGAAGTGTTTTTTAATGTTTATCTTGTGTGCTGGACTCTTTTTAAAGAGCCCAAATGGAGGAATTGAAACTGAATATTTCTTTCAATTTAATTATAACTGTTTTGATTTGTTATAACTATTTAGAATTGGACAAAATTGCTTTGATTTACTCAGTATAGTTTTGATGTGACAATTCAAATGTTTAGAGGGTGAGTCTCCCAGAACAGATGAGATGGGGGGAGGTGAATGTGTGTTAATTAGACCCTTTGTTCTGAAAGGCTGAAAACTCTGTGTTTTTCCATCGTGGGTCAGAGGGGGGAGCGTGGTTGACCAAATGTATTGAGACAGTGTGACGAATGGGGGTGTAGTCATGTGACTTTGGGAGGTGACGTTTTGGAGGACAAAGGGATATTAGCCACAGGCGGGGTCATGGGAACTTTACAGTGAGAGGGACAAGATGACGCAAGGAGGCTCATCTCATCTCCTGTCCGGCAATTGGTGAATAAATGTGAAGAAAATGCCTGAATTCACTGATCTCATGTATGTTTATTAATCAACGGCATGAACACGCAAATGGTAAGAATCCTGCCATTTACAACACTATCTATCTATCTATCTATCTATCTATCTATCTATCTATCTATCTATCTATTGAAATATATTATAACATTTTTAATACCTAATTTTATATATCAACTATTGTTACACATGAACATTTTAATTCTTCATATTAACCTATAAGAAATATTTTGTGTCCTGAGCAGAGCAGATGATGTCGACCTCGTATGGTCTGGCCTTAAGCTGGGTCATATTATTTAGTCTAAAAAAGTTCCTTCTCAGCGTTTTGTGCGAAAGCACATTTAGCCCTTGAACCAGAATTTGTCTCAAAAACACACACACATACTCCTTTGGCTGGTATACACTGATTGGTCCAAAATTCCTTGTTTTATTTGTACACGCACATCTCGGTCATGAAAACAGAATTAGTTTTGAAATAACACACACACACACACTTTACTTTCTTCATCAGTCACGGCCACTGTAAATTTGGTTCAACTTGTTTGTGAGATTTTGCTATGGGAAAATCCTTCAACTATATAACACATTCTGTCTCAAAAACATCCACCTGACCTTGTTTGCGCCATCTGCTCACGGAAAAGTACCAGAGAGTATGTTTAGTCTACAAATGAAAAGGAGGAGGTCTTTTTAACTATAAGAAGCTATTGTACACGTGGAAGAACACATTTGACGCTCTGAATCCCACGATGATTAAGTGATGAATTAGAGGCAGTTATTTGTCCAGAGACTCTCTGTTTTTATTAAATCATTTTTGCAAAAGGTGTATTTTTCTTGCATCAAACCTATCCTCATTTTTGGAACACGCAAAGAGGACAAAATTTATTTTATTCCACTTCACTATCTATCTATCTATCTATCTATCTATCTATCTATCTATCTATCTATCTATCTATCTATCTATCTATCTACCTTCAATCAATCAACCAACCAAATTATTCATACATTTTAAAGTGGGGATTTTTGATATTAGTAGGCTACCTGGCTCCCTATCACCCGCAAATAGCAGCGGCGCACTGTATAGAAAAATATATTGTGGTGATATTTGTTTTTAGTTTTTCTTCATGAGCATACTTTTAAATTGGAGTAATCCAGAAGTAATCCAAAGTACTCAAATTACATTACAGATTTACAGTCAAGGTTAGGGCTGGGTTTAAAATATCGATATATCAATATCGAATCGATATTGCTTTTCATAGCCCAATATCAATTCAGAAAACCATGTATCGATACTTTTAACTCTTTGACCGCCAAAAACGTTAAATAATGTTTAGTAAAATCCTACAGAGAACCGCCAAAGACGTTCACTATGTTTTTAGGGTTTTTTTTGGAAACGGGTGGAGGAAAGCCTTGGCCAGCTGTGCTGAAAGTATTGTTAACATTCAACTTTTTCAATTCATATTTTTACTGTTTTTGAATTTAGTTATAGGTATATAGATGTGATATAACCATGTGTAGTTAAATAAATAACAATGTGATAATGATTTTGTGAACTTAATTTGAACCTCTTACTCCTCACCATCTCTTGAGAAAAGAATGTTTATGTTTTAAAAGTTGTCAGAGTCTCTTGTCATTAGTCATTTGGTCGTAAAAACTGAAGGTCCAAGGTCAAAGCCTGTCCACATAATTTCTCCGAAGCTGGTGGGGAGCTGAGATGACCATGTCAGTATCTTGTGCCTGCTTATTTTCAACACTATCTCTCTGTCAAATGTAAGAGGCGGAGAGAACTTTTTTTACTAGTATAAAGACACCTGGGAGTTTCCATATTTTCTACACACTGGGAGCTTATCATCACTTTTCGAATGTAAGCTTTTTTCCTGTGTCTTAAGAGCTCTTAATAAATCCATGCAAGGAAAACTTCTTCATGAGATCTTAATTCTGATTTATTTGAACACGCAAAAGATTACACTTAATAAAGTAATCAAATAAAGCCTTCAGTATCAAGCAGATCTAGTTAGTATAATGACTATTTTTGGCCCCTAGATGGCAGCGATGACTCTCTTTGGACAAGATTGGGTAGGCGTCAGTAGAAGACGTGAGGCGGAGCTAGAGTGTTGAGGGGAGAATGGTTGAGGAAGCGAAAATGGCGACCGGTTGCAAGCAGCTCACGCTTGAGCATTTTTTTCAAAGATGAAAAGCATCGACCAATGCTAAAGAGCACATTGATGACGACGATGATGATGATGGTGACTCCGAGGTTGATGCCGAAGTTGGAAGCGTTGAGGCGGCGGCTATGACCATGTCATAAAGCCTCACCGGCTAGCGATGCTAATGCCAGAAAACGCGGAGCACAACCGAGCACTTCTGCACAGGCGGACGTTCAAGAAAGTGTAGCCTCTGCACACGAAGGGGCAATCGCAGTGAAACTAATCTGTTGTGCAAATCCTGCTGCGTCCCCTTGCACGCAGGGGAGTGTTACAAAAAGAAAAACTGTATTTGAAACATCCACACAATTGTAAATAGTACCACTATTGCACACATTTGTAAATAGTTTGCCAAATTGTTTTGTCAAATTGTTACACTGTTGAATGTAAATAAACGTATTTTGCTATCAAAAAACACTTTTTCATTGTTGGTGGTAGCGTTTTACAGAAGTAAAGCACTGTTTAGGTGTTTGTGGTATCATTCATGGGGAAAAAAAGGTGTCAAATTTCCTAGAGTGCATGAAATAATATCGTTTCACAAAACGCTTGATTTCTCCGTATTTTGTTTCAAAACAGAGCATTTGGGTGAAACTAACCATTTTCTATTGTTGATTACTGAAAAACGGAATAAGGTAGAAACAAACTTTTTTTCTGATGAAAGATGAGAGTCCAATCTTTCATTTGGTAGTATGTGTGTTTCCATAGTCCAAACACAAAATTTTCTGTGGACCTTGAAAGATCAGTCAAAATGCTTAAATCGGCTGGCACCCACAGCATCCCTTTTCTGAAAACGGCTGGCAGTCAAAGAGTTAATACGCTTTTTCCGGTAAATTAATGTGCCCGAGGCAGCACATACTTGTTCAAAACCTCGTGTGAGCGTTGTTTAAATGTGCCCTTCTGTTATTCAGAGTACCCCAAAAGGAGCCCAGTGCTTACAAAGAAAGGAAACAGCTCAAGAATGAGCTGCTCCTAGCTGCTGATTGCTATATAACTTTAAAAATGGGCTGAGTTTTAATGCAAGCGGATCGCATCGCGGGTCTCCCTTTCAAAAAATACACACAGGCAAACGCACACTGCTTAGACAGATGCACTATGGAAAAGCTTTTCTTTTTGCAATAGTTTGAAATGGCTTACCTTAACTAAAATTCTGCGTCACATTGGAGCCAAAAGTAGAATTCGGATCGTTTACTGTGCATCTTGCTACTCTAAATAGTACATAAGTCATACTACACTATAACTTAATCAAGACTACGGATTACTTCTTCTACTTCCATTTGATGGTTGTCAAATACTTTTGATTCATTAGTGCCTCCTTCTTTAGCATAGAAGCCTATGACTATAAAGAAGGCCACTGTCGGTAATGCACAATTTCTTCTTTTTTCTTATCGCGGTTGGCAGGTGCTTTTGGTAAATTACTGCCACATTATTAAACGGAGTGCATGCATGTGGCAGTAAAAAGTGTACATTAAATGAAAGAAAAAGACAAAGACCGAACCCAAATACCCCCCAAAAGAAGTAAGCTAAGAAATTGGACATAAAAACACAAAACGTGGATGCATAATATGGCACTATGGCTGTGTCTCCTATTGAAAAAGTACAATGGAGACGCGAACATCCGGGGACAAAAAAATGGCGCTTTGGTCGTAGAACCGGTCTGATGGAAAAGTGCCATTATTGATACTTATTTTATTTACTCCTTTTTCACTTACCTACTTCTTGTGTTATTCATTAATACTTTTATTCAACACTGTGATCACTTTTACTTGAGGAAACACTGGAAAGTTTTGCCCTAGTTGATGCTAGGACACTTGGTCGAGTTTTCTCCCAGGTCAACCCAACAACCTGCCTTTTAGATCCAATTCCCACATCACTTTAAAGACATTTTGTGGATTATTTGAGGAACACATTTTGAATATAGTCAATTGCTGTCTTCAGACGGGTGTCTTTCCTGACGCCTTAATAACGCTGGTGGTTAAGCCTCTTCTGAGGAAAAGCAATTTGGACCACAGCAGTTTTAATAATTACTGACCTGTATCCAACTTACCGTTTTTAAGTAAGATTTTAGAGAGAACATTTTTTGTATCCAACTAAATTATTTTTTAGATACAAATAATATTTTAGAGAAATATCAGTCTGGTTTTAGGAGGAAACCATAGTACAGAGACTGCCCTTTTAAAGATTTTAAATGATATCAAGTGTGATGGAGACCTGAAAAAACTTACAGTCTTGGTTCCAATGGATTTAAGTGCTGCTTTTGATATGGTAGATCACCACATTTTAATAAACAGACTCAGAAGCCTGGTGGGCATCTCTGGTACTGCTTTTAACTGGTTTTATTCCTATCTTACAGACCGATATTTCTTTGTAAGTATGGATACATCTTCCTCTGGAACCCATGGAATTAAATGTGGGGTTCCCCGAGGTTCAATTTTAGGCCCATTACTTACTCAGAAGACACGACGTCAACTTCCACAGATACGTTGACGATACATCGCCGTTTCTGCCGATGACATGGGGCCTATTGATACCCTCTTTTTTTTTAGAATCAACAGTCCAGAGCAGTGGTGAGTGTGGAAAAGAAGTAAAGAAGTGTGTGCAGGCAGGCTGGAATGGGTGGAGAAAAGTGTCAGGTGTGATGTGTTATAGAAGAGTTTCAGCTAGTATGAAAGGAAAGGTTTATAAAACCGTGGTGAAACCAGCAATATTGTTTGGTCTGGAGACAGTGCCATTGAGGAAAAGACAGGAGGCAGAGCTGGAGGTGGCAGAGATGAAGATGCTGAGGTTCTCTTTGGGAGTAACCAGGATGGATAGAAACAGGAATGATTACATCAGAGGGACAGCACATGTTAGAGGCTTTGGAGATAAAGTCAGAGAGGCCAGACTGAGATGGTTTGGATATGTCCAGAGGAGAGATAGCGAGAAAATTGGCAGAAGGATGCTGAGTTTCCAAATGCCATGCACGAGGTCTAGAGGAAGACCAAGGAAGAGGTTTATGGATGTAGTTAAAGAGGACATGAAAGTAGTTGGTGTGAGAGCAGAGGAAGCAGAGGATAGGGTTAGATGGAGGCAATTGATTCGCTGTGGCGACCCCTGAAGGGAAAAGCTGAAAGGAAAAGAAAGAGAAAATGTTAAGTCATGGATGGCAGAAAATTTCCTGCAGCTCAACCAAGACAAAACAGAGGTTTTACTGTAGTCATCGGTCCTGAGAGGTCAGAGAGATAAACTTTCACCAAAAATAAAAGATTTTAAACCTTCACAATGTGTGAAGAACTTGGGCGTAATTTTTTACTCTGAGCTTAGTTTTATTCCTCTTCTTAAAAATGTAGCCAAGATCGTTTTTTACTATCATAAGAATATTGCCAGAGTCTGCCGGTTTCTCTTGTAACACGGAGGTGCTGATGCATGTTTTTATTTTCTATTGGTTAAATTACTGTAATGCCCTGCTCTCTGGTCTTCCCAGAAAGAATATTTCAAGCCTACAGCCACTTCAGAATTCAGATGCAAGTGTTCTGACGGGGACCATAGGGCGGGAGCACATTACACCAGTTTTAAAATCGCTGCATTGGCTCCCCGTGTGATTCAGGATTGATTGATTTTAAGGTGCTTTTATTAGTTTTTAAATGTCTTAACAGTCTTGGGCCATCTTATTTATCTGCCCTGCTTTTACCGTATCACCCCTTGCGGCTCCTGAGGTTCTCTGAGAGCGGCCTTTTGACTGTTCCTAGGGTGAGGACCAAAACACATGGTAAGGCTACATTCAGCCACTATGGTCCTAACCTATGGAATAGCCTGCCGGAGGGCATCAGGTCAGAGACTATTGATGTTTATAAGAGGAGGCTCAAGACACACTTTTTTTTGGTATTTAACTGAAATAATTTTTTCTTCTTTTTTTTTTTTACCCCATTTTTATTTTATTTTGAATTATATTGTCTTTTAGTTTTGTTTTTGCTTTTTATTCTGTTTTCTTCCAGTGTTTAACTGTTTTCTTTTAGCGTTTAACTGTTTTTATTTAGTTGTTACTAAGTTTTTAGCTCCAGTATTTCCTCATGGGGGAGCCTCCGCACTGGGAGGGATGGCTGTTCTTCTCCTGCGGGTGGGCGGTCGTCCCAAGCTCCCTTTAGCCTTGGAGGGCTGTGACGCACTTCACTTTGTGTGGGGCGAGCCACGGAAAATCTGGGCCGGGGATCCCTGGGATGACATTGCTCCCTGTGGTGGTTGGTAGTCATCCCTTTCAGTGTGGATGAGCTCCTCCTGAGTGCCTTTCCTCACAGGGTTTTTCTGTGCCCTGCCATGTTGTGGTGTATGTGTGTGTGTGCTTTTGTCTTTGCTACATTGTGGGGCCCATTCATACGTGTTTTTCCAGGTTTAACTACCATTGGACCGACTTGAAATTGTGGGGACATTTTGGTGGTTCCCACAAGTTCAGACCTCTTTCTGGGGGTCAGGACTTGGTTTTAGAGTTTAGGTTTGAATTGGGTTATGGTTGAGGTTAGGGTAAGGAATGGGGGAAGGCAATCATTTTTGATGGTTGGGGTTAGGGGAAGGGGCTAATGATCATGTCAATGAGATGTCCCCAAGATGATACAAAGACAAGTGTGTGTGTGTGTGTGTGTGTGTGTGTGCTCCTCCCTGACTGGTGGCCCTCATCCCTAGCTCCTTCCCTAATCGGAGGATAGGAGGAGCCCTAATTACCACATTAGTTTCAGGTGTGTCACCACAATTAAAAGAACCCGGTAGCCTTCAGTGATGATCTGGATGTTTGTTTGTGTTTGCTCCTTTGTTCAGTTAGCCAGCACCGGTACCGCTTGTGTGTGTTTGTTCCGCTTTCCTTCGTTTGAGTGCAATATTTGACATAAATTTGACCGTTCATTGTTAAACCATTCCTCATTCGTGTGACTTCGCCATAGTTGTTGTTAATTCATTACTCAGTCCATTACTTATTCCGGAAGTTCCAGACTCTGCTTGAGAGGTATAGTGTTGTGTGTTTTGTCATCTTGTGCCGTGCCCGTGTGTTGCTCCCCGTCTCATGTGCACCCATTTGTTCAAGTGTACCCTTTACTTCACCTCCCCAACTACTGCAACGTCGCACATACAGTAAGTGTACTTCCCCAACAAATTTTGGCAAAGTGTCCTTTCCTTTTACAGGCATTGTAGAGTGCTTTTTTGCAGGGCAGCCTAGAGATCTGACTTTGTGTTGGAATGATCCACATCTCCTAGCATGCTTTCCTTTTTTGTTGTTGTGGTGATTACACTTGGTATGAGGGGCACTACCAGGATCAATCCTTCTGTGATGCGTGCTCAGATAAGAATTCTCTCGCTGTCTCTGTCTCTTCCGTCTGTCTGTAAGTAACACCCAAAGCCCTGTTTACTGGAGACTTATTTTCTTAATAAACATTCTCTTGTCCAGCCTTCACGTTCTTTGTTTCTCTCTTTTCTGCCTGTGCTAAGGCAAGCAACAGCGGATGGGACCTGCAGCGCAAGCAAGGTCACAGGGAAGTCATGGACTGGATTTGCTTCTTTTAATCTGATCTTTGCGGTACCCAAACGCTCAACGGGGAATTAAAAAAACAAAACACTGCAAGTAAGGTTGGAAAAAAAACATGGAGTGGAGTTTTAGCAATAAGGACACTCTCAATATAATAAGTGGAACTGATTGAATAATGACTCAAGACAAGGGCCATCCTCAAGAAAATGGCAAATGCACAGATTTATGATTATATTTAGGTGAATAATAAGCAGTTCAGATGATGAATGATAAGTTGGGTTCAAATTTATTTAAAATAATTTTATAGCCACTGGATATTGACATTTTATTTCAATTATGAAATAAATAAGATACAACCAATCCACTTAGGGGTGCTTAAAACATTAAATCTTGTTTAGATTTTCACATTGACATCATCGCCACTTTTGGAGTTAGGCTGTACGGTAAATACCAACCTCTTGTAAGGTGAGGCGCCAGCCATGTACTGTAATATACCAGTGATTACTATTATATTTAAAAAAATAAATAAAATTATGTTGATGTGATAGAACATATTTTTTTGCATATTATTGACATCAATAGTGGGTTTTTAAATTGAATGTCTTATTAGTTCACCACTGGATGGCTCTAAAGATTACACTTTGAAGGTGACAAACAGGTTTGTCTTCAATACCCATGTTTCTCTCTGATAGATTGTTCTAATAATACAACATTTACAAGGTGATTACAATCCGCCAAAGTAATGGAGGAATATATGGATGATTTTGGCCTCGTCGACAGCTGGACACTTAAAAACCCAACTAAGAAGGAATTTACCTTCTTTTCCGCGGTGCACCAGTAATTTTCAAGAATTTATTTTTTCCTTACATATATTTCTATTGCTGATAACATTTGTATAAAAATACATCCTATTATTATTAGCGACCATGCACTAGTCTCCCACACCCTACAAGTTGATTACACCTTTAAACCACCCCCAACATGGCGTTTTAACATCTCACTGCTAAATGATGCAGAGTTCGACAAAATTATAAGAAGAGAGTAGGCAGATTTTCTGGAAATAAATTACTCTCCAAAATTATCTCCATCTCTTCTCTGGGAAGCTGGGAAAGCTGTAATTAGAGGTAAAATTATATCATATTCATCTTATAAAAAGAAACAGGATAAAAAATTAGAAAAAGAACTGGAAGTTAAAATTAAACAACTGACGGATGAATATGCAATAAATCCCAATAAACAAATATGGACTAACTTATAAAACACAAAAATACAGTTAGACGATATGTTATCCAAAAAGACAGAGTTTATAATACAACAATTGAGATACAACAACTTTAAATATAATAACAAATCAGGTAAATTCCTTGCAAACCAACTTCAATGCAATCGGGAAAAATCTTTTATAATGGCTATTAAAGGGACAACTGGTGAGTGCACACAATCACCAGAAGAAATGAATCATGTTTTTTATAACTATTATCGCAACCTATACTCAGAAACTAACAAACCCAACCCTGAGCATATTGAGGCATTTCTCAGTAGCTTAAATATGCCTCAGTTATCTAGTGAACATAAAGATATTTTAGATGTGCCACTGACTATAAACGAGCTGTATAGTGCTCTAGATAGTGTGCCTAATGGCAGAGCACCTGGCCCGGAAGGTTATCCGGCCATATTTTTTAAGCACTTTTGGTCAATGCTTGCTCCATTATTCTTAAGAGTAGTAACATAAATTAAAATTAATGGTTACATATGTCCACACATGAATACAGCAGCAATTAAACTTTTGTGAAAGCCAGAAAAAGACCCCGCCCTTCCGTCAAGTTACCGTCCGATATCACTAATTAACACTGACATTAAAACTATCGCTAAAGCCTTTGCATCTAGACTAGAAACAGTAATCTCGACAATCATTCATAGCGACCAAACAGGCTTCATTAAAGGTCGTCATTCTACTAACAATACTAAGAGGCTCTTTAACCTTATTAGTATGTCACAGCGGCATAATAAAAAGGCAGTTATTGTATTGTTGGATGCAGAAAAAGCCTTTGACAAAGTTAACTGGTCCTTCCTCTTTGCTGTTTTAAATAAATTTGGCTTTGGGAAGTCATTTATTCACAGGGTGTCAGTATTATACGATTCTCCTAAAGATACAGTTACTACTAATGGCATTATATCTCAGAGTTTTACTCTACCAAGAGGCACAAGACAGAGATGCCCATTGTCCCCTTTATTATTTGCAATATTTATTGAGCCGCTTGCATTAGCTATACACCAGGAAAGAAGGATTCAAGGAATTCACTCCGGGGTAGCAACACAAAATGAATCTATATGCCGATTATATTTTACTTTATTTAGAAAAAACTGCTATCTCGTTAGGGGAAGTATTTAACTTAATAACTAAATGCTCACATTAATCAGATTATTCTATTAACTGGACAAAATCAACACTACCTATTACAGAATGTTCATGGAACCCTGCAAGCCAGGACCCACACTACTCTTTTCCTATCGGTAATTTAAAATACTTTGGCATACAAATTTCCCCTAAATTAACTGATTTAATTAATTTAAACTTCACTCCATTTCTGGATAGCATTCACATTGACCTAACTCGCTTCAAAACAAAAATGCAGACTATTTTGTTCGCCTGCATGAACAAACGAAGGAATGGGCACTTTCATGAGAATAAACCACAAAGGTAAAATGAGGGAGCACTTAAAGCTAGCTACCAGGTTGTTGAACTTGTAACTATTAGTCAAAAAAGTCGCAGTCTGTCAGCCTGCAAAGCCATTGTAAATTAGATGCTCGGAGCCGGAATCCATCTCTAAGGTAGCAAAATTTTCAGACGTATTGATGATCTCATTTATTTATATATATATAATAGATATAATATAAACATTAAAAAATGAAATGGTATAGCCATTTCAGTTTTTTTTCCCTATGGGTGGTGAGCCTCGAGAGATTTTTTCAACTAAAAAAAGTGTGCCTTGACTCATAAAGGGTTGAGAAACACTGCTCTATACAAAGCATGCTCTATAATGTAGTCCACTCCTTGTTGCTAGGCGAATAAAAAAATAAGTACCGGTAAACAAACATGTTTCTAGAACACAGGCTGTTTTGTTCTAAAATATGATGAGACTGCAAATACAATCACATAAGATTCCAGTGGTGGTGGCCTGATGTGTTCTCTATTCACTTCAATATCACTCAATTAGCTGACCCATTACAGTATGGAAACATACACAAACAGAATGCAGTTTGACAAGACCCGCCTAATAGAAGTCATTAACTGTGACTGTGTGAGAATGAAAAAAAAATCAATTAAATGCCTCACCTTAACAAGGACTCCACCTTTACGGCAGTCAGAAAAGGGATTTAAGATCTCTATCAGCGGGTGTGAGGCGACAAAAGAGACAGCGAACTGGACTGACACCAACTCAAAAGACGAGAGGGACTCCAAGACTAAACTTGATTGAGCGTGGTGAGTACTTTCTCCATCTTGAAGTGTTTTCAGGGAAGACAACATCCCATGTCAAAAGTATTTGGTAGGAAAAAAAAAAAGAGTCAAATACAAGCATTTGGACTCAGGTCAAAATGGACATTACTTCATGCACTTTTGGGAAGTTTATCCAATTAAGTTGTAAACTTTGGACACTGGAGATTTGAAGTTAGAATGGCACATAAAAAAGCTTCTTGAAAGTTTGCCTGAGTTTCCATATTTTGACAATAACGTCAAGAACATTACTGCGAGACAGTTATTGCAGTACACAATGTTATAATGTTGTTATATAATGATAGAAAGAACTTTGCATACTGTTCAATAGCACAACATAATTTCTCTATTAAAATAATGGTTAATAAATTATGGTTTCAAAATTGGAGATTTTATAATACACAAGAAAAATATGATATAGTGGAGAGTGATACGAGAGATGCTTTTCATCACCAAAATGTGAGTATAAATGGTGAACTGTTCTTACCAAGTATGAAAATTTTTCCATCTCCGGGATTATTTTCTTCTGATTCTGGTACTAGCGGAGCCCTGTGGCAGGGCACCGGCACTTGGCACACAATGGCTTTTGTTTTTTTACACAGGATGAGTTTGAAAGCTACCAAAAATGACCATATCCCATGATTAAGACAAATATTTAATTATGCTGGTTATCGCGCATACACAAGAAGGTTGCTAACCTGTTTTCTTGGTTTGGTCACATGAAGTTCTGCATAAAGGGGACTCAAAGCAGAAAAAATTGACAGGGACAACAATTTCAACATCCTCAACTTTATTTACATAGCACTTTCACAACAAGCACAAGATACTGCACATAAAACATAAAAAACAAGACATTGGAGGTGGGGATACGGATACGTACCAGCCTGCAAATAACAAAAATCTGCAAATAATTGATGCCCATTATAATTGCATCCATCACCTCAACCTCTCTCGATGTGTGCAGTCTCATTTCAAACCTAAAATATTGCATCACTCCCATCTGTTGGCGATTATGCTTCATTACTAGTCTTCTTGAGCTTAGAATACACAAAAAAGCAGCATCAGACCATTCTCCAGCTCTCCCAGTAAAAAAAGTAAAACATAAATAAATAAATAAATAAAGCGATATAAGGTGAAAACACATTTCAGGCACAGCTGTTTGGATTCTAAAAAAAAAACGTTTTTGTGTTGAATATTTTTTCACTTTCTTTTCAGTGTCACAGTGCTTGTAAATCACTAAATAAACTAGAAAAATTCCCGCGGAAATTTTGAATGGGACTGCTGACTCTTTGGTAATGAGCTGAAGAGTTTAAAATTCAAACCACTGGAATCGGTCAAGAAATGTGGAAGTTAACCATAGTGAACATCAACTAAAAGTATCTCACTGTCCCTGAACATGTATTTAAAAAAATGTAAATGAGCTGAACAGTTTAAAATTTAAATGACTGGAATCGGTCAAGAAATGTGGAAGTTAACCATAATCTAAAAATATGTCACTGTCTCTTTAAGAACTCACACCCATTTTTGACTTGGAGCAGTCACGCGCCCCACATTTCATTGAGATTTTATGAGAGACGCACCCCTTCAACAAAAGCCTCTCACGACTTAACGGTTCAAGATACAGATTCAAATGGCTCGTTAGAACGGCAAGGGTTTGGGGAACACGAGCATGTTCTAATTTTTTTTATCGGATAAAAAATGACCAAATAAGAGCAGGTTGAAAACTTATGATTTATCCGAAATGAAGAGGAAAAAGTCGCCCAAATTAACATGGGAGAGATAGGCGAGAGAGTCCAACTTCTACTCGCTTAAAGGGAAAATAAAGGTACTAAATGACACCTTAGCCAAATAAAAGTTAGTTTGTCTGAAAGAAGACACTCGTGACTACAAAATGTGAGAATTTGACGTCTACTGAGAAAAGATTGTGGCCATGGTGATGAGTTGAAGTGAAATTTTTTCAATTTGTTTGATTATTTTGTTCCCGGCACTCTCAGGCTAATTAGCCAACAGAGTGTGTGAGAAAGCTATTTCACTCACTGTCTTTGAACCCGCACAGTGGGGAGAGCTTTAATTCCTTAAAAAAGATTTCGACACAGAGCTAAAGATGGGAAAAATTCCTACAAAATGAGCTAAAATTCGTATCGGTCGGATAACGTATGCGCGCGCAGCGTGTCTTGGAAAAAGGTGCTTGATGTGTGATTTTCTCTTCCCTTTTCCCATTCATTCCCAATGGAGAGTTAATTTGTGAGTTTT
Source organism: Vanacampus margaritifer (assembly GCF_051991255.1). Classification (NCBI taxonomy): domain Eukaryota; kingdom Metazoa; phylum Chordata; class Actinopteri; order Syngnathiformes; family Syngnathidae; genus Vanacampus; species Vanacampus margaritifer. Next base: position 5,990,413 of record NC_135437.1, read on the forward strand.
TTGGGAATAGCGTCGCCATGGTAACTGGGAATTCTTAGAAAAATAGTAGCGCAGCGAGTCCGATCGAGCCGCATCATTTGGTACCTCATTTGTCCCGGTGCGAGGCCAAGATGGCCGCCGACCCGGGTGGGCGAGGGGGAGAGAGTCCTTGAAGTACCTAAATAATTGGCCAAGATGGCCGCCGCCCTGGGCGAGCAGAGTGGCGAGAATCTTTGGCGTATCTAATCAATTGGCCAAGATGGCCGCCGCCCTGAGCGAGCGTAGTGGCGAGAATCCTGGGCGTACCTAATTAATTGGCCAAGATGGCCGGCGCCCTGGGCGAGCGTAGTGGCGAGAATCCTGGGCGTACCTAATCAATTGGCCAAGATGGCCGCCGCCCTGGGCGAGCGGAGTGGCGAGAATCCTGAGCGTACCTAATAAATTGGCCAAGATGGCCGCCGACCCGGGTGAGCGAGGGGGAGAGAGTCCTTGCCGTACCTAATTAATTGACCAAAATGGCTGCCGCCCTGGGCGAGCAGAGTGGCGAGTATCCTGGGCGTACACCAAGAAAAAAAGGGGTTGAGTTGAGATGAGCGAGATGATTGGCTGAGGCAGTTGCTACGCAGACGTGAGAGACCAGGCAGTATAGCTAAAAAAAAGCACTAATTAAATAGCAGTCCATTCCATTGCCTTTAAAAAATAATAATAATAATCTTGTGTATGTTTTTTTTTTTTAAATGTATTTTTTATTTTTTATTTAAATGAGCTGAACAGTATAAAATTCAAACGATTGAAATCGGTCAAGAAATGTGGAAGTTTACCATAATCGACATCAACTAAAAATGTCTTACTGTCACTTTAAGAGCGCACACGCATTTGATTAGAACTTGTTGGACACACTTGAATTCACGCACCAACATTCTATTGATATTGTATGACAGACGCACACCTGCAACGAAAGCCTCTCACAACTTAACGGTTCAAGATACAGATTCAAGAAATGGCTTGTTAGAACGGCAAGGGTTTGGGGAACACGAGCATGTTCTCATTTTTTTAATCGGATGAAAAATGACCAAATGAGAGCAGGTTGAAAACTTATGATTTATCAGAAATGAAGAGGAAAAAGTCACCCAAATTAACATGGAAGAGATAGGCGAGTTCGTCCGACTTCCGGACAGCGTATGCGCGCGCAGCGTGTCTTGGAAAAAGGTGCTTGATCTGTAATTTGTTCCCCCTTTCTCCATTCATTTCCTATGGGAGTTTTTGGGGAATTGCGTCGCCATGGCAACTCGGAATTCCTAGAAAAGTAATGCCGCACCGAGTCAGATCGAGCCGCATCGTTTGATACCTCATTTGTCCCGGTGCGATCAACGGTACGGGCCGCATTTTTGCGGAAAAATCTCGGGATTTTCTAGGGTGGAGAGTAATATGTGCTGCTTTCAGCAGTCCCATAATAAACCACTGTCCTAGGTAGAATAACAATATGTGCCTGCTTGCTTCGCAAGCAGCCGCTGCGCAAGCAGTCCCATAATGATTATCTTGGTATCAATTGTCATTTCTATAAGTTGTTTATCTACTTTACAGAATAGAATAAACCCACTTTTCAGATGTCACAAAAGCAAAAATTCATTGTGTGCCACAAAGCAAGACTTATTCAATCCTGCTTTTGTTAAGCCACAGGCTTTTTGCACGGCAGGGGCTTGGTGTGACAGTGGACTTTGTTTTATATGGTTGGTGCTGCAGCCATGTCCGTTCCTTGTAAATGACAGCACAAGAAAAATTATTTAGCATATTAATTTAGCATTTGAACAAAAAATGTGATTTCCTGAACAGTAATGGCTTTTGTCGATACAAAGATTCTGTCTGACAGCAACACCATTAAGATTGGCAGAGAGCTGTCAGCCCTCTTCCTCATGACAGTCCAGGTGCCTCGTGGTAAAACATGGAACCCGGGCCTCGACAACCTAACACTCTGCAACAGCCTGCTCTCCCATCATGTTTGCCTAATGGACTTTCTTGAGACGTACATTTACCTATCCTTTTCACTGCCTTTCAGAACAACGTCAGCCACAATGATCATTCTCAAGGTGTTCACTGTTGCCTTTCTCCTGGTTGGTAAGTCATCAAACTCTCAACTACCAAGTAGCAGAAATTAAGTTGAAGACAATCATGTAACAAAGACATGAAATCTTTAATGCAGGACCCAGCTGTATGTCTCCCAGATTTAGGAGACAAGCTTACCCACCTGTTACTCCAGATGAAAATGAGCCACCATCTGGTCCACCATCTGGTCCATCATCCGGACCACCATCCGATCCACCATCCCGTCCACTAACTGATCCACCACCTGATCGACCACCTGATCCACCACCTAATCCAACACCTGATCCACCATCTAATCCACCATCTGTTACTCCAGATGAAAACGGCCAAGAGCAAACATTAGATCCACCATCCGATCCACCAACCGTTCCCCCATCAGATCCCCCATCTAATCCGCCATCCAACCAACCGTCTGATCCACCAGCTGATCCCCCATCCGATCCCCCAACTGATCCACCATCTGTTACTCCAGATGTAAATGGCCAAGATCCACCATCCAATCCGCCATCCGAGCCGCCATCCGATTCTCCACCCGCTCCGCCATCTGATCCACCATCCGATCCACCATCTGATTCACCAACCGATCCAACAACCAATCCACCACCAGATCCACCACCAGATCCACCATCTGATCCACCAATTGTTACTCCAGATGAAAACGGCCAAGATTCACCATCCGATTCACCATCCGATTCACAACCCGATCCACCATCCGATCCCCCATCCAATTCACCAACTGATCCACCATCTGTTACTTCAAATGAAAATGGCCAAGATCCGCCATCCGATCCCCCATCTGATCTGCCATCTGATCCGCCACCCGATCCGCCATCTGATCCACCAACTGATCCACCAACTGATCCACCATCTGTTACTTCAAATGAAAATGGCCAAGATCCGCCATCCGATCCCCCATCCGATCGACCATCCGCTCCCCCATCCGATCCGCCATCCGATCCACCATCCGATCCACCATCTGATCCACCGACCGATCCACCAACTGATCCACCATCTGATCCACCAACTGTTACTCCAGATGAAAACGGCCAAGATCCACCATCCGATTCGCCACCTAATCCACCATCTGATCCCCCATCCGATCCCCCATCCAATCCGCCATCCGATCCACCATCTGATCCACCAACTGATCCCCCATCCGATCCGCCAACCGATCCACCAACCGATCCACCAACCGATCCACCAACCAATCCACCAACTGATCCACCATCTGATCCACCAACTGATCCACCAACTGTTACTCTAGATGAAAACGGCCAAGATCCACCATCCGATCCACCATCTGATCCACCTACTGTTACTTCAGAAGGAAATGGCCAAGATCCACCAACCGATTCACCATCCGTTCTCCCATCCGATCCACCAACTGATCCACCAACTGTTACTTCAGATGAAAACGGCCAAGATCCACCATCCGATTCGCCACCTGATCCACCATCTGATCCCCGGCCTGTTCCACCCACCGATCCCCCATCCGAGCCGCCATCCGATCCACCAACTGATCCACCAACTGATCCACCATCTGATCCACCAACTGATCCACCAACTGATCCACCAACTGTTACTCCAGATGAAAACGGCCAAGATCCACCTTCCGATTCGCCACCCGATCCACCATCCGATCCACCATCTGATCCCCCGCCTGATCCACCCACTGATCCCCCATCCGATCCGCCATCCGATCCACCAACCGATCCACCAACTGATCCACCATCTGATCCACCAACTGATCCACCTACTGTTACTCCAGATGAAAACGGCCAAGATCCACCATCCGATTCGCCACCCAATCCACCATCCGATCCACCATCTGATCCCCCGCCTGATCCACCCACTGATCCCCCATCCGATCCGCCATCCGATTCGCCACCCGATCCACCATCCGATCCACCATCTGAACCCCCGCCTGTTCCACCCACTGATCCCCCATCCGAGCCGCCATCCGATCCACCAACTGATCCACCATCTGATCCACCAACTGATCCACCAACTGTTACTCCAGATGAAAACGGCCAAGATCCACCATCCGATTCGCCACCCGATCCACCATCTGAACCCCCGCCTGTTCCACCCACTGATCCTCCATCCGGGCCGCCATCCGATCCACCAACTGATCCACCATCTGATCCACCAACTGATCCACCAACTGTTACTCCAGATGAAAACGGCCAAGATCCACCATCCGATTCGCCACCCGATCCACCATCCGATCCACCATCTGATCCCCCGCCTGATGCACCCACTGATCCCCCATCCGATCCGCCATCTGATCCACCAACCGATCCACCAACCGATCCACCAACCGTTCCACCAACTGATCCACCAACTGTTACTCCAGATGAAAACGGCCAAGATCCACCATCCGATTCGCCACCCGATCCAACATCCGATCCACCATCTGAACCCCCGCCTGTTCCACTCACTGATCCCCTGTCCGAGCCGCCATCCGATCCACCAACTGATCCACCAACTGATCCACCATCTGATCCACCAACTGATCCACCAACTGATCCACCAACGGTTACTCAAGATGAAAACGGCCAAGATTCGCCACCCGATCCACCATCCGATCCCCCGCCTGTTCCACCCACTGATCCCCCATCCGAGCCGCCATCCGATCCACCAACTGATCCACCAACTGATCCACCATCTGATCCACCAACCGATCCACCAACTGATCCACCATCTGTTACTTCAAATGAAAATGGCCAAGATCCGGCATCCGATCCCCCATCCGATCCACCATCCGCTCCCCTATCCGCTCCCCCATCCGATCCGCTACCCGATCCACCATCCGATCCACCATCTGATCCACCAACTGATCCCCCATCCGATCCGCCATCCGATCCACCAACCGATCCACCGACCGATCCACCAACTGATCCACCATCTGATCCACCAACTGTTACTCCAGATGAAAACGGCCAAGATCCACCATCCGATTCGCCACCCGATCCACCATCCGCTCCCCCATCCGATCCGCCACCCGATCCACCATCCGATCCACCAACTGATCCCCTGTCCGATCCGCCATCCGATCCACCGACCGATCCACCGACCGATCCACCAACCGATCCACCAACCGATCCACCATCTGAACCCCCGCCTGTTCCACCCACTAATCCTCCATCCGATCCACCATCTGATCCACCTACTGTTACTTCAGATGAAAACGGCCAAGATCCACCATCCGATTCGCCACCCGATCCACCATCCGATTCGCCACCCGATCCACCATCCGATCCACCATCTGAACCCCCGCCTGTTCCACCCACTGATCCCCCATCCGAGCCGCCATCCGATCCACCAACAGATCCACCATCTGATCCACCAACTGATCCACCAACTGTTACTCCAGATGAAAACGGCCAAGATCCACCATCCGATTCGCCACCCGATCCACCATCCGATCCACCATCTGATCCCCCGCCTGTTCCACCCACTGATCCCCCATCCGAGCCGCCATCCGATCCACCGACTGATCCACCATCTGATCCACCAACTGATCCACCAACTGTTACTCCAGATGAAAACGCCCAAGATCCACCATCCGATTTGCCACCCGATCCACCATCTGATCCCCCGCCTGCTCCACCCACTGATCCCCCATCCGATCCGCCATCCGATCCACCAACTGATCCACCAACCGATCCACCATCTGATCTACCAACCAATCCACCAACTGATCCACCAACTGTTACTCCAGATGAAAACGGCCAAGATCCACCATCCGCTCCCCCGTCCGATCCGCCACCCGATCCACCATCCGATCCACCATCCGGTCCACCATCCGATCCCCCGCCTGATCCACCAACTGATCCCCCATCCAATCCACCAACTGATCCACCAACTGATCCACCATCTGATCCACCAACTGATCCCCCGCCTGTTCCACCCACTGATCCCCCATCCGATCCACCATCCAATCCACCATCTGATCCACCTACTGTTACTTCAGATGCAAATGGCCAAGATCCACCATCCGATTCACCATCCGTTCCCCCATCCGCTCCCCCGTCTGATCCGCCATCCGATCCACCAACTGATCCACCATCTGATCCACCAACTGATCCACCAACTGTTACTCCAGATGAAAACGGCCAAGATCCACCATCCGATTCGCCACCCGATCCACCATCTGATCCCCCGCTTGATCCACCAACTGATCCCCCATCCGATCCGCCATCCGATCCACCTACCGATCCACCAACCGATCCACCAACTGATCCACCATCTGATCCACCTACTGTTACTCCAGATGAAAACGGCCAAGAGCCTGATCCACCAACTGATCCCCCATCCGATCCACCAACCGTTCCCCCATCAGATCCCCCATCTAATCCGCCATCCAACCAACCGTCTGATCCACCAGCTGATCCCCCATCCGATCCCCCAACTGATCCACCATCTGTTACTCCAGATGTAAATGGCCAAGATCCACCATCCAATCCGCCATCCGAGCCGCCATCCGATTCTCCACCCGCTCCGCCATCTGATCCACCATCCGATCCACCATCTGATCCACCAACCGATCCAACAACCGATCCACCACCAGATCCACCACCAGATCCACCATCTCATCCACCATCTGTTACTCCAGATGAAAACGGCCAAGATTCACCATCCGATTCACAACCCGATCCACCATCCGATCCCCCATCCAATTCACCAACTGATCCACCATCTGTTACTTCAAATGAAAATGGCCAAGATCCGCCATCCGATCCCCCATCCGATCGACCATCCGCTCCCCCATCCGATCCGCCACCCGATCCACCATCCGATCCACCATCTGATCCACCGACCGATCCACCAACTGACCCACCATCTGATCCACCAACTGTTACTCCAGATGAAAACGGCCAAGATCCACCATCCGATTCGCCACCCAATCCACCATCTGATCCCCCATCCGATCCCCCATCCAATCCGCCATCCGATCCACCATCTGATCCACCAACTGATCCCCCATCCGATCCGCCAACCGATCCACCAACCGATCCACCAACCGATCCACCAACCAATCCACCAACTGATCCACCATCTGATCCACCATCTGATCCACCTACTGTTACTTCAGAAGGAAATGGCCAAGATCCACCAACCGATTCACCATCCGTTCTCCCATCCGATCCACCAACTGATCCACCAACTGTTACTTCAGATGAAAACGGCCAAGATCCACCATCCGATTCGCCACCTGATCCACCATCTGATCCCCCGCCTGTTCCACCCACCGATCCCCCATCCGAGCCGCCATCCGATCCACCAACTGATCCACCAACTGATCCACCATCTGATCCACCAACTGATCCACCAACTGATCCACCAACTGTTACTCCAGATGAAAACGGCCAAGATCCACCTTCCGATTCGCCACCCGATCCACCATCCGATCCACCATCTGATCCCCCGCCTGATCCACCCACTGATCCCCCATCCGATCCGCCATCCGATCCACCAACCGATCCACCAACTGATCCACCATCTGATCCACCAACTGATCCACCAACTGATCCACCAACTGTTACTCCAGATGAAAACGGCCAAGATCCACCATCCGATTCGCCACCCAATCCACCATCCGATCCACCATCTGATCCCCCGCCTGATCCACCCACTGATCCCCCATCCAATCCGCCATCCGATTCGCCACCCGATCCACCATCCGATCCACCATCTGAACCCCCGCCTGTTCCACCCACTGATCCCCCATCCGAGCCGCCATCCGATCCACCAACTGATCCACCATCTGATCCACCAACTGATCCACCAACTGTTACTCCAGATGAAAACGGCCAAGATCCACCATCCGATTCGCCACCCGATCCACCATCCGATCCACCATCTGATCCCCCGCCTGTTCCACCCACTGATCCCCCATCCAAGCCGCCACATGATCCACCGACTGATCCACCATCTGATCCACCAACTGATCCACCAACTGTTACTCCAGATGAAAACGCCCAAGATCCACCATCCCATTCGCCACCCGATCCACCATCTGATCCCCCGCCTGCTCCACCCACTGATCCCCCATCCGATCCGCCATCCGATCCACCAACTGATCCACCAACCGATCCACCATCTGATCTACCAACCAATCCACCAACTGATCCACCAACTGTTACTCCAGATGAAAACGGCCAAGATCCACCATCCGCTCCCCCGTCCGATCCGCCACCCGATCCACCATCCGATCCACCATCCGATCCACCATCCGGTCCACCATCCGATCCCCCGCCTGATCCACCGCCTGATCCACCAACTGATCCCCCATCCAATCCACCAACTGATCCACCAACTGATCCACCATCTGATCCACCAACTGATCCACCACCTGTTACTCTAGATGAAAATGGCCAAGATCCACCATCCGATCCACCATCTGATCCCCCGCCTGTTCCACCCACTGATCCCCCATCTGATCCACCATCCAATCCACCATCTGATCCACCTACTGTTACTTCAGATGCAAATGGCCAAGATCCACCATCCGATTCACCATCCGTTCCCCCATCCGCTCCCCCGTCTGATCCGCCATCCGATCCACCAACTGATCCACCATCTGATCCACCAACTGATCCACCAACTGTTACTCCAGATGAAAACGGCCAAGATCCACCATCCGATTCGCCACCCGATCCACCATCTGATCCCCCGCCTGATCCACCAACTGATCCCCCATCCGATCCGCCATCCGATCCACCTACCGATCCACCAACCGATCCACCAACTGATCCACCATCTGATCCACCTACTGTTACTTCAGATGAAAACGGCCAAGATCCACCATCCGATTCGCCACCCGATTCACCATCCGTTCCCCCATCCAATCCGCCATCCGATCCGCCATCCGATCCACCAACTGATCCACCAACTGTTACTCCAGATGAAAACGGCCAAGAGCCACCATCCGATTCGACACCCGATCCACCATCCGATCCACCATCTGATCCCCCGCCTGATCCACCAACTGATCCCCCATCCGATCCGCCATCCGATCCGCCATCCGATCCACCAACCGATCCACCAACTGATCCACCATCTGATCCACCAACTGATCCACCAACTGTTACTCCAGATGAAAACGGCCAAGATCCACCATCCGATTCGCCACCCGATCCACCATCCGATCCACCATCTGATCCCCCGCCTGATCCACCCACTGATCCCCCATCCGATCCACCTTCCGATTCGCCACCCGATCCACCATCCGATTCACCAACTGATCCACCTTCTGTTACTCCAGATGAAAATAGCCAAGAGCCACCATCTGATCCCCCATCCAATCCACCGTCTGATCCACCATCCGATCCACCAACCGATCCACCATCTGATCCCCCGCCTGATACACCAACTGATCCCCCATCCGATCCGCCATCCGATCCACCAACCGATCCACCAACCGATCCACCAACCGATCCACTAACTGATCCCCCGCCTGTTCCACCAACTGATCCCCCATCCGATATGCCATCTGATCCACCAACTGATCCACCAACTGTTACTCCAGATGAAAATGGCCAAGATCCACCATCCGATTCACCATCCAATCCACCAACTGATCCACCATCTGATCCCCCGCCTGTTCCACCAACTGATCCCTCATCCGATCCGCCATCCGATCCACCAACCGATCCACCAACCGATCCACCAACCGATCCACCATCTGATCCAACAACTGATCCACCAACTGTTACTCCAGATGAAAATGGCCAAGATCCACCATCCGATTCACCATCCGTTCCCCCATCCGATCCGCCATCCGATCCCACATCTGATCCCCCATCTGATCCCCCATCCGATCCCCCATCTGATCCCCCATCCGATCCCCCATCCAATCCACCGTCTGATCCACCAACGGATCCCCCATCCGATCCGAAATCTGATCCCCCATCTGATCCGCCATGCCATCCACCATCCGATCCACCAGGACCACCCGGGCCGCCACAACTCTTTCCATATTGGCCACCACCACCATGGCCACCTGGCCCAGTACCACATTGGCCACTTATGCCACCGCCATCTTGGCCTTATGAGCCATATGAAGCATATGAAGCATATGAACCACATGAACCATATGAACCATATGAAGCATATGAACCATATATACCATATGAGCCATATGAACCATATGAACCATATGAACCATGGGAACCATATGAACCATAGGAACCATATGGTCCACCTGATCCAACTAGGCCACCATCACAACCGATGTCTGATCATTAATTTGATGATCCAGAAAATTAAAAAAAAAATGTTAAAAAATTAAAAGCTCTCAATACCTTCATCACCTTCACCTACCCTTCATCATAAACATCTTTAGATGACACACACAAAGTTGAAGACCAACCTGGCCTGGTTTGGATGAGGACCCACTCACTTCCCTGACGGCGTCTTAGTGCAGTGTACATGTGCACTATTCTAGTTAATATTGTTTAGCATCACATATTGTGTAAACTGTTGCCCAATCGACATCCAATGCAGTTTGGTCATCCTGGAAGGGGCATTTCCACATTTGCAATCCCTTCTCAAGGTTTCTTGTTTTTCTCCTGATGTTTTTTTTTCTTCTTTACCCTGTTGTGGTTGATGAGGGGATGTCGTTAATATTTGCAGTGGCGTCCTTGGCATGAAAAGTTGAGTGGGTCACAACAGTGGGCGCTTCACATCTAAAAGCAGCAAAGCCTACACAATAAATTCTAATTCAATTCAAGATCACAATCTATATAAATGAAGTAGCCTACCATTTATTCATAGCCTTAATTTGTAAGGCTATGAATAAAACCTTCGAATGGTTCAAAATAGGGCTGTGCAATTAATCAAAATAAAATTACAATTTCAATTATTACACTCAACAATTACAAAATTGGCGTAGTCGTAAAAATATATATTATTAATACTCATTTTGAGTTGTTTAAATTAATATATTTGCATCTTTTTATTACGACTATTTCAAAAGGAACTTACAGCAGTGTTGCCCCCTTCCGTTTCTTCAGCGCTGCCTCTCTCTCGAGCGATGATGTCATCAACGATTCTACTTCATTCATAGTATATATATATATATATATATAACGGTGTCAGAATTGTCACGTTAATATCTCATTAACTTAAAGTGCCTTTAACGGCATCATTTTTTTAACGCTCGATTAACGACCACCCCTTATTTGGAAGCTTCTACTGAAGGGAATTTCAGTCGTGGCGCAGCAGAAACGTCCACGTTAAAATTATCCAATCGAAATGCAGTGTACTACACTGGAGCTAAAACACACAATGTTTAAGGGGCAGAATGTTAGCATGGAGGAGCCATTTGGATTTTGTAGCACTACCGCCGGTTCTCTGCTGTGAAACATACTCGGTTAGCCATTAGCAACGAGCTAGGTTGCTCAAGCTCTCCAAGAAGTGCCCATGGGCACTCTCAAACTCCTGTGAGAGCCGAATGGACGCTGGCTTGTCAATTGAAGTGACTCCAAGCCACTTGATCTTTAGATGTGAGGCGTATTTTATTCAGCAACTCCAGAAAATAGCTCGTAAGTGTAACTAACACATAGTTGTGCTCTTGGCTCGCTTGCAGCAGCGCGCCAGCATCTGTGGCTTGCAGTAAAGCTGCATCACTTAATATCAATGCGCATCCGAGAACTTAACAAAATAAAAGCTATCAACATTGTGAAAAAGAGTCACTATAACTCAATTTAGCAGTAATAAATTAAATAATAATGCATATATTTGTGGGGACTGGGGTCAAGCTGTATTTTACAGTTTTTAAAATGTGCAAAATTTCACAAGTTTCACAATTAGTCAGCATTTACTATGAAAAGAAAAATAACCATTGTCTTACAAATGCAATGGGTGGGACGTATTTCCAGGAAAATCTCATAACGCACCGCCTCCGGTAATGCCATTGCAGTTTGTTTTCCTTCAGAGAACCTCGACCAGTTGTCAGCGATTTGGAGTATTTTTTCGTCATTTTTTTTAATGTGTGGTTATGTGCATTTGTCAAGGCATCGAAGAAGAGGAGAGATGACAGTACGCCCAGTGATCACTGCTGTGTACCCACAGACAGGTTATAACTCTGCCTTGTTTTTTTCTCTTATGCTGACAACCGGAGACAGTTTGTTGTAACTTGTTAACATTTGCAGGGATAACTGTAGTTGTCGACCACACAAGGTTTCGTTTGTTAACAACAGAGCTGTATTTTGAAGCTTAAATTTTGATGTGTTGTTACTGTGTTTACGAAATTATCTAATGTTTCTGCCTTTATGGCGTTTTGACTTTTCGTGTGCCTGTGTGTATATTATTCATAAGCTGCCATTTTATTGTATTAAAAAACGTGAAAATATTTATATGAGTCATTCTTGTCGGATTTCCAAAGCAACCACTTTTCAGCAAGGCATTAAACAAAACAAAACAAAAAACAGTAAAGGCATTACATCTGCTTCAAAATATTGACGAGGCAGAGATTGTCGGAACCCGTCGGCGAAGAGGAGAAGACTTGAATGAAGAGGAGGCTACAGACCAGTTGTTGGTGTTGGCTGGTTGATTTATTGAACATATTAGCACATTACAAAATATAAGTTGAAGTTAAAATAAAAATTTGAAGAAAGAAAATAATTAATCAATGTCATAATTTACATGTTCAAAATGAGTAGGAAGCACAATAACTTATATATATTCTTATCCAAGATTGCATCATTAAAATTCTAATAAAAAAGGAAAATGAACAAGTTATGAACAATTAGCTGGCAGGTTCCTTCTGAATGATCCAATACCTCAACTGGTAGGTAGACTCCATTAGTCCCGGGAGAGGAGCTACAATACATAGTTTACATTTACATAAAAAAGTGTAATAAACAAAATAGCTTTAGTAGCTACTCAAACAGCTTGTATTTACGTGTAATAATAATTTTAAGCAATTACGTAACTACCAGAGCTCAAGCCGTTAAAATTACGGCTCTGGGTGATCTAATTAGTAGTTTCAAAATTCTGATAGACATAGTGTTAAAGCAAGGAGCGACACCAGTTCTTTTTCAGTGGGTTAAAGATACAGGCTTAGAGTTTTACATCACATCAACAGTGCGCTCCGCTAAAAGTCTCCCCACACCGGAAGGTTGGATGCACTCATACGTTGAATGCGGAAGTGATTTGTGCATATAGTCCATTATGCCACATAGTGACATCAAATGTCACATGTTTTTTTACAGTACAGTACGTATTTTTAATGTATTTTTTTAATGAATTGTTATGAAATTACTAAATCAACGACTACAAAATATTATATATAAAATATTAGGTTATAATATTTTCCCACATTTATGTTAACAAGTGTGAAAAAAAAAGTTTTTTAAACTTTATTATAAATTTAGATTAATCGTGAGTAAATTATTGAAGTCAATTAACTACGGTTTAAAAAATGTAATCGACTGACACCTCTAATATATATACTGCTAAAAAATAAATAAAGGAACAAACAAAGTGTGCCCTTAATTGTTTATATTTTTTTGTTTTAACAGTACATAAATACATAGCATATACACTGCTCAAAACAATTAAGGGAAGACTTTGTTCCTTTAATTTTTTTTGACGCAGTATCAGGGTTTTTCCTGGCTCTGAGGCAGAGGTAGTATGATACTGACCATGGATGGGTGACTACCAATATCAGGCATCAGCATTGGTGCCGATACCAGTCATATTTTAAGATATTGATACTAGCAGCGGTGGCTAATACCAGTATCGGCCTCCCTCCTGCGTCCGGAACTAGAAATTACAAATTATATGAATAGAAAGTTGCCATTAATGTCATGCAATTTTAAGGAAAAATAATATATTGGGATATGTATAGATCTTTGAACAAAATCATCTGTCATTTTTAGGTGGGGAATTTTATATACTAGTTTGTATTGATATTTGTAATCAGTTATAATCAGTTATAACAATTATAGACCGTTCACCCTCAATTTTTTTTCTCTTCCTTTCCTTAACATTTCACTCTTGGAAATATGCATTTAGTCAACCTAGGGTGGGGTGAGATGCCTCCGTTCTCCCCCTGTTGCCTCAACCAGAGACAGTCCAAAAGAGATTACATTATTTTGAAGTCAACCACAGGCCATCTCACCAGGATGTGAATGTTTGTTTGTCACCAGACAGAACCAAGAGTTTATGGCATCAAAGTATTTTATCGGAAAGCATCATCTTGACCCCTGCTGACATTGCAGACTGGCAGTCTGCAAACTCTTATCAAAGTCATGAAACAACATGGGCCAAAAGGTCTGTTGGATTCCTGGTCAGGACATTCCAACCTTCTTGGAGGTTACACGTGACCAGAGTGCCTCCAAGTGGTTACGATCGGAACTGCCCTCACATGAAACACCTATATTCCACAAAGCAATCGTACACATTTCTTATAAGAAATTCATCACATACAAGTGAACTTACGCACAACTGAATGTTTCACATCATGTTATGTCTATAAAAAGGATTGTCATATGTATTTCAACAGGAATGATGATTGTAAACCCAGAGATTATTTAGTTACTCAGGAAAGAACGAAATGATCTCATGTTGCGTTATTGGTTGATATGTGTAACGATGACATGTTTTGCTTGGGCGAACTTGACTTGCCAGCCTGACCAAATTTAATTATTAATTATTAATTCTTTGATAATTTGGAGTTTTAACGTCTCTGACTTGGGTTGAGACAAAAGAGGGACGGTGCCCGCACCCCCTTTGTGACAGACATGCCCCGCAACTTTAAAACAGCCGGCGCAAACTTCGTTCAGAGCTCTTATTTCCGGCCCTCTCGTTTCTGCTTTGTTTTTTTCACTTCGTCTGTCCCAGAACTGACAAAAGGACTTCCCGATGCTGTGCCACGTTTTTCAACCACGTGGCATCTCTGTTCCCTGAAAGTCCAAGTGTCTCGGACTTGGCGATTGCACCAAACCGCCGGCGTGCTCCAAACCCCGGTGCACGCCCCACCTGCCCGACGGACTTTTTGCTCTTTTTTTTTCATTCTTTTTTTTGTGTTTCGTCCCACCTCAGTCGCAGACTAATTTTTCCGTGGCCCCGTGTGTCACCCAGCGACCACAGTTTGGACTCTGGCAGCGCGCAATCCCCGTGCGTCAACCCGTACCTGCTCCATCCTCCGAGCGTCCCGTCGCGGCACGTGCTGGTTCAACGGCTGGTCTCCCTCGGGACGCAGGCACGCAGCGGATCTCGG
This sequence comes from Vanacampus margaritifer, assembly GCF_051991255.1. Taxonomy (NCBI): domain Eukaryota; kingdom Metazoa; phylum Chordata; class Actinopteri; order Syngnathiformes; family Syngnathidae; genus Vanacampus; species Vanacampus margaritifer. The sequence continues at coordinate 6,005,729 of NC_135437.1, forward strand.
CCTTAGCAGTTGGATTTGGGAAGCTGAGACGTGGACCTCCTCGCGCGCCAAGAGTACAACTCCGACTGAAGCCCCCGACTGAAGCCTGAAGGCGGCATCCACCTTGTGCCGAGCTGCACCGCCCCTCATCTGCGGGGAGCCCTGAACTGTGGATTTTTTTTTGCAAGCAGTTGTACGACAGTTTGTGGAAGCAATCAGAATAAGAGATATTGCTCAAAATTTTGTCTTGTCAAGATTTATCCTGTCAACAGTCGTGAGAAATCAATGAAAGTCTATGCAATTCTCGACGAACACAGTAACAGATCCTTGGCCCATTCCGAGTTCTTCGACATTTTCAACATACAAGGACCTTCTTCTCCATACTCTCTCCGCACATGTTCTGGGGTGACAGAGACCATGGGGAGAAGAGCTTCGGGCTACCAAATTGAATCTTTGGACGGAAAAGTCAGTCTTGCTCTTCCATGTCTTTTGGAATGTAACGACATCCCCAACAACAGATCCGAGATCCCAACACCCAATGCTGCATCTAATAAACCCCACTTGAAATCAATCGCTCATCTTATCCCAAAACTTGAACAGAGCGTACCCATTTTGCTTGGGCGAGACATCATTACAGCTCATAAAGTTCGCAAGCAAATCTACGCCCAGAAACTCGACCTGGGATGGGTAGTTGTCGGAAATGAGCCTGAGACAGTTAATGTCCAGTATACAAGGACAATAGGACAGAATTGTCCCTCCATCTTTGAACCCTGCCCAAACGTCTTTCAGGTGAAAGAGAAGTACGATCAGTTCTATGGAGTCGGTCATCCTAATTTACAAACGAAGACACTTACCAGCACGGGAGAAACCAAGAAGCTGGGCTCCATGGTGTTTCATCAGACAAAAGATGACAACACGGTGGCCCCATCTATCGATGACATTTCGTTCCTGAAAATTGAATAAAGATAAAGACAACAGCTGGGTAGCCATTCAAGTCACCAAGGCGTCGCCTTTCTGACAACAAGAGCCAAGCTTCAAACCGACTCTCATCACTGAAACGGAATCTCGAAAGGAAGCTAGTGATGAAACAGCATTTCCTTACCTTCATGGATAAAGTCTTCCAAAAGGAACATGCGGAAGTAGCATCTCTGAAGGAAGGAGAAGAACGCTGGTACTTACCAATATTCGGTGTTTACCATCCAAAGAAACCCCTAAAAATGTGTGTGGTGTTCAACTCAAGCGCCCAACATGGTGGAGTCTCTAAACAATGTTCTGTTGACTGGGCCAGACCTCAACAATACCCTGCTAGGGGTCCTCCTCAGGTTCCGGAAGGAAGCTGTGGCTGTGACAGTGGATATCGAACAAATGTTCCACTGCTTCCTCGTCAGAGAAGAGGACCGCAACTTCCTCAGGTTCCTGTGGTTCCCAAGACGTAATTGAATATCGCATGAGGGTCCACGTATTTGGGAACAGTCCCTCGCCTGCAGTGGCCATTTACTGCCTTCGGCGGAGTGCAGAGGAAGGCGACCCAGATGTCAAACAGTTCGTCAACTGGAACTTCTACGTGGATGACGGTTTGTAGTCCTTCTCTACAGTAGAAGCAGCAGTGGACTTGCTCAAGAGAACGCAAGACACTCTTTCAGAATCAAACTTCGATCACCTCGAACAAAAGAGAAGTTATGGAGGCCTTCCCATCCCGGGACCATGCGAATGATTTCAAAGACCTGGATCTCGGTTCTGACGGCCTTCCTATGCAGTGCAGTCTGGGCCTCAACTGGGACTTGAGGTCTGACACATTCACTTTCAAGTTATGTGATGAAAAGAAACCTTTTACCCGTCGAGGAGTCCTATCAATGGTGAATAGCATCTATGATCCCCTCGGGTTTATCGCACCAGTCACCATTCAAGGCAAAGCCATTATCAGAGAGCTGACAAAGAACCACAGCGACTGGGACTCTGTCCTACCACAACAAATGGAAGAGACATGGACCACGAGGCGATCCTCTTTAAACGACCTCGTCAGTCTCCAGATACCACGAACCTATGCAGCGACATCTCTCTCAGAAATGTCATGCAGCGAGTTATGTGTCTTTTGTGATGCCTCAACTATGGCAATTGGTGCTGTAGCCTATCTCCGACTGACGGATGCAGAAGGCACCATCCGTTTCGGTTTCGTCATGGGGAAAGCTAAACTGGCTCCCCTCCCTGAACACACAGTGCCAAGACTTGAGCTTTGCGCGGCCGTCCTTGCCGTTGAACTTGCTGAGCTCATCTCCTCAGAGATTGACATGCAGCTAGACAATACCACCTTTTACAGCGACAGTAAGGTAGTATTAGGATACATTAAGAATGAGACTAGACACTTTTATGTATTCAGTAACAGAGTCCTGCGGATAAGGAGGTCCTCTCGCCCTGAGCAGTGGCAACACGTACCTACGGAGCAGAATCCTGCAGATATCGCCACGAGGTTCATTACTGCATACGTCTCCCAGGTACCAGCTGGCTATGCGACTCTACGTTTTTGAAACAGCCCCTGAAGGTCCAGCCTGATGAAGACACCTTTAACCTGGTGAATCCTTCCTCAGACCCAGACATTCATCCCCTGGTGTCCACAATGAGCACAACTCTATTGAGCAAACACTTAGGCTCGCAACGCTTTTCTAAGTTTACAAGCTGGAAGTCACTGACACATGCCATTGCTCGCTTCATTCATATTGCTTGCCTCTTCTGCAAGAATCCAAGCAAGACCAAATCAAGTGGTTGCAAGGGCTGGCATCACTGTCACATTGTGATCTCCATCGATGAACTTCTACAGTCCGAAACAACTATCATCCGCGTTGTTCAAGAAGAGATCTACACTCATGAGTACTCCTGTCTGTAAAAGGAGGAGAATCTTCAAAAAGACAGCCCTCTCAAAACCCTTGATCCCTTCATCGATGCCGAAGGCCTTCTGCAAGTCGGAGGTCGTATCAGAGAAGCACAAATCCAACAAGAAGAGAAAAACCCTGTCATCATCCCTGGCCAACATCATATTGCGACACTCTTGGTCAGATACTACCATGAGAAAACTCAACATCAGGGATGACTGTTCACTGAGGGACCCGCACGCGGCGCCGGTTTCTAGATAGTTGGCGGAAAAAGGCGTGTGAGCAGTGTGATCCATAAGTGTGTCAAATGCCGTAAATTACGTGGCACCACTCAAACACATAAGATGGCAGATTTTCCGGTTGACCGGCTGTCTACTGAATCTCCATTCACAAATGCCGGCCTAGATGTGTTTGACCCATGTTTGGCTGTGTCTTCCCGCCGCACAAGGGGTGGCCTTGCACAGATTAAGTGGTGGGCAGTGTTGTTCACCTGTCTGAGTGTACGAGCTGTTCGCATAGAGGTGATCGAATCCCTCGAAATTTCAAGCTTCATTAACACTCTTAGGCGTTTTTTCGCTTTAAGGGGCCCTGTGAAACTCATCCGTTCTGATCGAGGAACCAATTTCATCAGGGCTTGTAAGGAGCTGAAGATTCCTTCAAATATTGACCACTCTTCTGTGAGAAATTCCTACTGGACGGGGGATGTACTTGGAAGTTCAACGTTCCACATGCGTCTAACATGGACGACGCATGGGAGAGGATGATTGGAGTAGCATGTAGGATCTTGGACTCCATGTTCCTCCAGCTGGGAACTTCAAGACTCAGTCATGAGGCACTCACCACACTGATGGCAGAGGTGACTGCTGTCATTAATGCCAGACGTCTGATTCTAGTGTCTACCAACCCAAATGAGCCCCTTATTCTTACACCAGCAACCCGCCTCACCCAGAAAACGGGTCTGCTTTTGGCCCCAGTGGGAGACTGGATCAAAGACCTCCACAAATCCCAGTGATGCTAAGTCCAACATTTCGCTCAAACCTTTTGGGATAGATGGAGGAAGCAATACCTTTTGTCACTTCAGCCACGAAAGAAGTGGCAGGCTACTAAGCCAGACCTTCAGCCAGGGAGCATTGTCCTTCTCAAAGACGCTCTGCTTGAAAGAAATGAGTGGCCTTTGGGACTGGTTACTCAAGTCTTCCCCAGTGACGATGGCAAGGTATGTAAAGTCGAGGTCAAGGTCTCTGAGAGAGATGAGACTAAACTCTACCAATGTCCGATCACCGAGACGATCCTCCTCCTTGCTCCTGACGAGAAACAGTAAGGACTTTGTTATGGACTTTTAGGGTATGACATTCATGAATGCCAGACGGGGAGTGTCCTGCCTCCGGTAGGCAGATCATTTACCTATAATTAGACTTCCTGTTCAAATGCTGTGATTGTTTCTAAGCCTACTCTTTTATTTTGTTGGACAGTTGGGAGTTGGTCACATGATTAGATCCCGGAAGTAGTACCGTGGCTAGCACGTTGCCTCGTTTCTTTCCATCCGTGCTGTGAGATTTGCATACGACTAGATCTTGTGCATCCGTGGCATCGTCGGTATGTATCCATGTCTTCTTTTAAGTTTAATAGGCTCATACTACCTCATTTTAGTTGTGAAATGTTGGCGATGAAAGACGTGAGACGATCGATATACACGCTTCGCGTCATACTGTCTAGCAGTTAAGATGGCGGCCTAGTCTTCATTTGTTGTATTACACTGCCCTCTATTGGTCATTTTGTGTCACTATTTTTGCCACGTTAAATACAATGGTGTTTCAGTTTAATTGATGTTTGTTGTGAACAATAGAAACACAATAATTGAGAATATAGTACATTAAACTGTTAGACTCAGTTTATTTTTATATTATGCAATTAATGCTACAATTCTCTGATAATGTAAGTTTATCAGTTCATTTATTTTATATAATTGATTGTACACATGTGCTTTTGTACTTGTCAGTTTCACCCTTCTAATTATCAATAAACCTGGAGTCAACTGGTCAAGCTGGTGTCCAGAGTCTTGATGAGCGGGAGATGTTGAACCTACTGCCTTCGTGTTCAGTGAACTTTTGGAGGGCATGGGACTAATGAGTACACGCTCACACGCATGCACACATGCATACACGCGCACATGCACATACTCACGCACATACAAAATAAAATAAAAATAAAAATAAAAAGAGAGAGCAATGATGATAACATGTCGCAAATTACCGAATGAACAATACTGAGCTCTGTTAGAAAAATAAAATAAAATATTAAAAAAAAGGAAATACAATACGATACGATACGATACGATATACTTTTATTTTCCCCGTGGGGAACTTTTTCCTGGACTCTGTCCAGCTGCAGTTTACAGTAAAGAGAAAACAACAGAATATAAAGAGATAAAATTAAAATTAAATAAATAAGAAGTGCAGCAATAAGTAGAAGACTTCCCAGAAGTCTTCACAGAAGTATATATGTGTAGAGAAGTACATTGCACACACCCATATACACACACACACACTCCTATATATATATACACACACACACATGAGTATGTACACAACATTGCACCATATATATATATCTTATTGCAGTTAATGAGTTAATGTCGGTTGTTAAGCAGTTTGATGGATGACGGCAGGAATGAGTTTTTGTAGCGGTTCAGCCTGGTTCTGGGGGCCCTGAATCTCCTGCCGGAAGGCAGTAGCTGGAACTCATGATGCAGAATGTGAGTCGGGTCATTAACAATTTTCTGTGCCAGTCCGGTGACGGACCGCTCATAAAGCATCTGTAGGGAAGGATGATTCCTGACCCCTATGATCTTCATGGCAGTCCGCACCAGACCGGCAATCTGTGATCTTGACTGCACTGTCAGGTTGCCGTACCAGGCCGCAATGCCGTATCTGATGATACTTTCCAATGCAGCCCGGTAGAACAACAGCATGATCCTCTGCTCCACTCCATAGACCCTAAGTCTGCGTAGGAAGTATAGACGCTGTTGGAGTTTGGAGCAGAGACTTTCAACATGTACCCTCCAGCTGAGTGTGTTGTCGATGTGGACCCCCAGATACCTGTATGAACCCACCTGACTGATGTGGTTGCTTTTAATGACGACTGGCCCGTGGTCACCAACAGTTTTTGGATCAAATATCACCTCCTCTGTTTTCCCCACATTGAGCACAAGATGATTCTGGTCACACCACTGGACAAATTTCTCTATTTCTGAGAAATAGTCCAGTGGGCTACCGCCGGCCTGCAGCAAGCTGACGATAGCTGTGTCATCAGAGAACTTAATGATAAAGTTCTCTGGGTGTGATGTCACACAATCATTTGTGTACAACGTGAAGAGGACCGGGGAGCTGACGCAGCCCTGTGGGGCGCCTGTGCTTATAAATCTGGGTTCCGAGAGGGAGCTGTTGACCCTGACTTGCTGTGTGCGCTGTGTCAGGAAGGAGTGATACCACCTCGAGATGTACGGGTTCACATTCATCTCCTTCAGTTTACCCAAAAGCAGGTGCGGCTTCATTGTGTTGAACGCTGAGCTAAAGTCAACGAACAACACACGTGCATAAGCTTTCGGGCCGTCTAGGTGTTTGCTGACCAGATGTGTGATGCTGTTGATAGCATCGTCAGTGCCACGACCCCGCTTGTAGGCAAACTGAAGTGTGCATCCACCTCCCCCCTGAGCCGAGTCACCATCAGCCTCTCGAAACACTTCATGACAATGGAAGTTAGAGCCACAGGCCTGAAGTCATTATTGACCACAGTACATTGTTTTTTAGGAACCGGGGTGATTACTGATTTTTTCCAGAGACTGGGAAGGGAGTGTGAGTCCACAGATCTCTGGAAGATGGGCTGCCATGCCGCTGTGAGCTCCTTTGCACAGGATTTTAGCAGAAGGGCAGATATCCCATCCGGTCCTGAGGCCTTTTTTGTGCAGACAGACCTAAAAGCAGATTGGACATCATGGGGATGAATCACCAGCCTTGAGTCCTGCTCATTCACTGAAATGGACCTCAGGACCTCCCCACATTCAGAGTGGGTTTCGAATCTTAAATAAAAGTCATTCAGCTCCCTTGCCTTCTGGAGGTCATTTAGGGTGCTGAGACCTTTTTGAGCAGGAGTCAAATTGGTGATCCTCCTCATGGTGTCCCACATTTTCTTGGAGTTGTTAGCAGCAAAGTGTTGTTCTATAGTCTCTTTGTGCTTCCTTTTTGCTTTTTTAAGCATGTGTTTGAGTTATTTTTGAACCAGTTTGAGCTGGGCTCTGTCCTGGTTCTTAAATGCCCTTTTTTGCTGTTAATACAGTCTTTAACCTCTTTAGTAATATACGGTTTGTTGTTGGGGTAAACAGTTATTTCCTTTGTTGGTATGATGTTGCCCACACAGAATTGAATATAGTCAGTTACAGTCACAGCAGCAGTATCCACATCCAGCCCATGAAAGGTATTCTACTGCGTAGGAAACATCCTTTAAGGGTCTCAATGCTGTCATGAGACCAGATTTTAACAGTCTTTCTCTGTGGTTTGCTGCGTTTGAGAGCTGTTTTGTTGGTTGGGATGAGGTGAATTGTGTTGTGGTCTGAGTTGGAGAGGGGGGGGGGGGCTCTACTCACATGCGTTCTTCACGTTCCCAAAGCATTTGTCCAGGACTCTGTCTCCCCTTGTTCCACATTTTACATACTGATGAAAACCCGGGAGAGACAGCTCCAATTTGCAGTGGTTGAGGTCTCCTAAGATGAAAACCGGGGCATCTGGGCACCGTCGCAGTTGCTGTTGAACGCAGTCGGAGATGAAGGCGGCGGCGCTGGCGGCGTTCCCGCTGGGCGGAACGTACACGGCACAGAGGAAAATGTTTCCAAACTTCCTCGGCAGGTAACCCGGCCTAAGACTCAAGCAGAGAAGCTCCACGTCGGGCGTGCAGGTGGTCTGCCGCACCGCGTAATTTCGACACCAGTTGTCGTTAATGTAAATACAGACGCCCCCACCTCTGCTTTTTCCCGACGCCTCAGTCCTGTCGGCGCGAATGAGTGAGAATCCCTCAATCTCACACAAAGAGTCTGGGATGTGGAGCCATGTCTCCGTGAACACCATGGCGCAGGCGTCCCGGTGCTCGCGGCAGGCTGAGGTGAGGCTCCTCAGCTTATCCAGCTTGCTCTTTAAGGACCTCACGTTGCCGAGCAGCAAGGACGGCAGCGCTGGTCTGCATCCTCTCCTCCGGAGCCTTTGGCGTGCTCCACCTCGCTGTCCTCTCCTCCGGCGGCGTTTCCCCGGGTCTGCTCGCCGAATCTCCTCCGGCAAGTCGGGGGGTGGTGTGTCGCCTGTTGAGCGGAGGGCCCAGAGCGCGTCTCTGATGTAGGAAATCAACAAAGCCATGTCGTTCCTTTGTTCTTCTGTTTACACACGCCATGAGTAGATTTGGCTCCGTTCGGAGCCCCGACGTGTGCTGTAACTCGCGGACAGATTGAGCAAGTGGCTCATAATTTTAAAACGTTAAAAATTAAAAGTTAAATAAGGAAAAGGTTAGAAGAACTGCAGCTTTCCACGGAGCCCGTGTCGCAGACGTGCTGCGCCAACGTGACCGGAAGCGGAAGTTACTCACTACTTTTGCGTCCCCATCAGGCGTCGAGCTTTTTGTTGCTGCTGCAGGCTGTAAATTGCCATAGACGCAGTGAAAAGATTTGTAATTTTTGGTAATTTGGCAATCAACTTTTTGCTTTCCTCCTTATTCATTTTGGCCCCACTGGGATAATTTTGTTTCATTTTTTACGTTCTCCTTTCTTCTTAGTTTTGCTCACTGCCGTCACTTTGCGGACTTCCGCTCTGTTTTTGCACATGCACATGCGCAGTAAGATTGACTGATCCATCAGTGGAAACAGAGACAGACGATACAAGAAGCCTTCTGCTGGCATTTTAGCAAAATGATTTGTATCAAAAACATAATTAATGTGCGTAAATAAGTAGAAACTATATTGGCCATTTATGTATGAGGAATTTTATGGGGCCCTCTAGTAACATGAGGCCCTAGGCAACTGCCTAGTTTTGCCTAATGGTATGTCCGCCTCTGGCTGAACCAGTGGCTTAAAACCTCCGATAAAAGCTGGGAGGCGACAGAAGAGCAGGAGCGACATCAGTGCAAGAGCCGAGAGGGGTTCCAAGATCACATTTGATTGAGCGAGGTGACTGTAAACCTATAAATAATAGAATAGAAATAGAAGATCCCCTGATTTCTAACACTATAGTAATCATTATGTCAATAAGCAAATGACTATACATAATACAGAACAGAAACTTGAACACGGTGAAAGGCATTGTGGGAGCATTCAAATCGTCTCAAAATGGAAAAGTCAATGTCGAGAAAAAATAAGTAATCAAACTAAGTTTATTTATTAAGTTATGCCTACTTGAATTTTGTTTGAAGCCTACCAACAGTGAAATTTGAGTGTATATGACATGCTAAGTTAAGTTTGAGCAACATGAAACAAGAACAAAATCTGCCTCTCCTTCTTGCAAAAATATATAATACCGGTATTGTAAGTAATTAAAAATGTAAATTTTTGCTACTTAGCATGTTAAGTTTTACCATGTGTAAAAACTAAAGAGGTTTAAAAGTCTTGATTTCCATGCAAATGTCCAGTAACCTCTGCAAAGAGTGTGCTTAACATGATCATTACACTGTACATTTCCAATGAAATATTATGAAATATTAACTAGAAATGTTATTTTGTAGTGTGAACACTTTTAGAAAAAAATTAAAAATTAATGATAACTTTTTTATTATGAACAAACCAAATCCGGGTTTACAGTGTGTGGTTTATTTGTCCGGCTATTGGACTCCACCTTTTGGTGAAGTGCGCTATCTATCCATGGAGGCAACTCCAGCCCTGGTGAGTCATGGCCTCTGTGTCCCCCAACTATGGTCCGGCGACCAAAACATGAAATGATAACCATTAGCTCGCCTGTATTTATATTTACCATGAAGGTTGCAGTCAATTTGTGGGTTCTGGGGGGTTACTATCACACGGATCGAAGGTATTTATTGTTTGACAAAGTGCTTCTCTCCTTATTGTCACATTCATCATGTTGAAGAATAACAGATCATTGCTGGTCTTAACCGTTCCCAAAGGTAATCCGAGCCCGTCCAGCATGAGACAGAGACAAGACCACTTTTGGGAGTCAATTCTGAGACAAACCCAAGACCTTCAAATGTGGTACTTCATTTTATTGTTGATATTTATGAGGCTGAGTTCATGGAGGTCAATCACAACCGCATAACCCATGAGTAAATTCAACAAGGCAAGGGCGTGATGAGACCTTCATGACGGTATGACAGAGGCATGTTCTCTTTAAATTTATTCTGGTAGTTGATTAATTACAGGAACAAGTACACACAACATTGACCCACCTAATAGCAACCAGCATTTGTACCTGCGTGCGAGCAAAAGGAAAATGAATCAAATGCCTCACCCTAATGACGCCGTGACCTATTCGATAGGTTTACAAAGCAAGTTGCGATAGTTGATTCACAGCTGTGAGGCAACACAGATAACGTCAGAGCAGGACAAGATAACGTCAGACAAGTCAAGTGGTTCTCCAATTTTCTCCATTCTTAAATGCTTAATTGCCATCAAGTTCTACTTGTGTTTCAATGAACTCTAATTGCAGGGAAGTTTCATCAATGCCAATAGGTGTGAGAAAGGTTTGGGCTTTTTGTGGGAGTACATTATTTAGTGCAGGGGTCGGCAGCCTTTACTGTCAAAAGAGCCAGTTTAGACCAAATAGGGGGGGGGGGGGGGGTAATTTTATGGTCATTTTGTGGTAATTTTCTGGATTTCTTCTTTTGTTTTTTTGTAATTTTATGGTCATTTTGTGGTAATTTTCTGGATTTCTTCTTTTGTTTTTGGGACATTTTGTAGTTGCATTTTAAATTATTTTTCTGACAAAAAAAATCTATTTCAAATAAAGCAAATAAATGTCTCATCTAGCGGCACGGTGGTTGACTGGTTAGCACGTCCGCCTCCCAGTGCAAAGAACGTGAGATCGAGTCCGGGCTTCGGCCTTCCTGGGTGGGGTTTGCATGTTCTACCCGTGCTTGCGTGGGCTTTCTCCGGGTACTCCGGTTTCCTCCCACATTCCAAAGACATGCATGGCAGGTTAATTGAACACTCCAAATTGTCCATAGGTGTGATTGTGAGTATGGTTGTTTGTCTATGTGTGCCCTGCGATTGGCTGGCAACCAGTTCAGGGTGTACCCCGCCTACTGCCCGAAGCCAGCTGGAATAGGCTCCAGTGCCCCCCGCAATCCTTGTGAGGAAAAGCGGTTAAGAAAATGGATGGATGTTTCATCTATTCAAGCGAACAGTAAATGCAATTTATTTACTTTGCAAGTGTATTTACAGTGCATGCGCCCCTTAATTTTCTACTTGCCTTCCTAAAATATCAGGTTAGCGGCCATTGTTCTAGTAAACAAATACATCTTAATCTGGAGCGCTGTGTCTGCAACTCATTCAAAGCACAACATGCAAAATTTGGGGATTTTTTTCCCTCCTGAGTCCTGACTAAATTCTTGTATGAAGATTAAGATGATTTGGCATAAAATAACCCAAATCCAAGCTCCAGCCAAAGTATAATCCATGTCAGATAAATAAAATAAATTTGAGTTGGGATTACGTTTCTCAAGAAATATTCACTTTAAACAAAATTACATTAGCTGATGTTACAGTTAACATTAGCTTGCATGTGTAAATATATTTACCATTAAAAAGTTGCGGTCAATTTTGGAGTGCTGGGGGCGTTAGTAACACATGAATTGAATATATTTATTGTTTTACCAAGTGCTTCTCCTAAACGGTTTGTGAGCGTCTGGTGAACGAGAACGGCATTGCAACGGTTTACAACCATAAATGAACCGTGACCAAAAAAAAACACATTTGCTACGTATGCACACCCTCACAAGCCTTCACCACTCAGTGTTTAGGCTTTATTGTCACAATCATCAGGTTGAAGAGTAGCAGATTGCTGCTGGCCTTAATCGCTCTCAAAGGAAATCGGAGCCCGATCGGAGGCCTGGTGGGCCCTGAGGTGTTGCGCTTGCTCTGTCCTGGCGGGGGTCGACGGCTCCCCTCTTTGGTGGAGATTTTCATGCATGCCAGATCCACCACACCAGCATCTATCGAAACTCAGACACAATCTTCCTCAGGTCATTGAATCGGTGGAGGCTGGTGTCTGTGGATCTCACTCTGCTTCGTCTGTCCTTCCTTCCTTTCCTCAGTCTCTCCTTTGGTCTCTTGAGGTCTCCCTGATTTGTTGAAATTTAGATGTCTCTGGGGTTGGTGAAGGACTTTGGTTGGTGGCCTGGTGGGTGGTGTCTGGTCGGTGCTGGATTTCACTTTCCTTTCTTTTCTTTGGTCCTTCCTCGGGTTTCCTGACGGCCTCACGACTCTGGCTGGAAGTGTTCGGTTTAGGTGAACGGTATGGGATTTTTTTTCAATAGGTTTTAGGTGAACTAATGAATACACATTTACTTGCATGCACGCACGCACACACGCACATACACATAATCACCCGCATACAAATATATATAAAAAATAATAATAATAAAATAAAATATATTTTTAAAAAAAAGGAGAGCAATGATGATGACATGTCAAATCGGTAAAATTACCGAATGAACAATGCTGAGCTCTCCAGGAGAGAAAAAGAAGAAGAAAAAAAGGTAATTGGAGCCCGGCCACTGTGAGACAGAGACAAGACCAAGACTTTTGGGTGTGTGGTATTACACTTTATTGATTATATTCACCAGGAGTTAATGGAGGTAAATCATAACGGCCTAGCAGCTAGCCCATTGAGAAAAAAAAATCTACTTGGCAGGCTATGGAAGTAAATCTGTGCCATCAGACTTTGAATTTGTAACATTGAATTTTTACCGCCTTGAATTTGTAATGCATCGAATTTCAACATGTATTTTTTTTTTTTTTACAGAAATTCAAGTGGAAAAAAAATTCTACATGAAAAAAATACAGTGTGAAAAAAATTATGTGCGAAAATTCAACGTGATAAAAATTTGGCGTAAAATTTCAACGTGATAAAAAATTCAGTGCAACGTTCGGGTACTTAAGGAGAAGCAATCAATCCCAGTCTAAGTCATCCAACAATGGCAACCAATCAGATTTTGCTATATTGGTCATGTGACACCGACACGGACATAGTGGTGGCGATGCGGTGAGTCTGTTTACTCCTTTTGCCATGGTTTGTGTTCATGAAATTGAGTAATAGTTATTTATTACTTGATAGTTGAAGGTAGCATCACCATACAGTCCCACTTTCTCATCGATTCTCCACGATTCACGTAGGTCACATATTTTGGTTTCTAAACGGTGTATTTCGCCAAAAAGTGAGTCATTTTCAGGCGTTTTGATATATACCAACACTTTTTTACAATTAAGCTTTGGACACCGGCAACTTGAGTTTCAGTTCTTGTCCCCTCTCACATGACATGAAAATTAAATTAACACTTCCTGCGGCACCTACAAAATAATAGTACATATATTTTCCAACTGTGAGAACATCTTTATTGTGACGAGTTGCGACACAACAGTGCATGCAACTGTCCACATATGGCATTTTTGCCTGTCAAAAAGTGCAGACAGCGCACGCATGTTGTTTCTTTTCTCAAAATGGACTTGGGCAAATACAATTTTAGACCTGGGATGAAAATATATATATTTTTTAAATTCAGACATTTAAGGCCTAAAATTTAAGTTTTTGAATTTTAGACACTTTAAGACTTTTTTAGAGCCCGCAGGAACCCTGGGTACTCCTGCTAACAGTTGTATGCTGACATATACATTTTACATGTTAACCGTGAGGTGGTAATTTTCCATTAGCAGCTAGATCCATTCTACTGAAAAAAACGTTGGTTGTGAACACTCTTCCTGCCATCCCACCATAGGAAAATTCAGGCTTAATAAACATACTTGAATATGCCGAAATAAGAATACATTTAAAAAAGTTGAACACAAGATCCACCTCCACACACACACACACACACACATACACAGAATGGGATAATAAGTCATTATGAACACGTCTGTTTTAACATAACAAAATAGTTTCGTTGAGTGATGACGAACTCGAATTCAGCCCAACTGGGAGCCGGAGCTGACTCTGAGACCGGAGCGGTCCCACGTCACAGCATAGGCTGAGTGCAAACGCAGATTTCACGTACGCGATTTTGATCAATGTTTAGGTGTAGCTATTGTACAATAATGTGCAACGTGTCAACTGTCAAGTAATAAATCATTATTACTCAATGTAATAAACACAAACAATGCCAAAAGGAGTAAACAGACTCACCGTGTCGTCACTAATGTTTTAATTCTCCTTCCGTTTCGGTGTCACATGACCACCAGTGGAGCAAAATCTGATTGGTTGGACATTGGATTACTTAGATGGGCATCGATTGCTTCTCTTTAAATATAAAATATGTTGCATTTTTATGTCAAATTTTTGTCACGAATTTTTGCACAGAATTTTTTTACATGTTGAAATTCGATGCTGAAAAAAAATCTGTGTTTCAAATTCAAAGTATGATGGCACAGATTTCCATAGCAGGCAGAAGGTTTATGACACCATGATGACTGTGAGCAGGCGTGTTCTGAACACACTGACTTCAGTAATTGACTAATTAGTTCAGACAATTACAAAGAACAAACACCCGCTTATTAGAAACCAGGAATTTTAATTGTGTGAGAACAAAAGGAAAATTATTTAAATGCCTCACCCTAATGACGCTGTGACATTTCCAAAGCAAGTTGCGTCTTTCATTATCGGCTGTGAGGACAACATGGAAAACTTTCAGAGCATAACCAACAACATTAGAAGAGTCAAACGAAAGCATACTTGATTGGGCGTGTTGATTGCATTGTCCATCTTCGTTTGCACTCAGTAAATACAACATCCATGTTAGATTTGTAGTGAATATAAATAGTCTACACACCTTTATTCAAATCCCAGGTTTTGTGTAAAAATAAAGAAAGAAATAATGGTGACCATATTCCCATAAAAAAAAAAAAAAGGACACTTGCCCTGGCCTTGAAATCGTGGTACCAGTCACACAATGCCAACCGGACATTTTCATGAATTTCCAAAACGGACATAAAAAAATGGTCCCAAAAGAGGAGGTTTGGTCACCCTACTCAAAGACAGCTCGGAAATAGGCTGCAGCATGCCTGCGACCCTATTGAGGTTAGTGGTTTGGAGAATGATTGAGGCCAACATAAATCCTCTTTATTAAAATTGTCCTACATTAATAAGCAGTTTGGGAAATGGATAGACCAATAACCTTTAAATCTCAGATTGAGACAGAAGCTAAAAATAAACATCTGAGATAATGTGGTTGCAGAAGTGTCCACACGCTCTCATAACTGGGGATGTGGCTGTGTATACAATGAAAAAAAAAAAAGACTGTCGACATGCGCATTAATTGCTAATGCTAAATGCTATCTTGGTTGACTAAACAGGCAGCTATTGGACGCTGGCCGAGCCATTTACCTCTCGCCGGTTATGCATTTTAACAATAAGAAATACCACTAGAAAGATCAGCTGACCAGCGACTGACAACAGTTGATAGAAGACTACATTTCCCATGATTCTTAGGTGTGAAAGAAGGAAGTTGTAGTTAGGTCTCCACCTGTAAGTCCATTCTGCTACCGATTAGATGCGGATTCGAATGAGAACGCAAACGTGAGTTTGGAAGTAAATAGGAAGAAATTTAAGTGTTAAATTGCCTTTTAATTTGTTTATCATATGAATCGCTATGACAACTGTGTGATTGATTTACACATGGCAAAATACGGGACGCCGGAACGGGGCCTGCGTAATAGTGGGGCAAAGCATTGAGGTTGGCGAAATCCGGCAGAACCCGAGGCTCAAAATCAGGACTGTCCAAAACGGGACATCGGGTCCCGTTCTACTCAGAACAGGTGGAATGGTGACATCACAGAACGATAAAAAGCGGGAACCACATAAATGTAAGTACTGTATTAATTGTTTTATTTATTTTATTTTTTTATTTTATTTTGTATGTGGGTGACCCCCCGCACCCAGGCATCGGTGCCGAAGAGGGGCCGGACAGCGGAGCGGAGAGGGCACCCGTACTGTAGTAATTTTAGCGAATGTTCTATACTTTGGTACAATTATGTGTTTAAAAGTATTGGTAAACACTCGCTATATAGAGCTAGCGCTGTACCAAAAACAACAAGCTACAAGCCATTTAGTACAGTGTTGTTGCTCCTGAATGACGTGACAAATTGATTTTCATACTGGTGCCACTCGAGATTTCATTCGATATACCATAGTCTGGTGCAATTAGCCGTGTTTTAAAAGTTGCTGGTCACCGCTCACTATGCTCAAACTGTGACATCCTTTTTCATTGTTGTCTAATAAACCATTTAATGTAGTAATTAGTGAAGCCGGTTGGCTGTTGTCACTGTTGTCAAGAAACACACCACAAGCCAATTAATAACATCCGATAATAACCAACAACTTATCGTAAACCCTTTTCTCTCTCTCTCTCTCTCTCTCTCTCTCTCTCTCTCTCTCTCTCTCTCTCTCTCTCTCTCTCTCTCTCTCTCTCTCTCTCTCTCTCTCTCTCTCTCTCTCTCTCTCTCTCTCTCTCTAGCTCTCTCTCTCTCTCTCTCTCTCAATAGGGAACCCTCAAGAAACCAAAAGTGTCATGGGGTTCAAGATGGATAATGACCATAACTTTTTAAAATCAAAGATCTGTGCCAAAAAGGATGTGGGCGTGAGTAACATGCATATTTTTGTGGTGTTTAGTTGTGTTGTTTTAAGTAATGTGGAACACTTGTGGTATTATTAAATTTTTTCTGTTACAGGATATTGGAATAAGAGTTGCGGCTTGAAGGAAAGGTGAAGGGACAAGATATACACACAAATAAAAATAAAATACAACACAAATAAAAGGTAGTTTTCCAGCTCTACCCCTAAAATGCTATAGGAAATGAATTTTGAAAATGTTATGAATTTCACTATTTTGTTGGTGTCTTCTCGAAGGACATTCAAACCCCAAAAACAGGATCAGGGACTGATTTGGCTTGATTAGTGGGGTGCCTGGTGGGCCTGCCATGCCCCGTTCTGCTGCGTTGGGTTTGGGTGCGGACCATGTTGGGGTGGGGGGCGCTCTGGGCTCCTGGGTTTGCTCTCTGGCCGGTGGCCCCTGCCGAGCCCAGGGGTTGTGCCTTGGCGCTGCCGCAGCCTGGGGGGCCCTGGGGGGTTGTGCTTGCTCTGTCCTAGTCGGGGTCGATGACCTCCCTTCATGCATGCCAGTTCCACCACACCAGCATCTACTGAAATTCAAACACTATCTGCTTCTTCCTCTGGTCGTTGAATCGGTGGAGGCTGACATCTGTGGATCTCACTCTGCTTCATCTATCCTTCTTTCCTCTCGTCAGTCTTTCCTTTGGTCTCTTGAGGTCTCCCTAATTTGTTGGAATTGAGATGTTTCTGGGGTTGGTCAATGATTCTAGTTTGTAACCCTGTGGGTAGTAGGTAATGTCTGGTCGGTGCTGGATTTCACTTTTCTTTCTTTTCTTTGATCCTTCTTTGGGTCTCTTGACAACTTCACGACTCTAGCGGGATTCTGAAGTATTCGGTTTAGGTGAACGTTATGGGATTTTTGATAGGTTTTAGGTGAATTAATGAGCACACACTCACACACACGCACATATGCACCCACACACACTCACGCACATACATACAAAAGAAAAAGAGAGGGAGAGCAATGATGATGACATGTCGCATCGATAAGATTACAGAATGAACTATACTGAGCTCTCTCAGAAAAAAAAAAAGAATGTTCTGGAAGTAGCGCAGCTCGCTCCACACGTCGCTTTAACCAATGAGATGTTTCCAAGGCGCATACGAGGCATATTATATTACTTCTGGAATTGACAGTTTGTGCCAAAATAAGTGTCGCGTTAAAAATGTTGAAGAGCGCAGAAACATAATAATGTCTACAGAAAAAAAAAATTGGGGGTGTTTCCATCCTTTGTCTGTGTGATTTGTTCTGTTATTTTGTCCCTGTGTCCTTCCCTTGTCTCGTCAAGCTTTATGTGATCCACCTGTGTTTGCCTGACCTTCCTCATATGTCAACCAATCAGTGCCCCCTGCCACTTATGTCTTGCCTAGGTGTGTGTCGTCATGTCAGTTAGTATTGGTGTATTTAGTCTCCTGTCTTTTGTTCACTTCTTGTTGGTCAATTGTTTGTTTGTTGCTTTTTGTTGCGGTTCCCCGTTGTCATGCCTTTAGATCCTCCATGTCTTGCCATTAGTGATGGGCAAATGAAGCTTTTGTGAAGCACTGAACCACTTGAGACAATTGTTTTGAAAATAGGTTCATTACTCGAAGCTTCAGTTACAGTGACCTCTACTGGTAAACTGCAAGGCTGCAGTGGATTTTTAAAGCATCTTTGCTTTGAAAATTCTTTGATGGACTCACACTAAGACCGAATAGCATGTTCTATTGACAAATAAAGACTGATGAATGTGTGTATTTTGTTATTGAGGACTGAGTGCTGGTAAAATATGGCATAGGTTGGGTATGCTTGTGTAACTGACAGGGGGTCATGGGGGACACTCAAAGATTTTTATTGAGGTACATTATTTTTTCCACTGTTTTTGGATTGAGCCGGTTTCTTTCTTATTTCTTTGTTGAAATTTAGATGTCTCCGGGGTTGGTGAAGGACTGGCCTGGTGGGTGGTGTCTGGTCGGTGCTGGATTTCACTTTTCTTTCTTTTCTTTGGTCCTTCCTCGGGTTTCCTGACGGCCTCACGACTCTGGCTGGAAGTTGTTCGGTTTAGGTGAACGGTATGGGATTTTTTTTTCAATTTTTAGGTGAACTAATGAATACACATTTACTCGCACGCACGCACATACGCACATACACATATTCACCCACATACAAAAATATATAAAAAAAATAAAATAATAAAATAAAATAAAAATTTCCACTGTTTTTGGATTGAGCCGGTTTCTTTTTTTGCTCACAGCTTCTCCACATTTAGAGAAAACTCGCTTGCACGGGACCGACAATGCTGGCGTGCATAAAAATTGTATTGCAAGCTGAAACAGATGAGGGTACACATTTTGGTGGTTCCGCCAGTAAACCAGTGGATCCTCTGATCGTTCCAGGGGTGGCTCAGTCAAATAACGCTGCACCTCCACCGTAGCATCTGGCACCTGCCACTTGGGTAACTCAGGTTCCATTCCCGTCCAAGTCAAAATGTTTTTTATTTAATTTGCGCCTCGAAAAAAAAAATGCCCTTCGAAAAAATAAATCATTAATAATTAATAAAATAATTGTCCCCCGGGAATAATTAAAGTTTTTTTCTGATTCTGATCTATATACATAACTTTAAACAGCCAGCACACCTACCTTATCAGGAGTGATCAGATTGAAGTGTTCCCACATTTCAGAACGACCTCTCTTCCTGGCTGGCTCCATGAATGACCAAATGTAACAACGCAAGGCAATGACAATTCAACAGCACCAACAACACACCGACGACGAACCCACGAATAGTACATTGTTTAGAGCGGTCATAAAGGGTTGACGCTCAAATTCAAAACTGTTTCAACCTGTCATCTGTCAGAATCGAGAATCACGTGATTGGACCGCGAACCAGGCATGTGATTCAGTCGGCAACAAATCAGTCGCCGCTTCGGACATCATATGTCACGTGATTTTTTCCGTACCAAAAGAAGCTTTGAAGCAGTGGTTCTATGGAATTGTAGTTCAGGGTTTGAAGCTTGTATCGAAGCTTCAGTGTCGCACTGCCATCACTACTTGCCATGCCTCGTTTTTTTTTAAACTTTGTTGAATTTTGTTTCTTTGGAATTCGCCATGTCTGCCCACTTGTTTTTGTTTGATTAAAATAAACCCCTTTTGGAATTCGCCTCTGCCTTCTCACATCTGCTTCCCTGCACCTGGGTCCTCAACCTCGCCTCAAACGCTGACAAACTGTGCACCAAGCAGGGGTGAAAGTGGTGAGAATTTCTTGCCGGAAATCATGTCATTGATAACAGCACATTTTTGTAATTTTAAGCATTACTATTCGCAATACAACATGTACTTACTATATTTCTAGGTAATTTAATTGTTTTAAATTAAACATTAAAAACAACTTGAAAATAAGGCAACTTCTTGTTGTACACACTGTATTTTAATTATGGGGGAAAAAAATATTTTTATGAGAAGTAAGTAAGAATAAGTTTCTGTTATTTTTGCTGTATTTTTTTATTTTTTTATTTTTTAACTTTTTTTGTTTTCTTCTTCATCTTTGGTCAAACCAGTTGCACTACATGGCCCCAGCAACCACAGAGTACACTAATACTAAATTCTTCTGGTTAGGCGGGAGCCTTGAAGCATCCATTCCAATGGGTGTGGTGATAGTACTTTATGGCTTTGATCTCAATTCCCAAGAGTGCGTGCCAAGTTATGGGCGTTCATTCAGTGTTATTTTTTACATACCTGTAAGTGAATCAAATGGAGATATTGAGATCTCAATTTGCTGTGTTGTAGGATGATACCATTGTTAAATGGTCTGGTAAAAAAAAAAAAAAAACATTTGCCAGCTTCACAAGAGCTCACACATGACACCTACGATGAGTGGTGTGGTGATGAGATGCCTAAATGAATACTTAATCAAAGCACTCACACATTGATACTCTGGTGGCGGTAAACTACGTGTGTAGCCACCGCTGCCCAGGGGTAGGTGATAGAGGTGTGGCTGCCAGTATGCACCTGTGGCCCCTCCGACCACCACCGAACATTCGCACCAGCCATACACCAGAGTGAGTGGCACTGGAGGCAGAAGTGAAGTGAATGAAACATGACTCGGAGAAAGTCGGATTCAAACATTGGAATTACTGGACAACTTGCTCTACCTCCTTAGCTACTGGGGGTCGGCATCTTAGTCTGCTCGAACCTTTGGTATAAACTGGATTCCAATCACTTCAGTGGTTATGAGAATATTGGTCAAAAAATCATGTGTCTATAACTTTGCCTATTAAAAATGCTGCTGTGGCCAAACCACTCAAAATAAGTCAACCAAACGTTCAACCAATAATAAACTTGATGTTTAATTATTTCAGAAGAGTGCTGTATATATGATGATTAACACCTTCTTTTCAATGATGGCAGTTAGCAATGGACAGTTTTTAGTCAAAAATTGTGTTTTCCTGCTTAGTTAAAAAAAAGAAAGAAGAAGATGCCTCTTCCACATTCGCACGGTGGTGGCCCAATGGGTGTGCGCATGTGCATAGGCATAAGGGGGATAAGGGATGTAGCTTGTCATGGTTTGGGGTTACTTCCCGCTCCAAAAATTGCATGGGAAGTCGGTGAGTAAACGAATCTAATGAAAGTTATGCAAAGGAGAAAAGGACTTAAAATATAAACACATCCCAACCCTACTTTCTTGAGAAGGGTACTCTTTTTGATACAAAAGCTCCTCAACATACGTGTTGACAATATGCATGTTTCTGGGGTGAACCAAAATTTACAAAAATGGACCTTGGACTTGTTTTTGAAATGTTATTTTAAATGAAACATACAACATGTAAAATATGTTAACAGAAATAACTTAATACACAATTATTGTTTTTTTTACTATACTTGTCTGTACTACGTTATAAAAAACATATATTACATACACATCAAAAAAAGAAATGTGCTTAAATCTACAAAATAATAATGCATGTACAAGTCTGTGAATGGGTAAGTATAAACACATATAAAACATATGCACAAAACAAATTTACTTTAGTACTGTTTGTGTCTGCCTTTTTACATTTTGTCTTTAATAGAAATACTTCAAAATGGAGCTTTTGTTTGCTGAAAAACAATCTTATGTCCATGACCTACTTCATGAGGCTAGTTTTATTTTATTTTTTTGTGCAGACACACACACACACACCACACGTGGTAAGCTAGTCAAAAGCAGCACAATAGAGACATTAATATTAACACTTGTTTCTAGGGGTGTTAGAAAAAATCGATTCGGCAATATATCGCGATATTACAGCGCGCAATTCTCGAATCGATTCGATATGCGGCCGAATCGATTTTCAAACAAAACATTTTTATGGGAATATTCAACAAAACGTCTTACTTAGGGTTAGGATTCACACATTAAGCATGGAAGAATGTTATATTAATGAAACTTTAACCCTTAATATTTTATTTCAGTGCTGTTCAAACATGAAACAGACTGCAACCTGTTAAATGCAGTGGCTCAGTTATAAGCCTGAATTTTCAGATAACTAAATACATTTTCACACAAATCTTACAGTGTACATGTACAAGTTTACTGATTAGTATTTTCTAAATTTGAGTATTAAAAAAAATTCACAAATAATCAATTTATAGATTCACATCGGGATTAATCTAATCGAATCGTGACCTATGAATCGTGATTCGAATCGAATCGCCAGGTACTAGGCAATTCACACCCCTACTTACAGTATTTCCCTCATTAGCACGTAGCAACATGATTGAGGAGCAAAAAAGCAGATTAGTCATGAAAATAATGTGTTGGTGTTGAGTGGTAGAAGGTAAGAAACGTTTCACATATCCTGGTAAAAGGAAGGAACACTTTCATTCAACTAGAGAAACATACCGTGTGACTGGACTGAGGAGGACAAGTGCTCTGCTCTCTGCTTGTAAGCAGGGGAGGGGGCGAGGTGGATCAAACCTTTTTCAATCAAATGAGGGGTGTACTATATTTTCGATGTTTAAATATTACTTTTAAACTCTATGGTTTTATGTATATATATATATTATAGCTATAAATTTCTAGCTTGTTAAAAAGAACACACAGTAAAAATATATCTATATACTCTAAAAATGTGGGGGTGCTATTGTTCAGTTTGGGGGTGCTGAAGCACACCCAAATATGGCCTAAATACGCGTCTGGTGCCAAAGAACGATGTTGAATTCCGTTTTCCATTTGTTTTAAATTTTTTTTGAAGGCTTTGACTCGTTCAACCATGTGTCAAAAAGACAAGCCTCGAAGAACAAGTGCCTAACATTCCAGCGGGTGTGTTTTACGAAGTATACTATTTACAGCAAGGTGATTCAGTTAATTGATGCATTTCCGCATAGAAAGAACATAAAAAGAAATACCACTTGACAAGGCCCGCCTAATAAAAAACACCTATTGTAATTATGTAAAAACGATAAGACACACCGATCAATTGCGTCACCTGAACAAGGACTCCACCTTAACAACCGCCACACAAGTGTTTTAAGCCTCCATTAAAAGACAGACAGAAGCAACACAGGAGCAGGACTGACACCAACGCAAGAGCCGAGAGGGGCTCCAAGAGCACACTTGATTTAGCGTGGTGAGTAATTTCTCAATGTTTAAATTGTTGTTTTCAGGGAACACATCCATGTTTAGCATATTTGGCGTTGCACTTTGTACAATCAAGGGGGAAATATACTTTTGGACTCAGGTCAAAGTGGACATTGCTTCATGTCTTTCTGATCCATCACTTTATGCATGCAGTGTAGAGACCTCAACACTTGTGCGGATCTTGAAGAGTGGAACAAAAAATTTATGAAATTAATAAAAACAACAAACTAGCCTTAAAATGAATTAAACCTTACTGAATAAAACACACACGCACAAAAGTCAAAACTATACTGAAAAATCCAAATCTATTAGCACTCTGCTCCTAAGTATTAATGTCAATGTATTTGGGGAGATTTCCACAAACTTCGCTTTTGCATCATCTGTCTCTGAATTATGTTGTCCAACATGACAGCAGACTAATTTATCTTTGTTTTAAATCAAGACTAGACAATTGCAAACATTTAATTTTAGTTTGGAAAACTAACTAGTAACCGCAGTTAGAAAAAAAACCCTGATGAGTACAACATCAATTCCTCGTGTGTGATATAGTTAAGCTGTTCTTTAGTTGTTGTTGTTTAAAACAAAAATAAATAAATACATATATATATCACAAACCAATACCACATAAAAAACAATAATTGATGGATAAAGAGTAATTGGGGAAAACTGTTTGCAATACACTTTAATGCCAAACAAAACCCATGGGATAATTTGATTATTGATGAAATAATCGATAGAATAATCATTCCTAAAAATACCTGTGACACTGTGTGACAGGCATTGTCAAGTTGCAAAACTTGTGAAGCTGCTATCAAAAAATAGGTGAGTATTTTGGTCGCTATCAGAGATTTTGAAGCATGAAGGAGCATGATCGTGAAGTGGAAGTTTATTCATTTTATATAGTACAGTATTTGTAGAATGAGCTCCATTCCTTATTTGTGGGGACATGCCTGTGACGACATTATAGAAGACGAGTGTCAGGCCTGGATTCACCATGCCATGCCTTAGTACTTTCCAAGGTTTCTGAGAAATTTTACTTTCCAAGGTTTCTGGAAAATTGAAACCATCGTAGTAGGTGTGGATGAGAACCTATGGCCTATAACAAACACTATGGCTTGATGGGGATGACGAGTGATTGTTCATCTTATTTTATTTTTTATTTTTTTAACTGTACAGTAGTGGCTGACTGTTCAAGCAACAGCAACTTGCAAGTTGGTTAGCTCCTACCTCGTTGTTCTAGAGCAAGGTATCACCCAAACTGGTCCTCGAGGTCCGGATTCCTGCATGTTTTAGATGTTTTCGCCCACTAGCACACCTGATTCAGCTCACCAGCATGCCTGATAACAATCCTGATCTTTAGTATCAGGTGTGTTGGTAGGCGGAAACATCTAAAACCTGCAGGACTTTGGACCTCGAGGACCGGAATTGGTGAACCCTGTTCTAGAGGGTCCAGCACTCTCTGCCTGCCTGCTACTTCCACTCGTAGCAGGCACTCATCCGACATATCTGGAACCAAATTCTGCTCAAATTCATTGTTTTCATCCAAAGAAGTCTTGGGCGAATTACAAAGTGTAGTCACGTGAGCCACTGCTGTCATACCTGCTCATTAACTTTTATGGAATGACACATCATTCTCTCAACCACAGCCACACAATCGCTATTGTCGAATTTTGATTAGGAAGCTTTAAAAACACACACACACACACAAAATCTGTCCTGCTTTATCCATCTCAATTTTCTTCACATTCTTTATGCCTTCTACATGCTCCTCCACCACAATCCCTTGTTGTTTCACACAGGAGACTTGCAGTTCTTGGAGAAGTCTCCTTCTGTTATCTGTGGATCCTCTCAGAATTTTTGGAGCCTATCCCAGCTGTCTTTGGGCAAATGACGGGTTACACCCTGGACTGGTTGTCTGCCAATCACAGGGCACAATTACTGTAGACAACCATTCACACGCAGAATTATACCTATAGAAAATTTAAAGTATACATGTTTTTGAAATCTGGAAGGAAACCAGTGCACTCGGAAAAAAGCCACGCAGGCACAGCGAAAATATGCAATCTCCACACAGGAAGGTCGGACCTTTCCTGTGTACAATTCCTATACTTCTGAACTATGAGGCGAATGCGCTAAACTAACATTCACCGTGCCAACATTTTATTTAAATCAATGACAACATAATAAATGAGAAATTATTTAGCATACTACAATAGTAATTGAACACAAAATGTTGATTTATTTTGGTCAATGTGAAGATTCCGTCTTACAGCGAGGACATAAAGATTAGCATAGACATGACAGCAATCAGTCCAGGCGCCTCATGGCAAGACATGGAACCCGGGCCATGGCAACTTGACATTGTCCAAACAGCCAGCTTTCACATGATATTTGTCTAATGGACTTTCTCTACATGTATATTTAGCATTCCTTTTCACTGTCTTTCAGGACATCACCAGCCACAATGATCATTCTCAAGGTGTTCACTGTTGCCCTTCTGCTGGTTGGTAAGTTATCAAATTCTAAAAATTCAAATTCAAATTAAAAAAACTACCCGGTAAGAGAGAGCCAGTGAAATGTAACCGTGTAACACAGACATTAACTCTTTATTGCAGAGACCAAATGTATGTCTGTTAGGATAAAGAGACAAGAGCCAGCTGATCCAGCCATTACTCCTGATGAAAATGGCCCACCGCCACCATCTCAACCAGGACCACCGGGTCGACCTTCAAGACCAAATTCGGGACCACCTTCAGGACCACCTTCAGGACCACCTTCAGGACCTGATGGAGAAGAGGAACCACCAGGACCAGATGGTCCACCAGGAGAAGATGAAGAGGATGGTCAATCAGGACCACCGGGACAATCTTCAGGACGACCTTCAGGACCACCTTCAGGACCACCTTCAGGACCACCTTCGGGACAACCTGGACCTGATGGAGAAGAGGAACCACCAGGACCAGATGGTCCACCAGGAGAAGATGAAGAGGATGGTCAATCAGGACCACCGGGACAATCTTCAGGACGACCTTCAGGACGACCTTCA
Organism: Vanacampus margaritifer; assembly: GCF_051991255.1. Lineage (NCBI taxonomy): Eukaryota > Metazoa > Chordata > Actinopteri > Syngnathiformes > Syngnathidae > Vanacampus > Vanacampus margaritifer. The sequence goes on from NC_135437.1 coordinate 6,032,079, forward strand.
GGACGACCTTCGGGACCACCTTCAGGACCACCTTCAGGACCACCTTCAGGACCACCTTCAGGACCACCTTCAGGACCACCTTCGGGACCACCTTCAGGACCACCTTCAGGACCACCAGGACCAGAAGGTCCACCAGGACCAGAGGGTCCACCTGGGGAAGATGGTCCACCGGGACCAGATGGCCAGGATGGTCCACCAGGACCAGAAGGACCACCAGGACCAAATGGACCAGAGGGTTCATCTGGAGAAGATGGTCCACCAGGACCAGATGGACCACCAGGACCTGATGGAGAAGAGGGCCCACCAGGACCAGATGGCCCAGATGGTCAACCAGGACCAGATGGAGATGAGGGCCCACCAGGACCAGATGGACCACCAGGACCAAATGGACCACAGGGTCCATCTGGAGAAGATGGTCCACCAGGACCAGATGGACCACCAGGACCTGATGGAGAAGAGGGCCCACCAGGACAAGAGGGACCAGGAGGTCAACCAGGACCAGATGGACCAGAGGGTCCGCCTGGAGAAGATGGTCCACCAGGACCAGATGGCCCAGATGGTCCACCAGGACCAGAAGGACAACCAGGACAAGATGGCCAAGATGGCCCACCAGGAGAAATAGGTCCACCGGGACCAGATGGAGAAGAGGGTCCACCAGGGCCAGACGGGCCATCAGGGCCAGATGGTCCGCCAGGACCAGATGGTCAAGATGGAGAAGACGGTCCACCAGGCCCAGAAGGTCAGCCAGGACCAGATGGTGCACAAGGACCAGATGGTCCACCAGGACAAGATGGTCCAGAGGGTCCACGTGGACCAGATGGTCCACCAGGACCAGATGGACCAGATGGTCCACCAGGACCAGATGGATCAGATGGTCAACCCGGACAAGATGGACCAGAGGGCCCACCAGGACCAGAGGGTTCACAAGGACCAGATGGAGAAGAGGGTCCACCAGGCCCAGATGGACCACGTGGACAAGATGGTCCAGATGGTCCTCCAGGACCAGATGGTCCACCAGGAGAAAGTGGAGAAGAAGGTCCACCAGGACCAGAGGGACCAGAGGGTCCACCAGGACCAGATGGGGAAGATGGCCCCCCAGGACCGGATGGTCTACCAGGACAAGAGGGTCAACCAGGAGATAATGGAGAGGAAGGTCCACCAGGACCAGATGGTCCACCAGGACCAGATGGTCCAGATGGTCCACCTGGACCAGATGGTGAACCAGGGCCAGATGGACCAGAGGGTCCACCAGGACTAGATGGACCAGAGGGTCCACCAGGAACAGATGGATCAGAGGGTCCAATGGGACCAGAAGGTCCACCAGGACCAGATGGATCTGAGGGCCCACCAGGACCAGACGGTTCACCTGGACCAGAAGGCCTTCCAGGACAAGATGGACAAGAGGGTCTACCAGGACCAGAAGGACCAGATGGACCAGAGGGTCCACCTGGAGAAGATGGTCCACCAGGACCAGATGGCCCAGATGGTCCACCAGGACCAGATGGTCAACCAGGACCTGATGGAGAAGATGGCCCACCAGGACCAGATGGCCCAGATGGTTCACCAGGACCAGATGGCCCACCAGGACCCGATGGAGAAGAGGGTCCACCAGGACCAGGTGGATCAGAAGGCCCAACAGGACCAGAGGGACCAGAAGGTCCACCAGGACCAGATGGACCAGATGGTCCACCTGGAGAAGATGGTCTACCAGGACCAGAGGGCTCAGATGGTCCTCCAGGACCAGAAGGACCAGAAGGACAACCAGGACCAGATGGACCAGATGGCTCACCAGGACCAGATGGACCAGAAGGTCCACCAGGACCTGATGGAGAAGAGGGTCCACCAGGGCCAGATGGGCAACCTGGGCAAGATGGCCCAGATGGTCCACCAGGACCAGACGGTCCAACAGGAGAAGAAGGACCAGAGGGTCCATCAGGACCAGATGGTCCACCTGGACCAGATGGTGCACAAGGACCAGAGGGTCCACCAGGACCAGATGGAATAGAGGGTCCAGCAGGACCAGATGGTCCAGGTGGTCCACCAGGACCAGATGGTCCAGAAGGTCCACCAGGACCAGATGGTGCACCAGGGCCAGATGGACCTCAGGGTCCAACGGGACAAGATGGGCCAGATGGTCCACCAGGACCAGATGGATCAGCAGGTCCACCAGGACCAGAAGGTCCAAAAGGACCAGATGGATCTGAGGGTCCACCAGGACCATCGGGTCCACAAGGACCAGATGGTCTACCTGGACAAGATGGACCAGAGGGGCCACCGGGACCAGAAGGGTCAGAAGGACCAGATGGTCTACCTGGACCAGTTGGACCAGAGGGTCCACTTGGACCAATGGGTCCACCAGGACCAGATGGACTTGAGGGTCCGCCAGGACCAGATGGACAAGATGGCTCACCAGGACAAGATGGACCAGAGGGTCCACCAGGACCAGATGGACCCGACGGTCCACCAGGGCCAGATGGACAAGAGGGACCACAAGGACCAGAGGGCCCATCAGGACCAGAGGGTCCACCGGGACTAGATGGACAAGATGGAGGACCAGGACCAGATGGTCCACCAGGACCAGATGGACCAGAGGGTCAACCAGGACCAGATGGTCCTGCAGGACCAGATGGACCAGAGGGTCAACCAGGACCAGATGGAGCAGAGGGTCCACAAGGACCAGATGGACAAGAAGGTCCTAGAGGACCAGATGGACAAGAGGGTCCACGTGGGCCAGAGGGTCCACCGGGACCAGATGGTACAGAAGGTCCACCTGGACCAGATGGCCCACAAGGAGAAGAAGGACCAGAGGGTCCACAAGGACCAGATGGTCAAACAGGACCAGATGGTTCACCAGGACCAGATGGACCAGAGGGTCCGCAAGGACCAGTTGGCCAAACAGGACCAGATGGGCCAGAGGGTCCACCAGGACCAGATGGTTCACCAGGACCAGATGGACCAGGTGGTCCAAGAGGACCACAGGGTCCACCAGGACCAGATGGTCAACCAGGGACAGATGGTGGAGAAGGACCAGAGGGTCGACCAGGGCCAGATGGCCAAGAAGGTCCACCAGGGCCGAATGGACCAGAAGGTCCAAGTGGACCAGAGGGTCCACCAGGACCAGATGGACCAAGTGGCCCACCAGGACAAGAGGGTCCACAAGGACCAGAAGGTACAGAAGGTCCACCAGGACCAGTTGGACCACCAGGGCCAGATGGACCAGATGGTCCACGTGGACCAGAAGGTGCACCAGGGCAAGATGGACCAGATGGTTCACCAGGACTTGATGGTCTGCCAGGACCAGATGGACCAGATGGCTCACCAGGACCGGATGGTTCACAAGGACCAGTTGGACCGGAGGGCTCACCAGGACCAGATGGACAACCAGGGTCAAACGGCCCAGATGGTCGACCAGGACCAGATGGTCTAGCAGGACCTGATGGAGAAGAGGGTCCACCAGGACCAGAGGGACCAGAGGGTCCACCAGGACCAGATGGGCAAGAGGGCGCAACAGGACCCGATGGTGCACAAGGACCAGATGGAGCACCAGGACCGGAAGGTCCAGGTGGTCCACCAGGACCAGATGGTCCACCAGGACCAGATGGTTCCGATGGTCCACCAGGACCAGATGGTGAAACAGGGCCAGATGGACCTCAGGGTCCTCCGGGACCAGATGGACCACAGGGTTCACCAGGACCAGATGGACCAGAAGGTCAACCAGGACCAGAAGGTCAACCAGGACCAGATGGATCTGAGGGTCCACCAGGACCAGAGGGTGTACCAGGACTAGATGGTTCACCGGGACAAGAAGGACCAGAGGGTCCACCAGGACCAGAGGGTCCTTCAGGACCAGACGGTCAACCTGGACCAGATGGAGCAGAGGGTCCACGTGGACCAGAGGGTCCACCAGGACCAGATGGACCCGAGGGTCCCACTGGACCAGATGGAGCAGATGGCTCACCAGGACCAGATGGACCAGAGGGTCCACAAGGAGCAGTTGGACCTAATGGTCCACCAGGACAAGATGGACAGGAGGGTCCACCAGGACCAGAGGGCCCACCAGGACCAGAGGGTCCACAAGGACAAGATGGACTAGATGGACAACCAGGACCAAATGGTGCACCAGGACAAGATGGACCAGATGGTCAACCAGGACCAGATGGTCCACCAGGACCAGATGGACCAGATGGTTCACCAGGACCAGATGGACCAGAAGGTCCACCAGGACCAGATGGACCAGAGGGTCCACCAGGACCAGATGGACAAGAGGGTCCACGTGGACCAGAGGGTCCACCAGGACCAGATGGACCAGATGGTCCAACTGGACCAGGTGGTCCACAAGGAGAAGAAGGACCAGAGGGTCCACCAGGACCAGAAGGTCCAGCAGGACCAGATGGTTCACCAGGACAAGATGGACCAGAGGGACCTTCAGGACCAGATGGCCAACCAGGACCAGATGGACCAGAAGGTCCACCAGGACCAGATGGTTCACCGGGACCAGATGGACCAGAGGGTCCACTAGGACCAGAGGGTCCACCAGGTCAAGATGGTGCACCAGGGCCAGACGGTGCACAGGGCCCAGATGGTTCACCAGGACCAGATGGACCAGAAGGTCCACCAGGACCAGATGGACCAGAAGGTCCAAGAGGACCAGAGGGTCCACCAGGACCAAAAGGACCAGGGGGCCCATCAGGACCAGACGGTCCACCAGGACCAGATGGTACAGAGGGTCCACCAGGACCAGATGGACAACCAGGGCCAGATGGACCAGATGGTCTACCAGGACCAGATGGACCAGCGGGGCCAGATGGACCAGAAGGTCCACCAGGACCAGATGGTCCAACAGGACCAGAAGGACCAGAAGGTCCAACAGGACCGGGTGGTTCACCAGGGCCAGATGGACCAGAAGGTCCACGTGGACCAGAGGGATCACCAGGACCAGATGGTCCACCAGGGCCAGAGGGACTAGAAGGTCCAGGTGGACCAGAAGGTCCACCAGGACCAAATGGACCAGATGGTTCACCAGGACCAGATGGACTACAGGGTCTTCCAGGACCAGAGGGTCCGCCCGGACAAGACGGACCAGATGGTCAGCCAGGACCAGATGGTGCACCAGGATCAGATGGGCCAGAGGGTCCACCTGGACCAGATGGTTCACCAGGACCAGATGGTCCAGAGGGTCCACCTGGACCAGATGGTCCACCGGGACCAGATGGTCTACAAGGGCCTGATGGTCCACCAGGACCAGAAGGCCCACCAGGACCAGATGGTCCACCAGGACCAGAAGGTCCACCAGGACTAGATGGTTCACCAGGACCAGATGGTGTACAAGGACCTGGTGGGCCAGAAGGTCCACCAGGTCTAGAAGGTCCACTAGGACCAGATGGTCCACCAGGACCAGATGGACCAGAAGGTCCCCGCGGACCTGAGGGTCCACCAGGACAAGATGGACCAGATGGTCCACCGGGACCAGATGGACCAGAGGGTCAACCAGGCCCAGATGGTCATCCAGGACCAGATGGTCCACCAGGACCTGATGGACAAGATGGTCTACCAGGACCTGATGGACCAGATGGTCAACTAGGACCAGATGGTCCACCAGGTCCTGATGGACCAGAGGGTCCACCTGGACCAGAAGGTCCAGCAGGACAAGATGGTTCACCAGGACCTGAAGGACCAGAGGGCTCACCAGGACCAGATGGTCTACCAGGACCAGATGGACCTGATGGTCGACAAGGACCAGATGGACCAGAGGGTCCACGTGGACCACAGGGTCTACGTGGACCAGAGGGTCCACCAGGCCCAGATGGTCTACCAGGCACAGAGGGTCCACCAGGACCAGAAGGTCCATTAGGACCAGATGGACCAGAGGGTCCTCCTGGACCAGAGGGTCCACCAGGACCAGATGGACCAGAAGGTCCACCTGGACCAGAGGGTCCACAAGGAGCAGAAGGACCAGAGGGTCTGCCAGGACCAGATGGTCCAACAGGACCAAATGGTTCACCAGGACCGGAAGGACCAGAGGGTCCACCAGGGCCAGATGGACCAGATGGTGCACCAGGACCAGATGGTCTACCTGGATCAGAGGGTCCACCTGGACCAGATGGACCACAGGGCCCAACAGGACCACATGGTCTACAGGGACCAGATGGACCAGAGGGTCAACCAGGACCAGATGGACAACCAGGACCAGATGGACCAGAAGGTCCACCAGGACCAGATGGTCAACCAGGCCCAGATGGAGCAGATGGTCCACCGGGATCAGGTGGTCCACCAGGGCCAGATGGTCCACCAGGACCTGATGGGTCACCAGGACCAGATGGAGAAGAGGGTCCACCAGGACCTGATGGTTCCCCAGGACCAGATGGAGAAGAGGGCCCACCAGGACCTGAGGGTCCACAGGGCCCAGATGGACCAGACGGTCAACCGGGGCCAGTTGGACCAGAGGGCCCACCAGGACCAGATGGACCAGAGGGTCCACCGGGACCAGATGGTCCACCAGGACTAGATGGATCAGAGGGTCCACCTGGACCAGATGGTCAACCAGGACCAGACGGTCTACAAGGACCAGATGGTCGACCAGGACCAGATGGTCAAACAGGACCAGATGGACCAGAGGGTCCACCCGGACCAGATGGTCCACCAGGTCCAGAGGGACCACTAGGACCAGGTGGTCCACCAGGAACAGATGGACCAGAGGGTCCACCAGGACCAGAAGGTCCATCAGGACCAGAGGGTCCACCTGGACCAAATGGACTACCAGGACCAGACGGTCTAATTGGACCACTTGGACCAGAGGGACCACGTGGACCACAGGGTTTCCGTGGTCTACCAGGACCACCTGGACCACCAGGACCACCTAGTCCACCAGGACCACCCAGTCCACCTGTACCATACTGGCCAATGCCGCGTTATCCATATTGGTCACCACCACAACGGAGTTATGAGCCACGACCATATTGGCAACCTTGGCCACAGCCCCCACTACCACACCCTCGTGCACTTTGGCCACGACCACCACGAGCTTATCCCTAAATTTAACAACACGGGCTGCCCAGATTACTTGTTTTTCGTATGACTTTTATGCATCTGGACAGATCAGATGGACCTTGCAGGACTGCACTACCATGTGGAACACATTTACTTTATCATATTATAAATAGTAACCAAGGCTTTGAGTTTCATGAGTTTTCATGCATGGTTAGATACTTATTTATGGACACTTCTTAGTTTTTCTTCTATTCCTCCAAAATGCAATCTATAAATTTTCCTTGAAAACTGAATCATTGGATGTCACAAATCATTGTCAACCTGTCTACACTTTGAGAATCTTTTACAAATGTAAGTGAACAAATCAAATAAAAATGACTTGATTTTACTGTTGCATTTAGTGTAGGTTTTAACTGTATAGTTTTGGTTGTAAATTAACACAAACCCTTGGGAAATAATATATATAAGATCATTTTCTGAGCAGAAAACATTTTGGGAGTGTCAAAGGTTTTTTTGTGCATTTAAAGGTTTTTTTGTGCATTTTTGGGCCTTTAAAAACAACTTTGTTTCCTTGTCAAACACTCTGTTGAAACGCCGGCAACGTCAGATTAAATCTCTTTGAGAAGTTCAATAAAATATGGCCTCTTTAATCGAGGAAATGGAAATTAAAAAGGGTGAACACAGTAATTCATAGTGTTAAAATTTTAGAATGGCCAACAGGAGGATGCTGGTACCTCACAGCGGGGTTTGGTCACCCCCACACTTTGGAGAGTCACAAGACAAGCGAAAGAGTCCTCTTTTGTCCATGATGGGGTTGTAAAAACAAACAACCAGGTCGATGTTCACTACATGCTACTAGTAGCATTACCTGCTAGAGGCATGTCGGCGTGATAGTGGTTTATGTGAAGAAGCACCAGACATGTAGTGTTGCTGCAGCACTTAACTTTCATTCGGCAATGTTTGCATACAGCATATGCAAGGTTGGGAGGGTTACTTTTAAAATGTAATCCATTACAGTTACAAGTTACCTGCTAAAAAATGTAGTTAGTAACATAATCCAAGTACCATAATATTAAAGTAATGTAACTAGATTACCTTTGGATTACTCTAATATTGAGTATGCTCATGAAGACAAAATAAAAATACTGTAAATATCACCACAATATATATTCTATACAATGTGCCCCTGCTATTTGTGGGTGATAGGGACCCGGGCAGCCTACAAATAGCAAAAATCCTTGTGTAATTAAAAAGCATGTAGGCTATTGATTGATTGATTGATTGATTGAAGGCCACATGCTGTTTTCGAACTGTCACTAAAAGCAACCACACCTCACAGTTAGATAGATGGATAGATGGATGGATGGATGGATGGATGGATAGATAGATAGATAGATAGATAGATAGATAGATAGATAGATAGATAGATAGATAGATAGATAGATAGATAGATAGATATATAGATAGATAGATAGATAGATAGATAGATAGATAGATAGATAGTTAGATAGATAGATAGATAGATAGATAGATAGATAGATAGATAGATAGATAGTCATCCAATGAGGATGACAACGTGTGACATCAACTGCAAAATAAACTTTTATCCCAGTCACAAATTTAGCCGTGCAGTCTGCTAAATTCATTTTACACCGCACTGCTTCTAAAATATTAATTATACTTGAGCATTAATTAAATGATTAAATATGAAAGGTGAGCTATGTAGGCCTACTTGTAGGTCATAGATTCCCAATGGTTAATGATAAAAACTGTATTGTTTTTACTCAACTCTGTGTACTATTGTTCATTCAAAAAGACACATTCTAAAAGTGTAATAGTTACAATTTTCATTAGCCATATTTATTTGACTGTATTTGTACACCATGTACCTCCCAATGTTGACAATCTCTTCATAGAATCTGATCAAGTAATCAACTTAAGAAAAAGTGGAAACATTAAAGTCCTCTTTATGTTCAGGTCAAGTTTATTTATAGAGCACATTTAGGGTGGCAGCAGTCGATCAAAGTGCTTTACACAGGTTAAAAACAATTGAAGCACATGAAACAAGGTTCAAATACATAAAATGACAGTGATAATTTTAAAACAAACATAGGTACAATAAGGTTAAAAAGAACTATAGTGCCATGGTTCGGGTGTGCTCATCCATAAAACGCCAGAGAAAAATGGTGGGTTTTTAAAGAGGATTTAAAAGCCTCTAGCAGGGGTGGCCAAGTTCGGTCCTCCAGAGCCACTGTCCAGCCTGTTTTCAATGTCTCACAGCTGAATCTAATGATCTAACGATTCTGATTATGAATCAGGTGTGTTAGTGGAGAGAAACATGAAAAAGAGGCTGGATAGTAGTGAAGTAAATATTCTGTTTCAATTTAATTATAACTGTTTTGATTTAGTTATAACTATTTAGAATTGGACAAAATTGCTTTGATTTACTCAGTATAGTTTTGTGTGAGAATTCAAATGATGCGAGGGGGTTGGTTTTCTCTTTGTTCTTTCCTTAGAACATATGGTGGGGGCAAGCGAAAGTGTAAATTAGACCCTTTGTTATACTAACGGCTCCCCAGCCTCTCTCTCTCTCTGTCTCTTCTGTAAACAACGTCAACCCTTATCTGATTACCTGTGTTCTATCTTGGGACTAAGAGGGGGGCAGTTGGTCAACTGTATTGAGATATCATGTCATTCTGGGAGGGACTTTTCTAGGACAAAGGATATTACCCACGAGCGGAGTGAGAAACGACACAGATGAGAAACGAGTGTGTGTTGTGTCCAAGTATGGCATAGACTGACACTGGCATACACTGACTTTCGCCGAGAAAGCATTTCCTGTAGAAGTTGTCGCACTCACCTACTTGTGTGTGTGTGTGTTCACATAATCTCATGGTTTAGAGGGACATTTAACCTCATTGTATCTTTAAGTCTTACAGTCACCCAATATCACCTTTCTGTGGAGTTGAATCACTATACATACAGTATATAAATATACTTGGTAAACTGTTGTTTAAATGACCTAACATAAACTCTGTGTTTCTTGATCCTGCATCACTCTGAATCAGCAACGTAATGTAAAGCGTTGTCTCAATGAAGGTATGTCTATGTTTAATGTTTCCTTCCTGTCTCTTTTGCAGCATTCTGACGCAGAGAGGTCAGCCCAACCCTCAGAGGTTGAAGATATTGAACAGGTACATGTGGTTGTTAAATGGATATCAATGCCATCTGGCAATTAAAAACTGTCAAAGTTTACCGCTCATGCATATTTCTGCAACTTGAAACAAATTTGTAATCAAACAGTCTGATGGCACCTGTGTGTATTGTCTTTTTATTTTTCTCTTTCAGTGCATGATGGAGACAAGGCACTCTTCAATGAGTTTGAGCCAGAGTGACCTGAGTCCAGTACGTCGTGAGCCACTCAACAATTCTCAAAAGGTAAATTACTTTATCACTAATGAGTGTCATTTAGCATCCAACTACAGTAATTGTTTGCAGTGCTCTATCAAGTTACCAGTAATATTTTGGTGTACAGAGAAACTTATTGAAGGCTTGATAATATTTTGAATAGACCGAGTGTGTGTGTGTGTGTGTTATCACCTAGATTTATTGTGTATTGGACTGACACATTTCGTGATAGTATTTTCAAGTTTTAAGTCACAACCTCATCCATAGGTTTGAATGTGTGTGTGTGTGTGTTGTGTCCAAGTATGGCATAGACTGACACTGGCATACACTGACTTTCGCCGAGAAAGCATTTGCTGTAGAAGTTGTCGCACTCACCTACTTGTGTGTGTGTGTGTTCACATAATCTCATGGTTTAGAGGGACATTTAACCTCATTGTATCTTCAAGTCTTACAGTCACCCAATGTCACCTTTCAGTGGAGTTGAATCACTATACATACAGTATATAAATATACTTGGTAGGCTGTTGTTTAAATGACCTAACATAAACTCTGTGTTTCTTGATCCTGCATCACTCTGAATCAGCAACGTAATGTAAAGCGTTGTCTCAATGAAGGTATGTCTATGTTTAATGTTTCCTTCCTGTCTCTTTTGCAGCATTCTGATGCAGAGAGGTCAACCCAACCCTCAGAGGTTGAAGATATTGAACAGGTACATGTGGTTGTTAAATGGATATCAATGCCATCTGGCAATTAAAAACTGACAAAGTTTACCGCTCATGCATATTTCTGCAACTTGAAACACATTTGTAATCAAACAGTCTGATGGCACCTGTGTGTATTGTCTTTCTATTTTTCTCTTTCAGTGCATGATGGAGACAAGGCACTCTTCAATGAGTTTGAGCCAGCGTGACCTGAGTCCAGTACGTCGTGAGCCACTCAACAATTCTCAAAAGGTAAATTACTTTATCACTAATGAGTGTCATTTAGCATCCAACTACAGTAATTGTTTGCAGTGCTCTATCAAGTTACCAGTAATATTTTGTTGTACAGAGAAACTTTTTGAAGGCTTGATAATATTTTGAATAGACCGAGTGTGTTTGTGTGTGTTATCACCTAGATTTATTGTGTATTGGACTGACACATTTCGTGATAGTATTTTCAAGTTTTAAGTCACAACCTCATCCATAGGTTTGAATGTGTGTGTGTGTGTTGTGTCCAAGTATGGCATAGACTGACACTGGCATACACTGACTTTCGCCGAGAAAGCATTTGCTGTAGAAGTTGTCGCACTCACCTACTTGTGTGTGTGTGTGTATTCACATAATCTCATGGTTTAGAGGGACATTTAACCTCATTGTATCTTTAAGTCTTACAGTCACCCAATGTCACCTTTCTGTGGAGTTGAATCACTATACATACAGTATATCAATATACTTGGTAGGCTGTTGTTTTTGAAATTACCTAACATAAACTCAATGTTTCTTGATCCTGCATCACTCTGAATCAACAATGTGATGTAAAGCGTTGTCTTTATGAAGGTATGTCTATGTTAAATGTTTCCTTCCTGTCTCTTTTACAGCATACCGACACAGAGAGGTCAGCCCAACCCTTAGAGGTTGAAGATATTGAACAGGTATATATGGTTGTTAAATAAATTTCAACGCCATCTGGCAATTAAAAACTGTCAAAGTCATGCATATTTCTGCAACTTCAGTGAATTTGTAGTAATTAAACAGTCTGATTACACCTGTGTGTATTTTCTCTGTATTTTTTTTTTCAGTGCATGATGGAGACAAGTGACTCCACATTGACCTTGTGCCAGGGTGACCTTAGTCCAGCACTTGAGCCTCAGACCAGTTCTCAAAAGGTAAATTACGTCTTCTCTAATGAGTGTAATTAAAAGTACAATTACAGTTAACGGTCAACAATTGTTTCCTGTGCATGTCAAGTCATCAGCAATATTTTTGTGCTCTGAGAAACTTCATTGGATGCTTGATAATTGAAGTCAGAGTTTGTACATATTTGTTCATCTAAGTTTTTATTTTGCTAGCAATCCCATATGCTTATTAAATATTTTGCTAACACTTTTTAAATAAATAACCCCCCCCTCCCCCCAGGACTGTTGGAAACACCTTCTTGAGGTCTCAACACTGTCACCCTTTGACAAGTGTGTTCTATGCTTGGGACCTATATCTTCTTTTACATGGACTGGATACAGATGCAAAGGTAAACCATATATTGATAGCATTGCTTTGAGTCCAAATTTAGACGATACAGCCAGAAACCAAACAAATGATGCCATTGGCCACCGAACAGTTGTCTGCATTGTGGACATGATGTAACAATTTAATTACTGGCAACTCTTCTTACACAATATAAAATACAGCACTGATTGGTACAGAGAAGAAAATTGTTTAAAGAAGTTATGTTGAAACTGTAACTGGCACTGTTTGTTTGACCCAACATTTTCAAACTCTGTTCACAGCATGTTCAAGAGTCTGGCATCTGTCCTGCTACAGACGGAAGAAAGCAGAGGATGAAATATTAGACTCGGATGAGGAGCAGAACTCTGGAAGCAAATATGTCCCTGATTCAGATGATGATTCAGATTCAAGCATGACTTTGGTGCCTCATCAGTCTAAAGTACGACAGAAGGAAGGAATACCAGCCTTACCCACTAACAACTCTAACAGTTTGGACACACATTTTCCAAATGACGCTGGCACATCAAAATGTTTGTTCACAGATGTCATTGCTAGCGAAACGTCAGATTCAGAAATTTCTAGCAAAGACTCATCAAATAAGCATGTGAAGAACAAAGATAAAAAATCTCTAGAACATCTCAATTTGACCAATAGAAATTACTGTTTTGTTTGTGGTAAGCCACAAAGCAGACTGACTCGCCACCTGAAAGTACACATGTCTCACCCAGAAGTTTCATATGCATTTTACCTCCCTGGTCACTCTCAGGAGCGCAAGACTTTGTTTGAAAAAATGCGAAACAGAGGAAACTTTCATCATAACATTGCCATACTCCAAGGTGAAAATGGACAATTAAAAGTGAAAAGGGTGCTAAAATCTACTACAGTGGCTGGAAACTTTGTGCATTGTATGCACTGCCAGGGCTTATACGTACGCAAAGAACTGTGGAGACATGTCCGAAGATGTTCGTTAAGGCCAGAAAATCTCAATCTGGATAAACAAGCTGGAAGAGCCAGAGTTCTGTGTTTTGCTACAGCCCAAGATACCGTATTCAGTCAACACTTCTCGAGTGGAATGTGGAAGCTTCTTAGCACAATGAAGACGGATGACATTGGCCTTGCTGTACGAAATGACCTATCTATTGTTCATTTGGCCCAGTCCCTGTACAATAAACATGGTCAAGATCCCACAAAGTACAAACATATTCGACAAAAGCTCTGAGAAGTGGGACGACTGCTGGTATGTCTGCGAGCAAACTACTCTGTACACAGCCTGGAGGAAGCCATAAAGCCCTCAAACTCTCAAACAGTTGTTCAAGCAGTGAAGCAAGTTGCTGGATTTGACGACGAAAGCCTCTCCTACCATACACCAAGCCTGGCTTTGAAATTGGGGCACACACTAAACAAAATCTGCGACATCATTCATTGTCGTGCACTAATGGCAGAAGATGCAGCACTGGTGAAGGCAACTGAAACATTTAGGAAACTATATACCTCCAAGTGGTGTGAGTTGATTTCCAACAAAGCTCTGAGCACACTGAGCAGTGCCAAGTATAATAAGCCAACAACACTGCCCTTTACAGAGGATATCCAGGTACTTCACCAGTACCTTCAGAAGACTGCTGACAGTGCTGTTAGTAACTTGATGGAGGAAGCAACACCGAAAAACTATGCTGAAATTGAAATTGAAGGTGAGAATGTCAGATGATCTTGTTTAGTAGGGGTGGGAAAATATGGGTACCTCAAGATTTGATTCACTTCCGATGCATCATTAGTACATTTGTATTTTTAAAACAATTGGAGAACTCAAGGAAGAGCAAAGATTTATATTTCATACTGACTTTTATTAAAGTGGCAAGGCAACCTGGTTTACAATAGTGTGTCAACACACATTTCAAAAAGTGCCAATGGCAGCGTTTGCTGTAACAAATGTTTAACTTCTCCCAGTGCAATATGCAGAAGACAACAGTGGCTTTTTATTTTTATGTAAACTTTAAAAATCTATTTTTAGTATCGGTAACTCTGAATCGAAGCAGAATCTTTTTAATACGACGATTGATGCATGAAAAAAAAACAATTAGCGTTCTCACCCCTACTACTAGATGTGGCATCCTTTCCATCTTGCATCTGTTACAGCTGTACTTCTGGCCAATTCTAAAACTTGATGCCTTGGGGTCTGATGCCTCACTGATCTTTTATTATGACTATCTTTTTCTAGGTAACTTATCATTCAGTGAGAATGAAAATAATGATGGCAGTGACTCAGAGGGCAGCGGCACAGAGGTCGGAGGACCACTTTGTGAAGATGGCAAAGACCTGGATCCAGCCTCAGACTCTACGATCCTTGAGCAGGAACAGAACTCTGGTGGCCAAGGTAGGTTCTCTGTCTACTTTACAAATTTTCTCTCAGCAGACGGGGCAACAAAGGCCGCCCGGTATCAGTATTTGTTGATGAGACAATTTTCACACGTCGTTTTTGTTATTACCAGATAAGCTGTCACATGTGACGTCTACAGTAGGAGACACAGTCCCTTCAACTGGCGGTAAGACAAGCTTTAGGGTCTTTGGATTATGTTATGAAAATATGCAATGATGTAAGGCCTCCTGAGCAATGAAATGAGCTAAAAAAAAACATAAAATAAAGTCACGTAACTGCTTAAGACTAGATGCAGTCGGTAATGGTCTTTTCTTTTGCCATCCTGCAGCCACACAATAGCCTGCATTAGTCCATAAATAATGGCTGTGGAGAGTACTATCTACTTCCTGTTTTTGTGTTGCAGCCACTGTAATTGACAAATAATCTGTGACATTAGTTAGGCTTACCTTCTGATTGTTCAAGTATCTGTAAATATATATATATGTATTTTTTGTTTTGTTTACTTACAGTCCTCTCAGGAAAAGACGATGCTGATCAAGAAAGTGAGGCAAGGAGACAGCCAAAGAAAATGTGGAGCAAAGCCGAGGTCGCTGCAGTGATGCGACATTTTGGAAGCCACATAAAAAAAGGAAAACTTGCCTCCAAAGTTGAATGCAGCCAGTGTAAGCGGGCAGAAGACCCTGTGCTGTCACAACGGACTGTACAGAATATTAGAGACTTTGTGAGAAACCGAATAACCACAGCCAAAAGGCAGACCCAGAAGAGACGGTAAACCCATTTGCTGGTATCTCACTAAGCAACGAATGCTTGCGAACATAGAGAATTTGGAGTTTTTGTCGGGATTCATAAAAGGTTGCAGAAATGTTCAGTTTTCACTTGTCAGTTTTTCCTGTCGCAAAGTTTTTTTTTAACATGTTCAGACAGTTTTTCACTTTTTGCAAGCATCTTCTGAAACCTTTTATGAACCGTGACAAAAAAAAAAAAAAATTGCTATTTACCCAAGCATTCATCACTCAGTGAGATACCAGCATGAGAGTTTCATTTAAAACTAAATTCAGGGAACTTTTTATTTACTGTATGTATTTAATTATATTTTCACTTAATGCTTCAGACACTATGAACTCCCTGCACTTTTTCTCTTAGAAATTAAAACAAAAATCTTAAGGGAGATCTGAAGTATATGCTACAAAGGAGGTGAGACTAGGTCACACACACGCTGTTTCTGGTTACTGTTGCAACATAAGGGTGGAAGTGCGAGTATGGGGCACGGCCTATATGGCGCTACAATAACTGGTATCAGCGTAGGTGTGTGACTTACGGAAGTTGCAAGTCCCGCTTCCCCCGTGGCATATACTGTACCCCATTTACTTGCCTAATTTTCAATTGACCTTAACACAAGCTAATGACCCTGGCAGCACCCAGCACTTTTTGTTAGCAAATAGACCAATTTGTTTTAAAACTTAATGTTTAAAATTAAACTAAAAGCCTTTAACAAATTTGAAAGTTATAAACATGCTTAATAGCATTTCAACATTTAAAAAAATATTAATTTTGACCCCATTTTTTTCTTTTGCTACAAATGAATATCAGCTCCAAATGTGGTTATTGGCCTCTTTGACTACAAATAATCAGTATGGTGTCGGCACTGTCTATCACTACTACTATAAACTCTATATTGGAATATTAAACTACAAGGCTCTGGATTTTCAGTAGGATAAAAATGGCACACCAACACGTAGTGCATAGTGGCTCGGAACACCTTGATTAGAAAGGACTTTGTAGAAAACAGTGTACAGTGTCTAGACCAGTCATACTTGTTAATAAAACGTCTGTGTTTACTTTAATTTAGATTGCGTTTGTATGTTTTTACGTTTGTGATATTACAGCTTGGTAAGTGTGGGGTTGCTAATTTCTGAGGTTTAAAGGAGCCTTTGTCATTAAATAGACACTTTCCTACATTCTTTGTGCAGTTGCGTCTTAATTTGTGTGGCTGCAAATGTGAGGTAATTGTCTTTTTAAAGTCTCAATAATGTTGATGCTCATTACTGTCGTATTTTTTGTATTAGTCATGAAGAAACACTTACAGGGGTGAATTCATCATCCATCTATATCCAATTGCTCTCTTTTGGTTCTGTTCACCTAATGCATAGTGGTGTCAGGTGGTGTATTTATGTTAATTTTGGGTGGTGGGGGGCGTGACCACCTTGTCCCTTTAAAGTCACCTTAATCCTGTTTTGTCCTTGTAAACCACAATTCAAGTGTCGTCCCAAACCACCATTTTGTCAGGTCTGATATCTCAGGTTGTTAACCTCTTTTCTAAGCTCTGAAGGGTGCTAAATTCTTCTAAATTTTTTTGAAGTGATTTAGCCTTACTCCCATCATTCTAAACCCTTTTAAAAGGTGTGTCAACCTAAATCACCACCGGGCCTGTTTCTGAAATTTGTCAGTCTATACCATATAAACAGGTATGTGTGTGTGTGTGTGTGTGTGTGTGTGTGTGTGTGTGAGTGTGTGTGTGTGTGTGTGTGTGCGTGCGTGCGTGCGTGCGTGTGTGTGTGTGTGTGTGACATTCCACTGACATGCCTTTGTTTGAGGAAGCAGAGTCTGAGGTGGGCTGTCCTATCTCTGGGGTTGAAGTCACTGAGGTAGTTGGAAATCTCCTCGGTGAAAATAGTGTTTTCCAGAGTTCCTAAAGGCTCTGGGTGTTGTGGGGCTGTCGTGGTTGACACGCCTCTACAATATTGCGTTGGCAGACCGGGGTGGTGGTCCCCCTTTTTAAGAAGGGGGACCGGAGGGTGTTGACCAACTATAGAGGCATCACACTCCTCAGCCTCCCTGGTAAGGTCTATTCAGGGGTGCTGGAGAGGAGGGTTTGTCGGGAAGGGGAAGTCGAATCTCTGATTCAGGAGGAGCAGTGTGGTTTTCAGTGGACCAGCTCTACACCCTCAGCAGGATCCTCGAGGGTGCATGGGAGTTTGCCTAACCAGTCTTTGTGGATTTGGAGAAGGCGTTCGACCGTGTCCCTCGGTTGGTCCTGTGTGGAATGCTTTGGGATTATGGGGTACCGAGCCCCCTGATACAGGCTGTTCGGTCCCTGTAAGACCGGTGTTAGAGTTTTGTTTGCTTTGCCGGCAGTAAGTCGGATTCGTTCTTAATGAGTGTTGCACTCCACCAAGGCTGCCCTTTGTCATCGATTCTGTTCATAACTTTTATTGACAGAATTTCTAGGCGCAGCCGAAGCATTGAGGGGGTCCGGTTTGGTGGCCTCAGTATTGCATCTCTGCTTTTTGGAGATGATGTGATATTGTTGGTTTCATCAAGCCGTGATCTCCAACTGTCACTGGAGCAATTCGCAGCCGAGTGTGAAGCGGTTGGGATGAGGATCAGCACCTCCAAATCCAAGACCACGGTCCTCAGTCGGAAAAGGGTGGTGTGCTCTCTCCGGGTTTGGGATGAGATCCTGCCCCAAGTGGAGGAGTTCAAGTATCCTGGGGTCTTGCCCACAAGTGAAGACAGGAGGGAGCGGGAGATCGACAGATGGATCGGTGCAGCGTCTGCAGTTATGCGGGCTCTGTGTCGGTCTGTTGTGGTGAAGGAGCTGAGACAAAACGCGAAGCTCTCGATTTACTGGTCAATCTACGTTCCTACCCTCACCTATGGTCACGAGCTGTGGGTCGTGACCGAAAGAACAAGATCCCGGATACAAGCAGCCGAAATGAGTTTCCTCTGCAGGGTGTCTGGGGTCTCCTTTAGAGATAAGGTGAGAAGCTCGGTCATCCGGGAGGGACTCAGGGTTGAGCAGATACTCCAGCCAGTTGAGTTGGCTCGGGCATCTGGTTCAGATGCTTCATGGACGCCTCCCTAGAGAGGTGTTCTGGGCATGTCCCACCGGCGGGAGGCCCCGGGGACGACCCAGGACACGCTGGGAGAGACTGTTTCCCGGCTGGCTTGGGAACGCCTTGGGATCCCGTCGGAGGAGCTGGTCAAAGTGGCTGGGGAGAGGAAAGTCTGGGCTTCCCTCCTAAAGCTGCTGCCCCTGCGACCATTATGATCGGTGGTACATGGATGAATGGATGGGTTTTTATATTTTGCGAAATTCCAAATCAACACGTGATTTTTCAGTTTGAAATTTGATTAATTTTATTATATTTGATCTTTATTTATCTCAAACAAATACAATAAAAGTAAACAAAGAAAAACATACAAAGTGTTTGGTTTGAGAAGGAGCAGAAAGAAGCTAAAGCTTATCTTGTTTTACGCCCTCCTTACAATCCAAATGATCACCGCTAACAACTTGTTTCACTCAGAAACTTATGAAATAAAATACAAATATGTATGTGTATGCATACACATGCATACACAAACAATAATAATAATAATTCCGAATAAATAAATTCCCACATCTCAACAGAATGAATCACATCTAAACCAGTGAGCTTTCCAGCCCTGCATATATGACCATAAATGATCATTTGTATCTATTCTATACTTAAAGACAGTCCTTAACATTTTGACTCTTTTTCAGTTATACATCAACACCATTCCAGAGCTTTACCCCACAAACCGAGATGCACATACTTTTAAGACTTGTATGGACAGCAGGATGCTTTAGATTGTGTTCCCCACGAAAATTATAATGTCCTTGTCTCTCCGTGAAGATTTTCGGAATATTTCCTGGGAGAAACTTATTACAGGATTTAAACATAATCTGACCAGTTTTAAATTAGACCAGAACCATGAATTAAAATAAATAACTAAATAAATGTGATTTAAAAAAACAACTCTTTGTTGTAATGTGCAAGTCTCTTGTAAAGTCATTTTATATGTATTCCACCAGACTTCATCACAATAAGACAGATATGGAATAATAAGTACATATAACAGAGTATATAATGCATGCTGATTTAGAACATTTCTACATTTACACAATGTTCCAATACTTCTGGCTTTTTTGGAGAATCCATATTTCACATGGGGTTTCCAGCAGATCTTGTGGTCTATTAAGTCACCCAAAAACTTAATTAATAAACCATTTCCACTTCCACATTGTCAATTTCCATCTTGATTTCTGTGCTTATTTTACAATTTCTAAATATCATGAACTTAGTTTCATTTAAGTTAAAAGATAGCTTATTTAGATTAAACCAATGTTTTCTGGATTCACGGCGTCCCATCGGACTTGGTTTCTGACAGAGATCCTCAGTTTGTTTCCCAAGTTTGGAGGGCTTTCTGCAAGGAAATGGGTGCCACAGCGAGTCTTTCTTCTGGGTACCACCCTCAGTCTAATGGCCAGACAGAGGGGGTCAACCAGGACTTGCGCTGCTCTCTGTTGCGTCTGTCACCAGCATCCATCATCCTGGTCATTCCACCTCCCCTAGGTAGAGTATGCACACAATTCTTTCATCAGTTCAGCCACAGGTATGTCACCTTTTAAGACTGCTTATGGTGATCAGCCACCTGTGTTCCCTTCCCAGGAAAGCAATGTCTTCATCCCCTCTGTCCACCTTCACCTTCGGCATGCCCATTGGGTCTTGCGGGACACCCAGGCAGCACTGTCCAGAATGGCGGCTCGGAACCGGCAGTTGGCGGCTCGTCGCAGGATTCCAGCTCCCCAGTACGCTCTTGGCCAGATGACTCCTCTAAGGACCTAAAGTTGGCAGGGACTACTAAAAAGTTGGGTCCCAGCTTCATTGGACCATTTGAGGTGGATGCTGTCATTAACCCTGCTGCCGTGAGACTCAAGCTCCCGCCGTCGTTGAAGGTTCATCCAGTGTTCCGCGTGTACTTGCTGAAGCCTACTCCGTCCTCCAGAGGTGCCTACTCCGCCTCCGCGCCTGATCGATGGTAAGCCAGTCTTCACAGTGAAGTCCGTTTTAGACTCCAGAAAGAGGGGCAGAGGTGTGCAATATCTCGCTGACTGGGAGGTGTACGGTCCTAAGGAGCGTCAGTGGGTCCCCCGCTCCTGGATCCTGGATCCTGTTGTGGTCCGTGACTTCCACTCTCTCCACCCTGATAAGCCGGATAGGCCGCCCGGGGGCGTTAGTTAGAGGGGGGGTACTGTCATGTTTCGTTCTGCCCTCTGCTGGTCATTTGTTTCCTGTCTTTAAAAAAATATATATATTTTTTTTTTTTAGTTTTCCTGGAGTGTTGGTGGGTGGAATTCCTGTGTCTCAGTTGCAGGCAATCCTAATCAGCAGGCTATTTAGACACAGGACTCACGAGAGGAAGATTGTCAAGTTATTGTTCTTGCTGCTTGCCATTGCCTCAGCATTTTGTCACTCTCGTGCTTTTACCGGTTATCTCCTAGTTACTGCCAGCAGTACTTTTTGTCTTTGTTGTTTCTTGTAAGTACTGCTGTGATTGTTCTGGTTGTTGATTTGTAAGTACCTTGTGTAGGTATTTTTGTTTTCATTCTTAATCTTAGTTAGTAGCCTATCTTCCTCCCGTGGTACTCCGCCCACCTTCCTTGGTTAGTTATTTTGTTTTTCTGTAGGTACACGTTGACCTTTTGTCATGTCGCTTTTTGTTAGTGTTCAGTTATGCGTCAAGCTCCTTTTTGTTTGATAAAAACTATAAACCTTGCCCACCATTTGAGTTGCATTTGAATCCTTCTCCAGCGCTTTTGCGCACGCCTAACAGATTGGATTTGGGAGATTCTTCTCCAGACTCCTAACAAGGTGAATTACAACATTTTGTGGTAAATAACGCCAGCTACTGTGCAGGAGGAACAATTAGTAGGTGTCTTGAAATAAAAAATGCTGGCAGACCGCATTGCAAGGCGTGCGGCGCCACTGTATCAGTGCCATGATATGTCAATTATTTGGCACCCGGGGAGTCCAGTCACACCTGTCGGGCTTGCTTGCTGGCTCAATCGCTGCTATTGATTATTTTAGCCCACAACAATCATAAAAAATGCCCGGGAAATCCTGGCGGGTCTGGCTAGGACTGTCTACAAATTACCTATAGATGACATACGTGCCACAAATCACCATCTATCCAGTATTTATTTATTTGTATTATTATTCTGATTGCTGTAGTAGCTGGCAGTGGTAGAACATACACCACCACTATTATTATTATGTGTTATATGGAGTGAGGCATTTGTGTGACATAAATACTCCCAAAAATAAATGAGAACACCCTATATAGCCTGGACGTAATTTGAATTCCTTGTATAAAAACATAATAAAAATAAATAAATAAAAATAATAATAATAATGTATTAAAAATTAAAAATCCCAATTTATATAAAACATTTTTTTAAAGTTGTGAAAATAGTTACTTTGCCTGGTAACAAGTTACTTTTATTATGAAGTAATTCAATTACTAACTCAGTTACTTTTTAGGCAAGTAATGGGTAACTGTAACTAATTACTTTTTTTAAGTAACGTTCCCAACACTGGTGATAACTGAAAACCTAAAAATTCAGCAAAAGTTGAGATAGAAAGGGCCCATTGCACAGGAAAAATGAGTGAGAACAGACAAGGAAGTATTAGATGCCAGAGTGGCAGCCTGGCAGGTTATTTAACGGGGTTTTGTTTTTTTTGTGACAGTTGCGTTGCCGTCATATTTTCGGAACAGAAGCACTGTTCCGAATAGTTCCGGTCCCAAAAATTTTCCCAGAACTGTGTTCCGGACAGTTCCGGCCCACTTTCACCCCTGTATATATGTAATTTGTTGTTTAAAGCTGGTATTTCATCAAAAATAAAGTTGTTCCTATTCATAAAAATGGAGAAAGACACATATTCACTAATTATAGTCCAATATCACTGCTGCCACAGTTATCAAAAATTGTAGAAAAATTATTTTCATATAGACTGAACAATTTTATTGAGAAACATAAGCTTTTAAGTAAAAATCAATATGGGTTTAGAGGAAAATGGAACACCTCAATGGCAGTCATGGAACTCGTAGAAGCAATATCTACTAACATATATAATAAAACAATTACTGTTGGGATTTTATAGATCTAAAAAAGCATTTGATACCATAGATCATTCTACATTAATGAATAAATTAGAGAGATATGGCATAAGAGGTTTAGCATATAAATGGACGAAAAGTTATTTGGACAATAGAAATCAGTACTTACAGTTTGACAATATACAATCAAAACACTTGAAGATTACTCATGGAGTTCCCCAAGGGTCTGTGCTAGGCCAGAAACTATTTATATTGTATATAAATGATATCTGTTGTGTCTCAAAAATAATCAAAAGTGCCTTATTCGCCGATGACACAACTCTCTACTGTTCAGGAGAGAACCTGAAGCAGCTTCTGACTACTGTGGAGAATGAATTGAACACATTAAAAAACTTGTTTTACTTAAATAAATTATCATTTAACTTAAACAAAAACAAGTTTATAGTTTTTGTTACTAGACAAACCACACAACAGGTCAAAATTATAGTAAATTCAATTAAAATAGAAAGAGTGTATGAAAAATTATGTTGGAAGTCACACATAGATAATGTCAAAAGGAAAATGACAAAAATTATAGGGATACTCTCTAAAACAAAGAATGTCCTGAATAAGAAATCATTATACACATTATACTGTTTATTATTATTACCTTATCTAACTTATTGTGTGGAAATCTGGGAAAACGCATATAAAACCAATACCGATCCTGTTTTCAAACTGCAAAAAAAGAGCCATAAGAATTATTAATCGATCAGAATATACAGAACCAACACATTCACTATGTATTAAATGAAATACAATGAAATTTTATTACTTAGTTGAGTTTAAAATAGCATTAATAATGTATAAAGCATACAACAATTTACTCTGCCACAGTACTCAGAAGCTATTTGAAATTAGAGAGTCTTTGTGACATAAGGGGTACAAGTGTCTACAAAAAATCAAAACAAGAACAAATATTAAGCAAAGGTGTGTTTCTGAGAGAGGTGTCAATTTGTGGAATAGTTTTGGTACTGACCTGAAAAGATACAAGTCACTTGCTGAGTTTAAAACTTTTTTTAAAAGCAAAGTTCAAGAAAATTATTTAAATCAGACTTGAGCTGGCAAAACAGCAGAAATTGTGTCATTTCTTTCAATGTATTAATATGAGTGTAATGAAAATTGTATATGTATATCTTTTCACCGGGTACATCGGCTTGGAGCCCGTAGGGGCAACAAACCCCGTCCTATTAGTTACTTAGTTCCTACTAGTTTGAGCATTTCAAACAGAAAGAATTTGTTAAAAGTAAAGGACGGGAGCTTAAAGGGACCTCATTTGGAATGAATGACCAATTCCTGAGAGAGATTAATGAGCGGCGAAAAGTACTGTTTCCTATAATGAGACAAAATAGGCAGGAGGGTAAACGGACTACGATAGTCGTTGATAAGCTATACATCGATGGCCAACTATTCCGGAACCCCAACTCCACTCCCTGGCTGTTCTAATTGGCATTGGTGGAACTAAACTTTGTTTGATTATTAGATGTATACATATACTGTACATGTGGTAATAAAACCTAAAATATGAATACTCATTATGTTTAGGCTATATTATAAATATAATATTAATACATAACTATGTCTAAAGTATATTTAAACAAAAAATCACGCTTAGGTTGTTACCAGTTACTGGTGTATTCTTATGTTTAATCCCCCGCTAATTTCCTTCACTTTCACCTCCCTACCCGTTTTTTCACTGTTATATTTATTTACACGTTACCTCATATTTTACACAAATTATATAAATCACCTAACCACTTTGATTCTATCCTATAACATGCCAATATTGACAAATGGCCTATACAGATATATACACAGGACTGAGTCTATATTGTTTGTATGCATAAATTAGTTCTGGTTTCCTGGAATGTTTGTGGCGCTCGCTCAGGGGCAAAAAGTATAAAAACTTTAGACCATCTCTTAAAATTAAAAGCAGATATTTGCCTCCTACAAGAAACCCACCTACAAAAATCTGAAGAAAAATTACTTATTAATAAGAATTTTAGCCAAGCGTACTCTGCCCCTTATAACAGTAGACAAAGAGGAGTCTGTATACTCATACATAAGAATTTACTCTTTACTCTAAATAATACAATAACAGACCTAGAGGGCCGATACATTATTATTCAGGTGACTATACTTAATAAAATATATACATTTGGTAATTTATATGCCCCGAATAATGATGATCCGGCCTTTTTTCCATGAATTTTTCTCTCAGCTGTTTGATTTAGTAGCAAACTCTACTATTATTATTGGAGGAGACTTTAACACAGTCTTAAATCCATTAATAGACCGTTCTAATAATACAACATGTAGGCGATTACAATCTACTAAAGTAATAGGGGAATATATGGATGATTTTGGCCTCGTCGACAGCTGGAGACTTAAAAACCCAAATAAGGAATTTACCTTATTTTCCGCTGTGCACCGGTCTTTTTCAAGAATTGATTATTTTCTTACAAATAACTCTATTGCTGATAAAACTGTTACAAAAATACATCCTATTATTATTAGCGACCATGCACCAGTCTCCCTTTCCCTACAAGTTAATTATACCTTTAAACCACCACCAACATGGCGTTTTAACATCTCACTGCTAAACGACACAGAGTTTGACAAAATTATAAGAAAAGAGTGGGCAGACTTTTTGGAAATAAATGACTCTCCAGACCTATCTCCATCTCTTCTCTGGGAAGCTGGGAAAGCAGTAATTAGAGGTAAAATTATATCATATTCATCTTATAAAAAGAAACAGGATCAAAAATTAGAAAAAGACTTGGAAGATGAAATTAAACAACTGACTGATGAGTACTACAGCAGCAATTAAACTTTTATTAAAGCCAGAAAAAGACCCCACCCTTCCATCAAGTTACCGTCCGATTTCACTAATTAACACTGATATTAAAATTATCACTAAGGTTTTCACATCTAGACTAGAAACGGTAATCTCGACAATCATTCATGGTGACCAAACAGGCTTTATTAAAGATCGCCACTCTACTAATAATATTAGGAGGCTCTTTAACCTTATTAGCATGTCACAGCGGCATGATAAAAAGGCAGTTATTATATCATTGGATGCAGAAAAAGCTTTCGACAAAGTTAACTGGTCCTTCCTCTTTGCTGTTTTAAATAAATTTGGCTTTGGGAAATAATTTATCCACTGGGTGTCAGTATTATATGATTCTCCTAAAGCTACAGTTACTACTAATGGGATTATATGTCAGAGCTTTATTTTACAGAGAGGCACAAGACAGGGATGCCCACTATCCCCTTTATTATTTGCAATATTTATTGAGCCGCTTGCATTAGCCATACGCCATGAAAGAAGGATTCAAGGAATTTAAAAAAATTAATCTATATGCCGATGATATTTTACTTTATTTAGAAAAGCCTACTATTTCGTTAAGGGAAGTATTTAACTTAATAACGAAATTCTCACAGTTATCAGATTATTCTATTAACTGGACAAAATCAACACTTCTACCTATTACAGAAAATTCATGGAACCCTGCAAGCCAGGACCCACACTACTCATTTCTTATAGGTAATTTAAAATACTTAGGCATAAAAATCTCAACTGAATTAACTGATTTAATTCATTTAAACTTTACTCCACTTCTGGATAACATTTATAGTGACTTGGAACGCTGGAATAATCTTCCTATTTCTCTAATAGGACGAATAGCCACCATTAAAATGAAAATTTTATCCAAAATAAACTATTTTTTCTCAATGATTCCATTTAAACCTACGGCTAACTGGTTCCAGTTGTTGGACTCAGCCGTTACAAAATTTTACTGGAATAAAAAAAAAGGAAAGATTAGTCTATCTACTCTTCAGAAAAGTAAATCCAAAGGAGGTCTAGAGGCACCAAATTTTATGTACTACTATATAGCTAACCAGCTACAATATACCATTCTTTGGGCACAAACAAACAGAGATACTAACTGTTGGCTGGAACTAGAACAGAAGGATTGTATAAACCTCAGACTTCTAGATTTACTCTTCATTATAACATCGATTAAGCGACATAATTGTTTTAAAAACCCGATGACTTCCGCCACCCTGACTGCCTGGTGGAAGGCACTAGAAATTACAAAAGCCCAAGTGGAGCCCTGCGGGCTTTGTCCCCTATGGCATAACCCCGACTTTCAACTTAACAGCCAATCGTTTTATTTAGGTGTGTGGGAGCAGAAAGGAATTCCACATCTCCACCATCTCTTCTCAGATAATATGTTTATATCATATACAAATGCTCCAAAAATACAAAATAAAAAACGGAAAGTTTTTTGTTTTTGTTTTTTTTGGGGGGGGCTCAGTATTGATCATTTGACATGTCATCATCATTGTTCTCCCTTTTTTTATTTTCAGAGACATCTAAATTCCAACAAATCAGGGAGGGAAATTTTTTACATTATCTGCAAGTTAAAAGTATGATAAAGAAACAAATTCCAACACTTCGGGGTACGCTCCAACCGCCTGTTTTAGCTAAAGATATTACCAAGCTTTCTCCGACAACAAAAAAACCTCTCAAAAATATATAAGTTACTTACATATACTGATAAAATGTCTTTACCCATCTCGAAATGGGAGACAGACTTGTCTATAGCTCCGGAATCTGACTTTTGGATTCAAGTTTGTGAAAACGCATTTAAAATGACAAAACACACAAATTTACAACTTATCCAACATAAAATTATTCGTAGAACATACATTACTCAATATATGATGAAGAAAATGGGACTCTCAGACTCCGACTTTTGTCTCCAGTGTTTACAAAACACTACAGACACTTATTTTCATGCTTTATGGTTATGCACTCCGGTTATGTATTTCTGGACTAAAGTCTTAGAAAAACTTTCCGCTATCTTGGACTGTAGGATACCTTTATCTCCAAACTTGTGTTTGCTAGGTGACCTAACAACAACTGACTTACCACATAAACAATTTCAATCTACACTTGTAGCCCTTACTATCGCAAAAAAAACCTATTCTTGTTAACTGGGAAAAATAAACAAACTCTGAATATCGACCAATGGTCTAACCTCCTCATAAATCACATTTTAATGGAAAAATATCTGCCTCAAATAAAAACCAAATATCAAAATTTATAGAAACATGGTCTACGTTATTATAGAATATTTTAACCTAATTCTGGTTACTTAATTCTGCCTGTTAGCGAGAGCCACCACATCGCGATAACTTACATTGATGTTTCTGTGTTTGGCAATTTGTAACTAATGGTTGTGTTTTTATAGTCAGGAACCCAGTTGCTGCCAACAGGATCGAGCAGATTCACCTCCAATGGGCACTATGGGTTAATATTCTGATTCACTGCATGCCAGTGGGTTAATTCTATAGGTGCTGTCCCCCCCCTGGCTGGGCGTGGGCGGGTCTGCCCCTCTGTTTGGCTGCTGGGTGGCGGCTGCGTCTTGGCCGTTCCCTGGATCTTTTGGGGGGTGCTGCGTTGCGGGGTTCTCCCTGGTGTCCGGCGCGGTCCGTCGCTCTGGGCCCGGCGACGCGGTTCGGGGCCTGTGGGTCGCCAGGGTGCCCCGTGGTTCCCTCTCCCCTCCCCCTTCCTTCCCCTTGCTACCTCTCCCTCCTCGCCTCTCTCCGCCCGTCCTCCGCCTCCCTGTCCCTTCTCCCTCGTCACCCTTCCTCATCCTCTCCCCCTCTCTCTGCGGCCCTGCTGCTGCCCCTTGCCCTTCTTGTCGTCTCCTTCCCCCATCCCTTCCCCCTCCCCTGTCCGCCTTCCTCCCCCTCCCCTGGGTCGGGGGCTAAATCCGGGTCTCGGCGCTCCGGGGGCCGGGAGGGTGGGTTGATTTGGTGTTGTGCCTGCCCCGCTCCGGTGGACCTCCTGGCACCTCGGGCTGGCCGAAGTATCCGGGGGGCGAGCCCTATCGCCCCGCCGGGCTGGTCCCATATGCCCGCCGGGGTCCCGGTGGGGTGGATGGGGGTTTGGTGGAGGTTTGGTGGGCGAGTGCGCCTCCTGCCCCCACCCGGTTGGGGGGGGGCTTGCTGGTCGCTCCTCTTAACTCACTGCACTGGTTTTGCACAATACACTTTCATAGACATATAGGGCACATAACACACTTGGGGGGGTGGGGGGGGGCGGCTGGGGCTGGGTTGGGGTGGATGGCAGGGGTGGATGGCAGGGGTGGATGGGGGGCGGGGGGTTGTGGGGGGAGCGGGGCTGTGGACCGGTGGGGTGCTTGGCGGGCCTGCAGTGCCCCGTCCTGCTGCGTTGGGTTGGGGGTGCGGGCCGTGTTGAGGTGGGGGGCGCTCCTGCTCCTGGGTTTGCCAGACCCTGTGGGGCCCGGGGGTCGTCCTTTAGCGCTGCCGCGGCCTGGGGGGCCCTGAGGTGTTGCACTTGCTCTGTCCTGGCAGGGGTCGACGGCTCCCCTCTTTGGTAGAGATTTTCATGCATGCCAGATCCACCACACCAGCATCTATCGAAACTCAGACACAATCTGCTTCTTCCTCAGGTCATTGAATCGGTGGAAGCTGATGTCTGTGGATCTCACTCTGCTTCGTCTGTCCTTCCTTCCTTTCCTCAGTCTCTCCTTTGGTCTCTTGAGGTCTCCCTGATTTGTTGGAATTTAGATGTCTCTGGGGTTGGTGAAGGACTCTGGTTGGTGGCCTGGTGGGTGGTGTCTGGTCGGTGCTGGATTTCACTTTCCTTTCTTTTCTTTCGTCCTTCCTTGGGTCTCCTGACGGCCTCACGACTCTGGCTGGAAGTGTTCGGTTTAGGTGAACGGTATGGGATTTTTTAATAGGTTTTAGGTGAACTAATGAATACACACACACTCGCACGCATGCACATACACATACTCACCCACATACATAAAAAAAGAAGAAAAAAAAGAGAGCAATGATGATGGCATGTCAAATCGGTAAAATTACCAAATGAACAATACTAAGCTCTCCAGGAAAAAAGGAAGGAAAAAAAAGAAAAAAGAAAATTGTATATGTGAATATGAGGATGAATTATTATGGTGTATGCCTATGAATTACATGTACATATGCTATTGGCAAATGTATGTACATGTCAAAGTGCGGTTGTATACACGTACAGGTTTATACATTTTCTTTTATTGAAATATATTAACCTATTATTGTATCTATTGAAATCAAAACATAAGGGGTAGGACTAGATATGTTTTTAACTTCCTCCTACTCACTTTTGAACATGTAAACTCTTTTATTTCTTCCTATTCTTGTTTTTTCTTTTTTTACTTCAACTTATATTTTATACTTGTAATGTGTTTTATGTTTTTCTATGTTTATATGTTCAATAAACCAACCAACCAACGGGAGGCCAGTGCCACCCCGGACTCCCCTCTGGGTACACCCGTGCCTCCGGAACGTTGGTTCCCGAGCCCCTGTCCCAGCTCTGCCAAGAACTCCCCTGCTTGGTACCTACCTTGGACCACTCCCAGACTGCGTGAAAGACTTGATCACTGTGGTTATAACGCCATTCATTCTCGAGTGCTGCTCCATTTCAGCCACTCATTATTCCAGAAAGTCAAATCTCTTTTCCTGTTCCATAATTTTTCTTTAGAGTTGCTTGATTTCACTCAGCAGTTCTGTTATCAATGTTTGTTCCTTTGTCAATGCCGCCAATTCATTCGTCATCATGTTTATTGCGGTCTTCAACTCATCCATGTCCATCTGAAGTATTATTTCAAGTACAAAACTTTTTACCCTAATTTAATTTCATATACAGTAACTCCTGTTGAGAGATATGGGTGCATGGTGATATAGTAACACTATGGATTTTAGTCTTCTTTACTCTGTGTGAGTGTGTTATTGATCGGGAAAAAATAAATAAAAGCCAATAATAATCATGTGGGAGTGGGTTTTGTGATGAATTAGTTATTGAGTTAGTATATATATAATGAGTTAGTTCATTGTTAGTGTGTGTGTATTCTCCAGAGGTTGTTGTCGTTTTTAATGAATGATGAATTGGGATATTTATTGTGCAGGGTGTGGACAGATGAATGGATGAGTTCCTGGGGATTCTCCACTGATGGTATAAGTCTGTAATTATCAGTATGTGAGTGAAGACCGTCTCTGCAATCTTGAAAGGTTTCTACAAAGAAACAAACAACAAAAAGTATTTACATGTGTCACTCAGTGCTAGTAAGGAACTACAGGGTGGCGTGGCTCAGTGGTAGCGTGGTTATCTCACAACCCAGAGGTTGTGGGTTTGATCCCATGCCACTTGGAAGTATCCTTGAGCAAGATACTGAACCCCCAGTTGCTCCTAATGCTGCGTCATCAGTAGGTGAATGAGTAGTCGAATGTAAAGCGCTTTGAGGGCCTTGTAAGGTGGAAAAGCGCTATCTAAATGAAGCACCATTTATGTGGCTGATAGCGTGTAGTTTAAATTTTTTGGTGTTATGTCTAGGGTCAGTAAATCATTACTGTCCTCTGAAAAACACTTATGTCCATTTTTGTCTTCTTTTTTTTTAAACGTATGTTTATGGGATGAAACTGAATGCAGACAGCCCCCCCCCCCCCCCCCCCCAGATTATTGTTTTTTTTTCCACAGGACACCGACGAAATGGAACATATGTAAAAACACTTAAACGTTGTATTACCTCTTTGATGAAAACTTGGATCAACCTGGTCCTTTTTGAAATTTTGGTCAAAAAGTTCAACCTTAATTTATTGGATCATAATAAAATTTCCCAAACACATGTGGGTAAATGTGTTTTGTCACTGTGATACACCATTAAAAAACACACACACACAAAAAAAAACTCACCTCTAACACTTACAACATGTTTGAAACTGTGAAAAAAATAATTCATCCTGACATGTTTGACCAGGGGCCAGCCTGAAGAAACTTGCATAGTCAAGAACCTGTTCTTCAACACAACACCTGTCACACCTTGACACAGAAACATGTCACTGAAGGGGGGTTGGGAACATATCTAACATAGGACACATGTGAGGCAATATACAACTTGAGAAATGTTACTTAAAATCTAAAATGCATGTAATTTTGAACTGACAATGTTGGGAATTCTTTTTTTTACAATTCAGCACTCCCTCTCTTTCTGAATCTCTCTTCCTTCTTTCTCTAACACACTCTTGCGCGCGCACACAAGTGTATTGTGGTTATGAAGGGAATTCTCCAAATAGCAGCAGAGGGTTGGCATGCCATTGTTTTGAACGTTTGCCGTCATCCTCCATCACGCCCCGCCCTCCGCCGGCAGCCTTCCACGATTGGAGGTGGACCCACATCGCTGGTGTCGGCTCGGCTCGCCTCGCATCTCATACACTAAATTCAGAAGAAGATACCACCTGTCTCGCTGGCCATGGATTTCGTTTTATCAGCGTCTGACACAATCCACCACGAGAAACCAAAAGGCGACTGTCATGTTAAGTGAATTTCGCCAGGACTCTCTCACGCCTGTCGGTGTATGAATAGCTTTAACCCGAGCGGACGAGGAAAACAACTGTCATATTCCTGAATGATTTCAGCCGCAGTGCCGCAGTTTGTCATCCAGCCCGAGCGAAAAATGTCACGACAGCAACAGCAGACGTCGTTCAAAGCCATGGACAGCAGCGTGGTGGAGGTCAAAAGTAAAGTGAGTGATTAGTGTAAATGATGTCGTTGGGTGACTGATATTTGATGACATGGAATCAATTGGATTTGTTGCACTGATTGCTATTCAGAAAAGATGGTTGTTTGCTTGTATTTCCCTTTCTTAAACAGGTAAACATACACTACAATTTTACATTTATCCGAGGCAGGTTTATTGAGCACATTTTGAAGATGATTGCGACGTGTCGCTAGACTACTTCGGCAAGCGGCCAAATAGTGTGCATTGTACCAGGCAATGTTTGAGAATCAATCCAGTCCATGATTTGACAAACACTGTATGTGTTCATTTTTCAAGTCCATTATCACGTCCTTCGCTTCATGATAGCCTACTGCATGGTTACAATGTTCTGACATTTGCTATGCAATTATAGGTAGCCCTACTTCCTGTTTATATACTTGAAATAATCGCCCAGAGTTCTCTCTCTCTCTCTCTCTCTCTCTCTCTCTCTCTCTCTCTCTCTCTCTCTCTCTCTAACGGGGACTATCCACTCCTGCTACTAATAAACTTTTCTAGATAAGCCTAGGCAAAGACACAAACAAATATGCACCGAAAATAGCAACAGATTTTTGCTTCATAACGCTGTCAGTTTCATAAGCAAAACTGTTTCTTTCTGCGCCCAATTCACACTGAATGCGTAACGAATGCGA
Source organism: Vanacampus margaritifer (assembly GCF_051991255.1). Taxonomy (NCBI): domain Eukaryota; kingdom Metazoa; phylum Chordata; class Actinopteri; order Syngnathiformes; family Syngnathidae; genus Vanacampus; species Vanacampus margaritifer. Next base: position 6,065,284 of record NC_135437.1, read on the forward strand.
AACAGCATCCGTACAAACGCCGCAAGGAATAGAAAGCATTTGAGTGTGCGTGTCAATTCACACCAGCTGCAGTGCGATGCGTATGCGCTGTGTATCGGATGCGGAGCTGCGGAAGGTTTTTGCAAGGTTTCTATTTTTTCCGTGTTCAGCATGCAGATTTTCAGGAAACTGAAGAAATTACATGAGCTGGACAGGAAGTCAGGTGTCGGCATCAAGGTAGATCCAGTATATTTTAAAATAAAACCGTTTGAGAACTTGTTTTTTTGGGAGCGAAGCTAGCTAACTACATAGCTTGAAATGAGTCGGACATTTAAAAGACAAAAAACGAGGTCAAAATAAATTAAACATTACAAAAAAACACTATTTAAACACAAAATGTACTTACCCAAAGTTGAAAAGCCATGGTAGAAGTCCCATAAATAATGTCCAAAAAGCATATCGATGTGATGACAGGCAAGCGTGGCTAATATTGTTTACAAGTCGCGCTCTATATACACGGTTGTTATCACGTGGACTTAACTCTTCTGTGAAGCTCCGTGATCTTGTGGTCTCGACTCTCGCGGTTGCAGATTTCCCGACACGTACAGCTTACTCAACGCACACAGTGTGAATTGCAGTCCTTATGGGAACCGTTCCGCATCCGTTCTGCATACGTTCCGCAGTCAGTGTGAATTGGGCGTTAGTGTCAAGTTCGGCTTTGTGAACACATCACATTAATGTCCTCAAATATAGCTTAGCTTACTACAGATTGCTCTTGTTTTGGTTCTGAATGTGGAGATCACTCACTGGTCAGTGGAGGGGCAGATCTATTCAAGCCATTTGCCTGAACAGAAATTTGATTGAAATTCACTGCAGAATGACATTTAAGGAATACATGTAAATTTCTATAGCTAAAGTATTTCCCATTTCGGGGCAATATACACAATAAGTCAAGTCAAGTCAAGTATTTGTATGGCAAAAAGCACATGCACGGCAACCATCGATGCTATAATCCCATATTGCATAATTGAAAAAAGTGGCCTTGTTAAAAAAAATAAATAAATAAATAAAATAAAAAATAAAAAATCTTTTGCTAAGCGTTTCCAAAAAAAAAAGCTATTTTCAGTGAAAAATACAATATCTATGTACAGTACATGACCCAAGTAGTGGAAAAAAAAAGATGTCTGCCACCGTTTTGGTCACTTGCTTTTATAATACTTAAAGAACCCCACAAACCATGGCCAGACCTGATACAGAACCTAAAGTTGTAGTTAAACAACAGAAAAAATAGTTCTTCTGTTTGGCAGATTTTTTCTTAGTGCAATTTTTCTTTTTTTCTTTCTTTCTTTCTTTCTTACAGTAGTGTACCTATTTTCTTTTCATCTATGAAGGTTTTGCAGTGAGAGTGATTAAACAAGAGAGAAATATGAGAAAATGTTAATGCCTGTCTGAGAAAAGTATATAAAGTGTGTGGTTAGGGATTTTACAAAAAGCTGCCTGCTTTGCCGATTTTACCTATTGTAGGCATTATTTTTAAACATAACCCCAGCAATAAATGAGGGAACGTGTATATCATCTACATCTCTGTAACACGGCTGTACAAAATTCAGAATTGAATTGAGAATGACCCCTAAATTCCAATTAAATTGTTGAATTGGAATTGAGGAGCGGGAAGCAGAATTGCAATTTAAATTTGAATTGCAGGAAATAGAACTGAATTTCCTGAAATTCAAAAAATGTATGATGCATAATTAAAGCGTATTTAACAATGAAGCTGAACAGTATACTGTATCAGCCTATTTGCAACAAGAATTTCATGCATATTTTGTAAAAGATTTATGTACACAATAATTATAGTAAATAGTAAAGTGTGGTGAGTAAATTGTTTTTATTAACATTAAAAGCCTACTCAGATAAAACAGATTATTAAAATTGTACAAACTTTGAAATAGTTTGATATGATGGTAAAACAGCACCTCATTTTCCATAATACCTTCCTTTAGTTAAGTCTTTAAAATGGCTGCCCAAACATTCTGGGCATTTTGTTTGCAGACCACTACTGAAATACTGTACACTGGGCGATTATATTTATCGTGAAGAAGATAGAAACAAAATTATCGTGTTATTTTTTTCCTATCGTGTCTATCGTCATTTGGCTTAGTTTATGTACATAAGGATTCGTTCCGCATGCTTGTTTCAGGCAACTGCCACCAGGTGGCAGCCTGAACAAGTTGACGTGGCAGTGAATTGTACACAGTCGTCATACATTACAAACTTACGGTACCAAAGTAAATCTAACATCCATCCATTATTAGAAGCACTTGTAGTCATTGATAATTAATAGAAAACAAGGTGGATAAATGCAAATAACGAATACTACTACATTAAAAAACTTTACTAAAACAACAAACACGTAATTATTAATTAACTTTTTTATTTTTTTTAAAGCCCACCTCAAAGCATGTTTGATACTCCTTTTGGCCCATTGAAATAACCTAGGGACAACTGTGTGAAACAAGCATAGCAGTTTGCGGATTTAAATGTGCAGTTTTAGCATAATTAAAACACGAATTGTTAAGTTTTTCTGAAAAATGAACGGCAGAGAAAGCCCCCAAAAGCAGCACTACTGGATGCATTTCTCTTTTGATAAAGATCTGCTTACTGTCACTTCAAAATAAAATGAGAAAATAAACAATCACAGTGTGTTATATAATTTTTTTAAATAGAAAAACTGAAAATATATCGTCGTATATCGTTATCGTGATATAAAATATCCTATATCATGATAGAAGTTTTTTTTCATATTGCCCAGCACTACTGTACACTGTCTCATTCTCACTGATATGTGATAAGAATGAGGGTCTCTTAATTACATTGAATTTAATTCCACTTCCTGCAATTCCTATTCAATTCAACATGGTTGTTGGGTGGGGTCAATCTAAATCCACCCATTGAATATAATGTAATTTTGAAATTCAGAATTTTACACAGCGCTGCTCTGTAAAGACCCTCTTATATCTTATATCTTGTAAATTTGCCACACCACAGAGTGTTAACAAGTCTGCCAAATTTGAATGAATTGGAAAAAAAAAGCCCATTATATAAAATAACTCTCCAACATTTTGGGTAAACTGGCCTGTGGCTCCTCGTCCCACACATACAGTCAGTTACACACACGGTATGACCCAATACTGTGACTCTATTTATTAAGCTATGTCACTTTACCTGCAGTGTCTGTTTTATGTGCACTTAGACACGACACAAAACAGGCGGTGACACTTTGGCCAAGACTGGTATGCATGTGATTCTGCCCTTCCTGAGCATGCTTTAAAATGTCACACCAGTTGGAGATTAGCGTAAAACTAAACGCACAACACATCGTATATTTAAACACAAGGCATGCTTTATTTAAAAGCATCACCATTGCTATTGCTAAAGTCAATAGAAAATCCCACTGACATGCTAAAATAGCATCAACTTCCAGAAGTGATAGTCCTTCAAATAACAAATGTACAATGATAGTGGAACACATACTGACAGGTACTATAACAATACTCAAAGGAAAATGTTATTTTGAAAATGTGAATTTTTTTTATATTAACAGCAGTAAATTGAAACTTTCTTCTTCTCTTCTCATCTCATTTTAAGTGTATACTCCATGCATGCGTACGGTACCATACTGCCCCGAAGGAGGCCAAGGCGCGCACAGCAGGAACAATTTTATTTATTATTTTTACTAATTTCTCCATTATTTTCATTTACTGTACTGTTATTATACATTGTTTCTAATTTTTTTTCTTTTTCTTTCAAATTCCTTTTTAAAGTTGAGTTTTCAAGGATTAAAGGAATTTGTCATACCAACATATATTTTCACATGATATGGCATGAAATATAATGCACGGAACACAATAGCCGAGATCCTAGGTTAGCCCAGTAAGTCCCAAGACTTAAAAAAAAAAATGGAACAACAAAGTAAGATCAAATGAATATGACTTATTCACGGTTTGAATGTGTGCCAAGATGCAATGCAAAGGTGTGGTTGCAGCAGAATTAAAATGCAAGAGGCTTGAAATTCACATGATATTTGAAAGGTCTTTTTTTTTTACTTGATAAAAAAAAGAATAGAGTATTCAAGAATAAAGTGTTGAAACATGCATTGAGTAGTTGAGTGTTGGTAGTTGAATTAATGCAAATATTTGAAATAGATGAATAATCGTTTTTAATCAAGGTGATTTAAATTTCAATTAAAATAATCATGATTATAATATTTTTTTCCATAATAGTCTATCCCTAGTATCGCCGCTCCGTTGCGGCATATAATAATAATAATTATTATTGAGTACAAAATAGTTCTCAGCCTTTGCAAATTTTTCCAGCACTTATTTTCAAACATATTTAATGTATTTAGAAACAAATTAGGAAAATGACCCACATGGCCTTTCAACAATCCAGCAATTCTCTTTGTAGCAATTTATTAGTTTTCTCCCTCTGCAATTCAGAGGCATTTCCAGTTGCCACATGGAGCACCAGAAACAAGAAGACACAAAAAAAATGCTATGACAATCTTTTTGGGGTGGGGCTTTCTGGTCTAGCAACATATTCTTCTCAGCTTGTAATTATACAGTATGTACAAACCCTAGTGATGATAAGGTTTTCAGAAAATGGGTGGATGAATGGAAACCCCAATTACAATGCCATTTGGAGATTGTGTCAACCGCAAATAAAAACAGAATGCAGTAGAACCTCAATTTAACAGAGTAAAAGGGATGTTTGGACTCCACTGTCTGGGGTGTCTTTGAACCTTCAGCTGGCAGCCTAGTTCACTGCCAAATTTAGCTAACTTTGAAAAGCCAAAGAAGACACTGTACAAATGGGCCTGTAAACAGCTAACAAAGGAAATTACCATTGCAAAGAGAACCTATGCAGAAAGACTAAAAAAAAACGCGTCCATATGGAATGGCTGCTACTAAAACCACTCCAAACCCAATGTGCAATAGAAATATACACCGTAGTGTAAACTGAGTATTCTCTTCAAATACAATAAAAGTAAAACACTTTACACATTGTCTGTTTCTCTGTGATGAAAATAATGCTAAAAATGAATAAAACAAGTAATAAATAGTGATAGTGCTTGTTGAACTTCACTTTAGTCGACATTTACCATGGTGATCAAATTGTAGTCCAAACTGTTGCCACCATAAAACCTTTATTAACTGAAAAGATGATGCTTTATGTAATATTTTAACAATATTAGTTAAGATATGCACAAGTTAACCAGTCTTGTTGTTGGAAGTGAACAATAAAATATGGATCTCACTTTTAACATATTGACATAGGCCTACATTCAGTACAGTATACATTTAAATCAGCATCTTATTTAATGTAAAATGTTAAACCAGTCGTGTCAAACATATGTTCCCGCGGGCCGGATCAGGGTTTAATGAGATGATGTTGTAAATATATATATTTTTTAGCAATGTCGGACCAATTAATCAGCCGACCACAATCAGAACTTATAAATTCGTATATTCACAAGCAACCTTCAGATGAGCAATGCAACTTGTACATGGAATTTCCCTGGATGCCATTATTGTACACACAACCTAAGGTTACAGTTTGTTTCAAATAAATTAAAAATAAAATCATAGACCGACATGAACATGTTAAATACGACAAAAAAATAATTACTGGTAACATAAACACATATGGCAAGGATTAAAGTCCTTATAACTTCATTAACTGTGTTACATGCACATGCATTCTGGGAACACTATATTTGTAAAACAGGTAGATATAACACATCCGAAACTCATACAGGAAAAGTGTTGCCGTGTTCCATTGCATTCATGTTATTTTTTAGAACAATATTATTACAGTTGAGTCCTGTAATTTAGGGCTGGCCCACAAACAGCGTAAATCTGCGTATAATTGACGCCAATTATTTTATACCATGATTTTACCGATCTGGCCTACTTGGTAATATATTTTCCTCCATGTGGCTCTACCTATTTTGACAAGTAAAAATTAAAGTATAACGCACAGACAGCTTGTGTGTTAATGTAATGTCCTTTTCCAATTTTGTTTTCGTCATCATAACTTTTGGTTTTGGCTTTGGCTTGCCCTTCACTAACCCTGTGTGCACTGCAAAGTATCCCAAAAAGTTAAAGAAAAGACAAAATACTTGTCAAAAGTTAACCCTTCTGCTTCTTACTACTATTCTCAAGTTTTAAAAGTCAAGATTTGCATTAGTTTTGAGTTTTCTCTGGGTACTCTACTTTCTCAGGAGGGGCAGCTATTTTAACACCTGCTGTCGACTGAAAATGTCATCACATTTGCTCAGGGCTCAAGCAACGACCAATCACGGCTCACCTGTTTTCTGAAGCTGAGCTATGATTGTCCTGGGCAACTGTGATGTCATTTTCAGTCGACACCAAGTGGTAAAATGGTCGCCCCCTGACATTGATAAAAACTGGTGGATTTTTCTGCTCATAGTTCGCAGACGCAATATTAATCAGAACGCCGTGGGGGAAACCTACAACATATTATTCTAAAGAAATTTTTTTTTTTGGGGTTGATTTCCTCTTTGAAAAAAATAATGTCTTGCTATTCAATGTTGTTTGCAGTTTGATGCAGAATATCGTCGCTTTGCTTTCAAGAGGAACTGTCCAGGTGGCTTCCAAGAGTTCTACAGCCTCCTCCAAACTATCCATCACATCCCCGAAGTAGATATGTTATTGGGATATGCAGATGACCATGGAGACCTTCTTCCAATCAACAATGATGATAACTTCCACAAAGCTGTCTCATCAGCGAATCCCTTGCTTCGCATTATCATAACCAGGAAAGGTAAAGATAATAATTGTGCAGTGTTCCCTCACTTTTCGTCGGGTGGGCGTGGAACGATAGGGGAATATCTGCAAAGTGGAGGACGTTTAAAAATATATTTATTTATTAATTTATTCTTTTATTTTGTTTTTTTTTTGTTTTGTTTTGGGGGGCAAGTTAAGCATCTACTGAGCCATAACGAAGCCACCACAGAGTTCCCATCTTTCCAAACACTTGTTAACTTAGTAAGAAAAATAGCAGCATAAATAAAGAATACAGTAAATTTGGGAGGAGTTGGTGGCTGCGTGGGTGTGGGGGGGGGGGGATTAATAATCTCAGAAAGATCCACAAAATATTGAGGTACAACCCAAGATAAATCCCGTAATGTATGAATTTTGGACCCAAATCCAACTGAATCCGCGATATGTGAACCGTGAAGTAGCAAGGGATCACTTTAAAGTATTCTATAGATTGGACATACAGTAGTTGACATTTCATACAGACTCTAAATAAGAGCTGTGCATTTGATAACATTTCCTTTATAAACCATGGAGGAAAATCAACAATCAAAAAAGGAATACTTTTTATAAAGGGTGCACTGATACCACTTTTTTCAGACGGAGTACGAGTACAGGTATTATATTTAAATACTCGCCGTTACTGATTAACAATTGAAAACAAAATTGTGCTGTCATGTTTTCATAGCTTGAATTGAACTACTGTAATAAATAAGATTTATATAATATTCCAATTTATTGAGATGCACTTGTATTAAATGAATGTTCTAAAATAAACAAGACTATTGCTGGTAATAAACCAGTTGTTAAAATTAGCAAAGTGACAAGTCTCAGCTAAAACAACAGTCTGTCAAAATGCGGAATTTGTTTGGGAAGGCCTCTTCTACCCGAGTGCAACCCCCCCCCCCCCCCAAAAAAAAAAATCGGGTGTTGGGTTCCGAAGAAATGTTTTTTTTTTTGTGTGTGTAAGGGGCGGCAAAAAATGACACCGAATTTAGAGACGTTTGGGGAGGGGGCGGGGGTGTTTTGTTTTAGAAAATTATATTGGATGGCAGTCACGTTGCTCTTAAAATCATACCTGCCTAACCAAACTAAACCAACCTGTCATACTGTTTTTGAAGCTCTTAGCACGATCCTGGCTGGCTCACTCAGTCAGTTTGAAAACACTGCCATATACCAGCAACAACAGTCGGAAAACTTGCACAGTACAATGATATCCACTACAAGAACTGTATCAAATATTTTGCCTTTTCCAAGGTCATAACGCCAAGTTTTGTCAGAGGTATTAATGTATTAATTTGGTCATTTTTGTGGCTATAGTATTCAGTGGTTTAAATCTACAGTATACTGCATTAACATGAGCTTTATCTAATATTTCTACTACCTCAATTAGTACATGACTTATTCTAAATTAATAGAAGCAACTCTCTATATGTATCTGTCTGTATCATGACAACCATTAGCCAATAGCCAGTTTGAACAATTTTAAATACTAATAATTTTCCCCATCTTTTTCTGTCTTCATAAAGAGGATGAACCTGTAGTTTTTGCAACCAACTCGCTCCAGAGGCGGAAAAAAGGCTTGGGTTTGACAGGACTACGTACCGCTGGCTCATTCACTACCCACTCAAAGAGCAAAATGGGTCTCATGATTGGCCGACCACAGAACTTCCGTCAAATTTCGTCAATTATTGACGTGGATATCCTACCTGAGACACATCGCCGCGTACGGCTCCACAAGCACGGTACCCATAAACCTCTGGGCTTCTACATTCGAGATGGGGCCAGTATGCGAGTGACACCTTATGGTGTAGAAAAGGTAAGATTCATCAGTTTATATTAACATACTGCACTGATTAGATGGTGTAGCATTTTCCAATTTGGCCAACATGTGAACACATTTTTGGGTACTTTTAAACTTAAGTATATCAAAATGCATTGTTTGACCTTTTTCATGAGTCCAACTGCAATAAACCCCTCCAATGCCTTCCATAGTTGTGAACAATACTTTGTTATCGACTGGTGGAGATTGATGTCCACATTTGTCTTTTTACTGTTCTATTTATCCATCCATTCATCATCCATCCATCCATTTTCTTAACCGCTTTTCCTCACAAGGGTCGCGGGGGGCACTGGAGCCTATCCCAGCTGGCTTCGGGCAGTAGGCGGGGTACACCCTGAACTGGTTGCCAGCCAATCCTGTTCTATTTACTTTATGCCTTTCTCTGCCATAGGTTCCAGGAGTGTTCATTTCCCGCCTTGTGCGTGGTGGTCTTGCAGAGAGCACTGGGCTCTTGGGAGTTAACGATGAAATTCTAGAGGTCAATGGTATTGATGTTACGGGAAAATCATTAGACCAGGTAACTGCAATTAATGGCACAAAATTATTCAGATATCATACAGTTTTATTTTTTTGTCGCTTGGTTTCATGTTTTAGCCCACATGTGCTGTACATTTGCCTCCCCCTGCCTTTATAAGTACAGGTATTTCAAATAGATATCTGGTGGGTTTATTATGCTTTCATATCATTTCATGTGAACCATTTTCAGAAAGGTGGTCTTTTATGAAACTTATCAATTTTTGTATCTTATTTTACTGTTACTCGTCGTGTATATCACAATAATTACAACTAGCGCTGTCAAAATTAAAGCTTTAAAGTAGTGCTGTCAGGCGATTAAAAAAATGAATCTAATTAATTACAGTATTTTTAATTAATTAATCAATTTTAATCTCATGTCTGCTAAAAGTCCCCAAAATAGAATTTGAATTCTAGGACAAAATTGTAGTGCATGACTAATCAATTGAATACACCAAGAAGAGAAGATTTGAGAAGATTTTTATTGTTGAAATGTGCTTCATAATTGAAATCAAAAGAATAAGTTTAAGCTAAACAACAAACCAATTAGGCCAAGCAATATTTCAAAAGATAATCTAAATTTCAATTTTGTTCAAAATATTTTTGAACAAAATTGAATCTTAACTTCCGCAAGCTGATGTTTGGTATATGGATGGCGTGTGATGAACTGATAATAGCTGTGGTGATTTTTGAGCTAAACTAACAAACTGGTAATCAGAAAAAGTTAGAGGTCAGAAGGAGAGGTTAACAAAAATCTAAAGCTACAACATCTTGGTCTTAACAACTCAAACCCAAAAGAGAAACTGGGGCTACATAATCAACTCCTCAAATCAAAATCTCACCCCAAGCTAGGCTACAGGATCTGACAACAGACAACTAACTCTAAGTGACCTTGAGCCAGTTGCTCAGACAAACAAGCTTGTTAACATTTTTTGAGTGTAAGGCTGCCCTATTCTTTTGTTGGATGTTTTCTGCGAGTGAAAAAAGTCTGAAATAAGTCAGGCTGGAGCTGCTTCCGTGATACCAATTTTTATTTTATTTTATTTTTTTACAAAAGCTACAAATCATCACTGCGTTCTTGTTAATAGTTTCGTCTTTGTTCTTTTTATAAACCAAAAAAAAAAATCTTAATAATAAAATATCTTGCCGTTTAACCACTAGCACTACCAGAATTTTAAAACAACATCTCCCAGAGCTGTCATTTTGAGCCTAATATGGTTATTACTCGCTGTTTTGATAGCTAATAAAGCCCCTCTCTTGCTTTTCTTAGGCAGTCGGGTAGTGGAGCTTTATTGATTTCGATTATCAGGCTTCTACTGCCAAAAACGTCATGACTCCGTCACATCGAGCAGCCTATTTTTTTTTTTACCCTATGCTTTTACTATACCTTGAACTGCGTCACAACTTCTAGTGGAGCGGGTACAGCTCCTTTTAGCTGGGGGTGGGCTAGTCTTTTTATGACTTGCTGTCTGGAACTCCCAAGCGATTCAGCGACCCCTCATCGTGATTCTGACTCCCTGTCAGCTTTGTTTTAGAATGCAGCTGTAAAGTCTCCTCTGTAGTATAGTTTGTTTTTTTTCACCATGGTGATCTAGCTTGTATCTAAAGCCAAAGTCTCTGCGCCAACTACGGAAGCCCAGCGGCGCAACTTCGCGTGTTCCGGTGACGTGAAAGATGTATATTGAAATGAATAGAACCGTCGAAATTATGGCTCTGGGAGATCTAGGTCCAAGTAAGTTTGCCTCGCTCTCCTGTGCCGCACTCGCGTCCTTGTCTGTTGTCACTCTGCTGCAGCAAATGGCGCACCACTGCAGCCTAGGGGTCCAATGGGCCAAATTTCAAATGCTTGCGCATTGAATTGCCACTCACGATCAGTTGCGTAATTTTTTTAACGCACTTATTTGCAGGATAATTAATTAATCTAATTAACACGTAAAACTGACAGCCCTACTTTAAAGCCTTAAAGCTTTAAAGCTGTGTTTTAAAGCTTTAAATCTGGAGTTAAAGGGACCTTTTGTTTTTTAACCAAAATGGTAACGTTATTCTATTATGCACAATTTTCAGTGGCACTAGCAGGTTTAGCGAGCTAAATAAGGCTAACTACGTGCTCGTGGTTACAATGTTTGAATTACAGCTCTTGTTTTTTGCTTTAATGATAGTAAATAGAGATCTAACCAGTTTTACAGGGTTGGTTTTGCTTCATTGCCATTGAAATTGTTGGCCAATGTAGAGTGTGTTTTAGTTTTGCTCTGCAATCTGTCTAGGTTAGATTGGTGTTGCATGGATAGCTTTCTAGTGGTGACCCATGTTAAATCCAAACGTAGTAACAAATTTCTACACCCGTGGTTCTCAAACTTTTTAATACCAAGAACCACTTTTTATTTTTATTTTTTTTGAAGTACCACCATGATGATTCTTCACTTGCTGCTGTAATGCCCAAACTAATTTGGCAGCCCAAGTACTAGTAAGACCTATACCAACACTCCCACTGTAGCCACAATTGTTGATGTAGCCGCCTAGAATGGACAAAGGAACCCAAACGAGTAGTCACTTGTTAACAAACTCAATTATTATTTCGCGTACCACCAGGAGCCCTGTGCCACCATTTAAGAATCACTGCTCTATACAATGAAGCCAGACAGTAAATGGATTAACTCTCTGAAAAATCCACCAAAGACCAAAATGCCAAAGTTTAAAGTTGTCAGCTTAAATGCTAAAAGACTCACAGTAAAAACACAATGGAAAGAGTTAAACGCATTCCGATAAATGTCAAACCTGTTCATCGACAGTCACAAGCCAGCTTGTTTGTATCTTTACTTTCAGACCTTGCAACCTTTCTTCCCATCTCATTTCAGGTGACAGACATGATGGTGGCCAACAGCCACAATCTTATAGTGACTGTGAAGCCAGCTAACCAGAGGAACAATGTCATGCATCGAGGGAGTAAAACCACAGGGAATTCGGGTTCTTTTGGCTCAAATGGATCTACAGGCTCCGCTCTGTCACATGAGTCAACGAGTCCTGCCTCTCATAGCACTCCCATCACTGCAAGGTTTGACATGACAATTAATTTAAATAATCTTAATGGGAGTTTTACTGAACACAACTCTAAACTACAATTCCACTAAAGTTGGGATGCTGGGTAAAATCTATCCATCCATTATCTACCGCTTATCCAGGGTCGGGTCACGGGGGCAGCAGCAGTTTAGCAGGGAAGGCTAGACTTCCCTCTCCCCAGCAACTTCGTGTTGCTCCTCCGGTGGGACCCCAAGGCGTTCCCGGGTCAGCCGAGAGACTAAGTCTCTCCAGCATGTCCTGGGTGGTCCCAGGAAACTCCTGCTGGTGGGACATACCTGGAACACCTCTCCAGGGAAGCGTCCGGGAGGCATTCCGAACCAGATGCCCAAGCCACCTCAGCTGGCTCCTCTCAACGTGGAAGAGCAGCGGCTCGACTCTGAGTCTGTTTGGGCCGCATTGCTGGCAGTATGTCGATTTCGTTTCCAGTGAAAGTTGGACGCTGTCAAGGTTGCCCTTTGTGACCGATTCTGTTCATAACTTTTATGGACAAAATTTGTAGGCGCAGCCGAAGCGTTGAGGTGGCCTCAGCATTGCATATCTGGGTTTTCAGATGATGTGGTGCTGTTGGCTTCTTCAAGCCGCGATCTCCAACTCTCGCTGGAGCGATTCACAGCCAAATGTGAAGTGGTTGGATTGACCTCCAAATCTGAGACCATTTTCAGTCAAAAAAGGGTTTAGTGCCCTCTCCGGGTCGGGGATGAGTATCTTGGGGTCTTGTTCATGAGTCGAAAGGCGGATCGGTGCAGTGTCTGCTGTGATGCGGACTCTGTAAAGAAGAAGATTTACCGGTTGATCTATGTTCATACCCTCACGAATGGGAATGTTGGGTAAAATATAATAATAATTTTAAAAAAAATAGACCTCATTTTAACTAGGCTGGTAGTGAATGAGTTAAGAAGATAAAAAGGTGTTCTGAAATATTTGTACAGGGTGTTGTTACTGCCAAGTTATGTGAGGATACAAGTTCTATTGTTGTCCACTTGGGGTCGCCTTCCTCACATGAATAGACCTTTGTTGCAGTGTAGAGAAAGCTTTCCTCCCTCCATACTGACAAATGAGACGTGTGCTACAGCGATATAGTTACAGTTTGTTGATCTTGGAAACAGTTGGATGTGATACTGCTGCTGCAAAATACCAACACTGGCTATGATAAATGTTCAGTTTTCTCACTTTGATTCAAAATTGTTGCCAGTAAATGGATGCAATGAAACTTCGTCCCTCTCACCAGTTTTTTTTGCAGCCATGCACAGTAATTGACAATTTTTTTATGTTGGCTATCAAATGTATCTATTCAAACACTGATAAACCACCAGGAGCAAAACATTACGTAAACCAACAAAATGTGTTCAGATATACAATTTCATGAGTCCTGACACAACAACCTTAATTATAGAAAAGCATCAATATCGGAAATAATGGACCTGAATTCTTTGAACAGCTTAATATTCTTATATTATCCGTAAAATAACACATTGAAAGGTTTATCTTTATTGTGACTTTTGGAATTGAATCTAGTGTTCACACTGTGTAGTATTTATTTTTTTTTTAAAACAGGCTACCACAAGTAATTAATTTGGTAGTACTACAAATGTGCACCTAGTTGATGATACACAATCTGTTTTCTGGGCAAGTGCTATTATAATTCTTATATAATACTTTGTAGTCATTTGAACTATGTGCCTACACTTTGTTTATGCAGAATAATTCTGTTAATGGTGTGTCGGTCGTGTCATATGTTTCAGTAACAGCATCGTAGAAGGTGACAGCGATGAAGAAGAGGATGATGATGGTGACCTGATCCTGGAAAGTGACTGTCTGACATTCTATCAATCACACAACAATACGAACCTCACCAGTGAAAGATTGGACAGCAGCCCTGTGGTTAGAGCCCTTCAACAGAGCGTATCCATGCCTGAATACATGGCATCAAATCTGAGGTCCGGTCAAAACGGACATGCAGGTCACAGCATTCAACGGAGCATGAGAGAAGGTGGCAACATAATAACACTGTGAATACAGCCATTCATTTATCTGACTGTCAAATATTTAAAAAAAAAAATCTTTATGGGTGCCTGCGGTTGATTCGCTGATACCTGTTCCAAACTTTAAACCTATATCATCATCAGCAATATTAATTTCTTATTTTACCATGCTGGGCAGGGTTCACAATGAACTTGTATGACAGACAGTTAGCAGCCACTATTTATATGTATGGTTGTTAATTATTGTAATATGACCATACAGATGTGTAGGCCGAATTTTTAACATGAAAAGTGAAATAAAACACATAAAAACGCATATAAAGTGGACCCCTCTATTCACTTAGGACTAGGACCGAGCTAGCAGCAAATAGAAAATGTATGTGAATAATTGACGCTTCCCTAAAAAAGTTATGATTGTCTATCAATAGTTTAAACCACAAATAACCCACAAATAATGATTAAAAAAAACTAGGGACGCTCCGATCCACTTTTTTCATTACTGTTTCGATATGATACCTTGACTTCAGTATCTGCCGATACCGATCCGATCTATACTAAATTGTCTTTGCACTAGTCCCCCCAATAATATTCAATATATTTAAAACAACAACAATAACAACAACTCAAATGCTTTTGGATTTTCTTCAATGTCTTCGAAATATTTTTGAACATTTATTGGAGTATGATTTTCATTCAATATACATGTATTGAATCTATATTGAATGAATGTAATCATTACTTAATTGACGGTACACTTTTATTTTCTTACATTCAAGCAGTGTTAATGTTTCAACTGTGCATAATTTGGCCAAGGCTCGCCTGATTCCAAGCGCTTGTTTACAAAAGAGTTTGATGTGGCCAAGGCTCCTGCACCACTTGCTTCTGTCTACACACTGTCTGTCATGTCTGCACGTAAAGAAATATTCATAGGCTCTTCATAGTTTAAGAAAATAGAGGATCACAAAATGCCATTACAACAGGCATAATTAATTACATTATTGTTTGTCTTGCCCGCCTCAGCAAACTCTTGTTACCGCTTCCCACACGACTGTCCTTGCTGTCCTCGCCACTCGCAGAAGCAGCAAGACAGGCCCCCATCGGGCGGCAGTGGACCTTCGCAAGAGAAAGAGCGGTAGTGCCCGCTTGGCCGGCGGTGAGACCATTCAGTCCCCCGCTCTCCCTTGCGAAGGTCCCCCGACGGCGGTGAAGCTTTTTATTATTTACCTCACCATTCCCCGTTTCACCTCGTCATTGGAGACGTGAAGTTGCGCGCGCTCTGGAGATAAGCCTCTGTGGATCGGGACCTTTTTGACAGATACCAGATCCATTTTTTTCCCCCCAATATCTGGACCGATACCTGATCCGTGTATCATATCGGAGCATCCCTACCTAAAACACTTTAAAAACATTTCAACTGCATTTTAAATGATGATGACAATGATGATGCATTACTGTAATAGTGCAGACTGGTGTAAAACAATGAGCATTTGACTGCACAGCAAAGTGTAGGAGATACCTCATGGCTACGCTCAGATGATATATGAGTTAGCGCTTCTGTGTCTACTGACCCAGAACGGCTAGATCCATACCGTCATACGGTAGATGTTCTGTTGAACTGATACATTATCCAGTGTTGAGGCAGTGTTTGAGTCCTAGTTTTGGCTTCGTTTAAGTATGCGTATGTCTAAAATCTATCATAGCTTCTTTCAGGTTTGTGATTGGATGAGCAACTTCTGCCTACACAAACAGCTTTCAGCTGTTCACTGTGGAATTTGATTGAGCGGGAAATTAGTTTGATTTTTTGGTGCAGATTTGACAGAAAGTAACCATTCATTGTCTCGTTTAAAGAAAGAGAGATGCTACAATACAACAAATATAATAGAAACTGTAGGGTAAATATTGCCCCCCCCCCTAAAAAATCTTACGTCACAGAAAATTGCAAGGAGGTAAGTTTTTACACTGATATTATCCGATTAGTGAATTCTCAGTTGTCGAACTGCAAGTATGCAGGGGTCCACTGTATTACAATGTTCTTTCCCTTTATTATTAAAGGAAGATGAGCGGGATTAAAGAAAACTGTGACAGTAGGATACTGTGTCATTTGAAGTCAATGCAGAAGTCTAGAACAAACAGAGCGAGTACTTGACTTACAATAAGTTGGCCGACTCAATCATGATATATTCTTGCAAATTAATAAAAGCTTTAACAATCTTCATCCACAGCAAAGAAGTACCTGTACATTCATAGCTAACAGCTAAATTCATTTAATTAAAATTATCCCTGAATCTTGAATGGTCAAGTCCACTACTGGCAAATTCACTTCAATGTTTTTTTTTTTCTTCTGTTTTTGTTTTTGTGGTCAAACTGTTGCGTATTCAATTGATCCCCGCCACCCCCACCCCACTTATAAACAGTATTTTTGTTTAAAGTGGGGGAGCCACATCAAATCTCTTTTTTAACCTCTATGGTGTGATGGGAATGGGACAAACTAAGAAACACAGATGTTAGCTGTGTAATTGTATACAAAGTGTTTTATGAATAATGTATATTAAATTCTGAAAATGAAAGACGCTTGCATTTAGATACCGCTTTCAGGTTCAGATGAAATAAAAAATGTGTCCTAGATGAATCTTATTCATTGTTTGCGTGTATTTTTGAAAAGGCCTTTGCAAACTATTTAAAAACAACATAATTTCAGCTAACTTCTGTAATATAATAAGGTAAAAGAAGGGTGGATGCAGCAAAATTAGTACAGGCACAAAATGTCAAAGTTCAGCTATAATAGTTCAGTGCATAGTTCAGTAGCATCTGATTCATTGCCTTGACTTCATTGTTCTCTGTGCACCTCATCGCTGTAACCCCAATACGTACTTGTTTTATTTAAAAATGATAAGTGAACAAATCATGAGGTGGTAAGACATTTATATTCCCTCTTAAATTAATAGCTAGCCTTTAAGATTGCAAGGGGATGGGCAAAGGCCAATCAGTGCTTCTTTAAAGGGGAACCTTTAGGGAAGGGGACCTGGGAGAAAAAAACTGCAGGTAGCAAAATAATGATGAAATAGATACAACAGATTGTAAAGGCTAGCACATGTGGGAGAGAGGAGAGGTGGTGGGGGAGGAGGATGTGGCAACACAGACCATCTCCATCAAGCATAGACATACTGACCAGCTGATGATCACACATCTGGCATCGACATGGAGCTCAGCTTATCAAACTGAACAAAATTGTGTTAGACCAGCAGCATAGAAGAGCTTGTTTCCATAATTTCATTCAAAAAGTTTAACTTTCATTGATAACAGATTCAGGGCCCACAATTAAAACAATTTCAAGTATTAATTTGTTGTTCTTTTTTTTTTCCTACATAATTTGGGCTTCCAAGCTCCTGAAACCCACAAATTCAAAAAAATTACAGTGAAGAAATGTACTATATACGTATACTGTGAAGAAATCACCATGTACTTCTCAGTTTTTGCAGAAAATAAATTAGGATCACATCAAGTGAATCAAAATATGGTATTTTCAAAATGATATGTCAATGTCCTTTATACCTTTTACCTTTTAATATCTACTTTCTAAAACAGTCTGATAGACTGTTGCGGTGACCTTAGATTTCAGATGAAAATAAACGTGCGTTTCATTTTGAGATTCAAAGTCCAAGAGTTTGGAGGAAGACGGGTGAGGAACACAACCCAGGCTTCTTAAGGTCTAGTGTCAGGTATCCACAATCTGTCATGATTTGGGGTGCAATGTCCAGTGCAGGTGTTGGTAAACTCTGCTTTCGTAAATCCAAGGTCACCACAACAGTCTGTTTTACAGGACTTTGTTCTGCTGAGGATCTATATGAAGATGTAGATTTCATCTTCCATGCAAACCTGGTTTGATGCCATCACATTGCAGGATGACTTCCCGGCGGGCAGATTAAACACATCTCTCAAGATGGAGGTTCCCATGAGGTGACACTGGAGTTAAACATTGTAACTTCAAAAGACAAGATAGGATTCAAATTAAGGATAACAGGAGAGACTAATAAAGTGTAATGAAAGTGTATGAAATTGAAAAAAAATTAATAGGTGAGTAGATAAAAAGAATAAGAATTAAATAAATAAATGAATAAATACACAGAAAATATCAAAACAAATAAAGAAATCAATTAAAAGCAACACTAAGTTGTCTTGTGTCATGGGTGGCATGATAAGTTTGAGGGATGGTGGACCCAAATGTAGGGAAGCACAGCAGTGAAACAGGAATCAAGTGTGACACATGAAACTTTAATGGCACAAAGACAATAGGGTGAGAAGACAACCATGACTAGACGTGGCTGCAATTCACGAAAGTGGACGGGGCGTAACTGGACTGGGCTTGACTTGACGCGGCTAGTCTTGTTCCGTTTTTTGGCCCCCGATACCGATTCCGATACCCAGCTTAGCAGTATCGGCCGATGCCGATACCATACCGATACCTAAGTTTTTTTTCTCAACATGAAAAAGCTGTCCTGCAATTAATTCAGAGCATTCAAGGGCCAATAGGATATCATAGCTCGGCATGCAGTGAACATTTCACACATCGGTGAATGTCGTGCATGATCAAGACACAAGATGCTGCATCCAAAGTCCTATATTAGCGTCAGAATTAATGGTATCGGCATGTTACTTGTTAGTAACTAACCCTAACCCTAACCGATACCGATAACACTGTTTTGATGCCGTATCGGGGCCTCTGCTGATACCAGTATGGGTATCGGAACAACACTAGTCATAGCGTGGCTTGACTTAGCGTGACTGGATGTGGCCTGGCTGGACTGAACAGGACGTGACTGGTCGTCATGACTGGGCTGGACGTGACTGGTCGGGTCGTGGTGACAGCGACTTCGCGCTGTTTCGCGGGAAAGATAAGCTCGATGTTTCACAAATCTGTCTTCAGTAATTAAAGCCCCAGTTATTTGACACAAAATAGAAAATGTTATGATCATTCGGCTCAAACATATTTTTCCATTTTAGGATTATTGAAATCCGTATACCATACAATAAAACAATATGCCTGTTCACAAGCACTGCACCTATGCATACACTTAGTATACTGTACCTCTAATACATATGCAAATTATACCAGGCTATAATAATACTAGCCGCTTACAATACTGTAGTATTTTGTTTGTCGTGCATTAAAAACAATGTTTTGAACACCACGGACAAAAAATAATGACAGAATTGAAAAGGCCAACTTTACTTGTGTAAATCCCACAGTTGAAAAAGACAGACAACAAACGCTGAAACTTTATTGAACATATGAAATGCTGAGGCTCATTACATGACAGCAAGGAATGAAGCTTTTTAAACACAAATTTTATGTGCGCAGGTTTGACCAGCAGATGAAGCTCTATTGCAGTGTCAAATGCCTCAACCTGAAGCAGTGCATCATTTTGGGGCAATTGTCTCGAAAGTGGTCCATTGTTTCGGAAAACCTCAGTTTCTCCATCCCTACAAGCAGAGATGGGAAATCCAGGTCCAGAAAGTAAAAACCCTGCCACTCAACCGGCAGGTAAATGAGGTCATTACGAGAAGCACCTGCCAAACTCTGGCAGGGGTTTTACTTTCTTGACCTGGTTTTCCCATCCCAATACCACACCCAACAATCTACAACAATGCACCAACACGGACTGAACAAACACAGGAGACTGAGGCCCCGCCCACACGAAAGGCAGTTTCAATGTATCCTCACAAGTTTCTTACCATTTAGGCCGTTCATCCACACGATGGCGCGGTTTCGGAGCTTGAAACCGATCACTTTTGAAACCGGGCTCCAGAGTAGAAAGATTTCAAAACGTGCCCGTCTGGACACCATATGCAGGATACTCCTCCAGAGAAAAAAAAAAAAAAAAAAGGATACTCCTCCAGTGATGACGTAATGGTCGCAGCTCGATGACGACGCATTGTCGCAGATTGATGACGTATGCTCCAATTCTCGCGTGTCTGCGCACGAACCATTAGACTGTCAACAACAATGGCGGATAGCCGTGTTGTAGTCGTTTTGCGCAGCCTCCTTAGCTTGCTTATGCTTTTGCAGCAAAATATTTTGCTTCTTTATTCCCACGTTCAACAAGCGGTGTTGTACTTGAATCACCCGCCATTGTCACTTCTCCTGTGTTTGTCTTTTTCATGTTGTTTAAGGATACATGCAAAGCCATGTTTGTTCTGTAGATTGCAATACAGTTAGAAGTTGTTTGTCTTCTTCGCTGATTCTTCTTCTACACTTTCCGTTAACTCCCTGTGGCTGCGCTACAGCGCCACTTCAGACTTGGCATACACATTACAGCCGTTAAATGTCCTCAGCATCTTCTTTTGGACACACGCAAGTCTTGAAATGCTTCTGTGTGTACGAGATTTGTTTGAGGAACACACGGGGGCCGAAACAGCCACACCGAGTGACTCAACAAGACTTGTAACAAATTAGTAGAATTGTACCACTATAACACATTTCCCCATTGTGAAACTAATAAAGATAGTCTTAACTATAACATAACGGTTTTAATTAACCTCATCCACAGTTTTATAAAATCCTAAATACAGACTGCATTTATTGATGATCAAAAACATAGAAACTAATTTGGCTCACACGCACCCTCCTCTTTGTTTTTGTTTTTATATAAAATCTGTTTCTATAAAGCCTTTGATTGTTTTCAGGAAATAGTACTACAAATAAAAGCAGTAAGTAGACACACAGTCAGTCCACTGTGTTGTTTCTTGTACATGTAATATTGATTAGAAATGTCCTGACAATGGAAGAAAATTATCGAAGACAAATTTAGCCTAGTATTTTTTTATTTTTTTTAATGGCATGGTCCTTCATAGAAAACGAGCTATTACGCTTCCAAATAACACATAATCACACTTACAATCTAATTGGCATTTCCTTTTGAAGATGACCTAAATGATGAGCTATTAAGTGTAATTTGCATCAGAAGTGGGTGATAGAGTGACGTAAATAATTTCAGGGCTGACTTTTCCTGTGGCATGAATATACTTGGGGTTGGACTGCCAAGTGATGTATTTACACTCAACGCATTTCTTAACTAGTGAAATGCAAATTCTAAACCCAGAAAGTTTTCAAATACATTGTGGCTATGCAGAAAGTCATAAAACCGTTTGGCAACTTCTTTCTTGAGAATCTTGAACAGAAAAGTAAAGGCTAAATATTGGTATGTGATTGGAAAATCAATCTGGTTCCACATTCACTTCTTTAAGTAGACTTTGATTACGGCCACTTGAAATGACTGAAGTACATACTTGTGGCTTGTTATTAAAGATTAATTCCTCATGTTAAGTACAGCAGTGCAAAGCAGCCATAGTGTCTTCAAGCAAATTAGCAGTGATTGGGTCTAATATACAGGGTGACACAAAAAAACGGGAAATTTTTAACACTCCAATAATATCAATAGTGATAGAAGAAAATATTGTATTCACAGTAAATAAAACTTTTTTTTTTTAAGAAATAATGATGGATTCCAAGCTGTCCCAGCTGAGATGTTGCAGCGGTCAATGAGAAATCTCAACAGCAGATTTCAAGAACGCCTTCGTACAGGAGGACCCCATCTACAGGAAGTTATTTAAAAAAGAAAGAGAAAATTCCATCATTGTTTCTTAAATGGCATGTTTTAAGTTTTCAATTACTATGAACAAAATATTTTTCTTCCATCACTCTTGGTTTTATTGCATTAAGAAGCTCCCGTTTTTTGTGTCACCCTGAAAAAGTTGCTGGGTAAAAGGTAGAAATAAGAAAAATGAGGGCAGGAAGTAAAGCTTCTGAAACACAAGGAAATGGTTACTACAAAAATAAAAGCAAACTTGTCAACATGAAAAACGGTACTAAAGACTGAGAAGTGAGAACTTAACATAAATGACAAGACATGACAGGACCTTTCTGTGGATTTTAAAGGGGTACTTGACTCATTGAGACATTTTTAACAAACAAGAAGATAATACTGTATTTTGTAATGTAATAACTTCATTATTTTCAATGAACAATTAATAACTTTAAAAACAAATTTTGCCACTTGTTAAAAAATATTAAAACACAATATTAACTCACAATCACACCTATGGACAATTCAGAGTGTTCAATTAACCTGCCATGCATGTCTTTGGAATGTGGGAAGAAACCGGAGTACCCGGGAAAACCCCACGCAAGCATGGGGAGAACATGCAAACTCCACCCAGGAAGGCCGAAGCACGGACTTGATTGCACGTCCTTGCACTGGGAAGTGGACGTGCTTACCAGTCAGTCACCATGCCGCCGTATTAAAGAAATGTTAATTTTATATCTGACATGATAATCAAAAAATATATATTTTAAAAAACTGTCAATATCTCTGAAGAAGTCACTATGAAATATTACTCAGGGTCCTTGACTCATATTTTTACCTCCAAGGTGTGCTTTTCTTTGTTGAATGGACAGGTCACTAGCACAATAGTGTCAAAAATCACATGGTTACCAAAAAGACCATTGTGGTGGATCTATATAAACACAAGTTAAGATCTAAGCTGCCGTGAAAAGTTACACTTCACCAATATTAATCAATATTAAAAATTTAGCAAAATAACACAATGAACATACATATTTAAACATTATATATTTATTCAAAGGTTAAGTCAAACATCAAATTCAAAGTTAACCGTCTTCCCTGAACCCGATTCTTTCCTCTAGACCAGGGGTGCCTGTAATGTTCTGCCATCTATTATTCAAGAAGTCACGCAGGAACATATGCTGTAAAGCTGATTGCTCTTTATTTTTAGCACAGCCATTACAAACTTGGTTCAACCAGTAACTGTCGTTCTGTGTCCTAACACACAAACATCAGGCTATATTGCCAACTAGTGGATAATGATATAGCTGCTATCATTATAATCTCCCAAGTTTTAACAATACCTATACAGTACTTTTTAACCAAACAAATAACATATACATAGAACAATTTCTCACTCTCTTATTTGTAATTATTTTTATTTTGTTTTTTAAACATTTGTTGACCAACAGTGCAACACTTTTATCCACAATAATATAAAATTTAAACCTTCTCAATAAGTCTGTCCGGTGGTTTTCTAGGTCTTGTTGATCTTCTCAGAGGTCATTTGAGAAGTTGCCTGCAGTTGAATTTGGTCTTCCTTCGGTACATCTTCCTGTTTTGCAGGTTTAGGCTTCTCACCGTCCTCACAAGTCTTTAGTAGACTCTTCCTGTTCCTCCTCACTTTTTGCCCATCTTCGGTTTCCACAATGTAAAATCTAGGTCCAACCTCGCTTAATATTGCTGTCCCAGCAATCAGGTCCCTCGATCCTCACAGTGTCCTTTTCACAAAAAGATTCCAGATATGTTGTTGCTCTGTCATATGCCATTTTCTGTTTGAGCTTGAGCTTCCTTTTGATGTCAATCCAGATGTTGTTGTCGTCACGCCCTTGTGGCATCTGTGGAAGTGTGGTGCGAAGCTTACGACTCATAAGTAGCTCAGCAGGTGATGCCCCACAATCCAGAGGCGCAGCTCTGTAACTTAGTAAAGCGAGGTAAGAGTCATTCTTACCATCTTTGGCTTTCTTCAACAGTCTCTTAACAATTTGTACTCCCTTTTCTGCCTGACCATTTGCCTGGGAGTACAAAGGACTTGAAGTAACGTGTCTAAATCCGTATTGTTTTGTAAAATGTTTAAACCCTCCACAGTCATACTGAGAACCATTGTCTCTCACAACACACTGCGGGATTCCATGTCTTGCAATAATCCCCTTCATGTGCACAATAATGGACTGTACGGTGGTGCTGGAGAGTTGCGCAATCTCAGGATAGTTAGAGAATTAGTCCATACCCACCTTTTGCCAGGGAATTGTAGGAAGGTCGGCTATCAGCATTGGCTCCTTGACTTGTTTGCACAACTCTGCTCTCACAGGGAAGAACTGAGGACAGATTCCTTTTGACCAGCCACTGTTCATGCATTCTGGCACTTGATCCATTGCTGTCTCTTCAACAATTTGTTGCAGCATGGCATCTGTAGCAGACAGTGAGGCTGTGACCATGTAGATGTGAGCCTCATTCTCCTCTGCTGAGATGCACACAGTGGCGTCACTGTCGTTCAGGGATGGTGCTGTATCAGCAAGCACTATGTATTTTCCAGGCGTGTATTTCAGCTCAAAATCATAGCGCTGCAATGTCATCTTCATTCATTGGATTCTAGGAGACATGTCGTTGAGATCTTTTTAACTCTTTGTAAGAGCTTTTCAAGTCTCTCATCGTGTTGCTTCTTTGTGTTGCTCCAAACAACCAAGTCATCAATGTACACACCTGTACCTTCCAGACCAGACCAGGGCTCTGTAAAAAATCTCCAATGCAGACTTTATGCCAAATAGGAGCCTCAGAAAGCAGTAACGCCCAAATGGTGTGTTGAAGGTGGTGTACCTGTTGCTTTCTGGGTCGAGCTTCAGCTGCCAAAATCCATGTGAAGCACCGCATTTGCTGAAGTACTCAGGATTTCTTCAATGTTTCGGGATTTGATAATGATCTCTTTTTATATTTTCATTTAGATCTTTAGGGTCGAGGCAGACATGCAACTCAGAGGAGTTTCTCTTTTTCACAAACGTGATGGAATTCATCCAGTCAGTGGGTTCTTCCACTCTCTCAACGACTCCCAGCTTTGTCATTCTGTTCAGTTCCTCTTTTTAATCCAGGCTTAAGTGGTGCTGGCACTCTTCTTGGAGCATGCACTACAGGTTTGGCATCTTCTTTGAACCATATTTTGTCATTTATTGTTTTAATATTTTGTCTTTTTCTTGGTGCGGCACATTTTTGCAAAGTGATTTTGTTTCTTACACTTTGCACATGTTCCCCCAAATGCAGGACACTGCTTTGGCTTGTGACTTTCACCGCACTTCTTACAATTAAACGGAGCTTGATCATTGTCTCTGTTTTTGTCTCCTTGCTTGTACTTGAACTGTGTTTTGTCTTTCTTAGTCACTGCTTTCACAGACTCGTCTTCTTCATAACATGGTGCAGCTTGGAAAGTAAGGTCCATGTTGTTTTGCTAGCTCATTAGCTTGGCATATTTTTATTGCACTTTTTCAATGTAAGGTCCGCTTCCCTCAACAGCCTTTCTCTTAGCTTCTTTTCATTAGTCCCAAGCACAATCTAAAAAACTCAATGATAAGGGATCACCCTTATTATTGAGTTTTTTAGTTCGCCAAAGTTGCAGGAGTAACTTTTATTTTTAGATCGGTGAGAAAATTATCAAAGGCCTCACCTGGCTGTTGAAGCCTTGAACGAAACGTATATCCCTCAAAAGTTTCCTTTTCAAGACAGTGCTCATCACACTTGTGGAGGATCTTTTCAAACTTGTCTTTGTCTTCAGGATCATCATATACAAACGTGTTGAATACTTCGATAGCCTCCGCTCCGGCAATGGTTAGCAAAAGGGCTATTTCCCGATTACCCACTCCAACGGCGGCAAGGTAGAGCTGGAATTGTTAAACGCCCGCCAACTCGCATCCACATTTCCCGTCATTTTCAGCGGCCCTGGTGGCTTTACAGCGTCCATCTTTCGTCAGTTCTTTTCTTGACCCCACTACCTGGTACTATGTAATTAATGTTCTGTCTTCTATTATTCAAGAAGTCACGCAGGAACATATGCTGTAAAGCTGATTGCATTTTATTGTAGCACAGCCATTACACACTTGGTTCAACCAGTAACTGTCGTGCTGTGTCCTAACACACAAACATAAGGCTATACTTCTAACTAGTGGATAATGATATAAATGCTATCATTATAGTGCCCAATCTTTTTTGACCCAAGAGCAACTTTTCAAGTCGCCAAGCTCCCAAGATCTACCACTTCAGCGCCAACATCGCAAACTCAGACAGATCTTTTCCAGCCTGCTGTAACTAACCTCACAACACTTTTTCATGATTTTACAAACCACTAGACATCAGATCACACTCTTCTCATCTCACACTTGCAACACACACTTGGCAAACTGCATTTTGAACAATAACCATAAGCAACCTTAATATGAAACAAACTGGAGGGGGGAAAACAGAACAGAAGTGTATCGCTGAGTTTTAAAAAAGGAAATCACTTCCTACCTTAGTGCGAGACCGGACATTAGGAGGAGGCAGCTAGCGTCTCCTAATCAGGAGTATAGGTGCTGGTTGCAAGGTGTAGGCAGGCAACAAGGTTGTCATCAGTCATTGAGTCATTGAAGAGAGGCAGTTTTGTCTCACCAACAAATCCCATGAAAGCGTTAAAAATATCTTCACCTCTGGTGTGTCTTTTCAATGGCAAAACAATGAGTATCTCTTCCTTGATGCTCATGTCTTTGAAAAGCATCCTGATGAAAACACATAATTGTGCCACATCCGCCATATCAGTCGACTTGTCAAATTGGAGGGAAATTACAGGTGCATTAATTAAAAATAGGGATTACTTCGAGGGATTACAATTTCTACGATGAGCGAGTGCGAAAGAAGGCGAGAGAGAGAGAGAGCGAGAGAGAGACAAAGAGACAGAGAAGGACAGAGCGAGAGAGAGCACGTGCACGCCCGCGCGAGTGGGACCATTGCTACATGTCGGGGAGGTGGGAACGAACGAACTGACTAGTTGTGTCCTCCACATGCGGGCAGTTTGAAAAAGCTTTACGGTCGGGAGGAGGAAATGGCGACCGGTATTTACTGGAACTTACTCGGAGCGAAAATTTGAGCTGAGAGTCCAGCGGCATGCTACGCTTCTTGCTAGCTAGCCTGCTAGCCTACAACCATAATGTGAGTTACACCTTCCAA
The DNA here is from genome assembly GCF_051991255.1 of Vanacampus margaritifer. Taxonomy (NCBI): domain Eukaryota; kingdom Metazoa; phylum Chordata; class Actinopteri; order Syngnathiformes; family Syngnathidae; genus Vanacampus; species Vanacampus margaritifer. The sequence goes on from NC_135437.1 coordinate 6,092,330, forward strand.
ACAAATCTTCCTCCCACCAATTCACTATTTAAACATCATACACAACATATACACGGCTAAACTTGTGACTAGGATAAAAGGTAATTTTGCAGTTGATGTCACACATCGTCATCCTCATTGGATGACTGTCTATCCATCCATCTATCTATCTATCTATCTATCTATCTATCTATCTATCTATCTATCTATCTATCTATTGAAGACATTTAACATTTTCAATTTGATGTTTTACTGTTTTTGAATTTACTTATAGGCATATCAATGTGATATAATCATGAGTGTTTAAAAGAATACAGTGGGATGGTGATTTTGTGAACTTTATTTGATCTTTGTACCCTCAAATGCTGTTGGAGGGGCAATGTGCATGATGTTGTCAGAGTCTCTTGTCACTTAGGGACTGAAGGTCTGGGGTCAGATTTTGATTACTTCTGTTCCCCCAGTCAAGAAGGGGAACTGTATGTAAATGTCTGTTTACTAATAAGATTACACCTTTGTTCAACCTGGAATCAACATGTCTGTATGTAAACGTCTGCTTACTAATAACATCACACATTTGTTCACTAGGAGATGACATGTCAGTCCTTTGTTCAATCAAGAGCCGGGAGGAGGATCCTTTTATCCTTTGGTTATAAATGAGTGGATGTTCTGTAAATTGTCACACACTTGGGATCATCACGTTGCATTCTGATGTGATGTCCTGACTGTGTCTTTAGAGGCCTCTAAATAAATTCTTGCAAGAAAACTTCTTCATCAGATCCTGAATACAATTATTTTGGACACGCAAAGATTACACTTAATATAGTAATTTAATATTCCTTCAAAATGGTGACCCTGACGTGGACTTATTGAGATGTTTTTCAACAGCTGTGATTGATCCTGAACACCGGATTTCTAAAGCGCAAAAATATTAACAAGGTGAGTGGACATTTTATCCACGTAGAGAAATTCTGGTTGTTTAGGATCAATACAGTTGCATTTCGTCTGTGCTAAGTTGTATTTGGGATCTGTGAACAAGTTAGGGGGGTTGTAGTAATATTTCTTACGGTGGGACGGAAAGTCCTCGATTTTGAAAATTACTACGACATTGAACCATGCATGGGAGTTTTTTCCGTGGTGGAATAGGCTGTGTTTTTTTTTGTTTTTTTTCGTATGAATAAGCCGTCCGTATATTTCTACTGGGCGTGCGGTGTGGATTAGCCGCCTGTGTGTGATATCATTCACACAAGGTGTGTGCTGTGTGGAATTATTAAACCGAGGGACATAATTCCTCGGTGTGTGTGTGTTGGGTTTAAGTCGCGCATAAAAATGCCCCGTGTTTACGGAAGTGACGTCAAGTAGGAGCGCTCCGCCGTTTGATACGGCATAAGAGGTTGAGTACCACGGGGGATTGGCTGTTGGGTTGATTGTAGGTGTGTTATTAGCCGCTAAGTGTTGATCACACTTAAGTGAGTGCTGTTGTGTGTTGTGCTATTAGCGGTCTGTGTTGATCACACAAGGCGTCTGCTGTGTTAAACACCCGTATATTGACGGTGTGTGGTGTGATATAAGCTGCCCGTGAAGATCCAGGATATATTTGTTGAAGTCGCGCAAAAGGTATTTAATATCTGTTTCATTTTCGTCTTGTTTGTGTTTGTCTGAAAAAAAATTTTTTTATTTTTTTTGGGGGGATTAATGAGAATACTTTTGATCTGTTATATCGTAGTATCATAAGTGAGACGTCACTGACTTTATAAATATTAAAAACGACTAATTACTACATATTATGGACGAAAAAATTCGACCGTAACTAAGGAGGTTCGATTTGCATAGACTTCCGGTCGAGAGTCAGAATTGGTCGCTAAGCGAACAGTGAGCTGGACGCATTTCCACCACGGCGTCAACGTAAGTATGAAACTCTTTTAAATGTATGAATGCGCACGAATTGTGATAGTGGTTGGTTCTCGCCATTGTAAAATGTGGTGTGTTTGTGGAATTTGATTGTGTAAACAGCGCCAGACGCTGATTACCTCCGTGAAAAACACTTCTATAAGTTTCTTCGAATGGAAGAAAAGTTAGACGGTGTTGGGGTCGTGGACCAAATGTTGGTTTGTGCTAGAATGTTAGCGTTGGATAGCTCTGTGAAAGTTGCGCGGATGACGGTGTTAAGTGATTTTGAGAATGAGGAGGCTGATGCTAAGCTAGCGGCTCTGCCAGTGTACAGTTGCCATGCACGGGAGATTAGTTTTTGGTAAGACGCTACCGCGCGAATCTGTTTTTAAGGCTAAGGATGAGTTAGCTGCGGGCAGCCGCATCTGTTAAGAAATTGGAACATAAATTGGATGAAGTGTTGACTGTGAAATATGACCCGCGGGGAAAATTTGAACCAAGCGAGAGCTCTTGGCTTAGAAATGAATTGTTGAGTGTACGCGTTTGTTTGTTTGTTAAGCTCCATGGTGTGTTGTGGCCACGCGTTTTTTTCGTTGTTTGTCTTACAATGTGCGCGACGTGTCTGTGTCGCAGCCGTAACGTTGCGATGGATTGTGCGCGAATAAGTCGACATTTGAGCTATAAGTACGTGGTGAAGTTATTATTAGACGAATAAACGGTGTATTTTACAAATGAGTGCGCACTTCGGAGAGGTTTGTGTTCGTCTGTGGTTCAGCAACTGAGACGCCACTGAATTAAGTTGAGGAGTTTGTGTTGTGTGTGAGTGTTTGTTGAGCCCAGTTGGTGAAATGTTTGGAGCATGTGTGGATTGTGTGATTTTTTTCCTTGTTTGTGTGCCTGCAGGGAGTTTGTGACTGTTTGTGTGACTCTGACAATGGGAAAGGTGTGTTGTGTGATGTTCTAGCGAGATTTTAGAAATCAAAATGGCCGTTTGGTCTGTTTCTCCTCACTGCCTTTGTGGAGATGAGAAAAGTGCAGAAGTTAAGTGAATGGAAGTGTAAGTTTGTTTGAGACAGTGATTTTTAAGTGTAGGAAAGAAAGAAAAGACGGGTGGAAAGTAATTTTTTCCCTCCAAAATTCTTTGTCCTCAAAAAAGGGTGAAAAAGAATGGTAAGCAGGAAATCTGCATATTTTAAAGTAGGGGTGTGATAAGTTTAGTCCTCTCTCCCATTGTCTCCATTTGGGAGACTTGTAGTCTGTTGTGTGTGTGAATAGCAGGGGTCTTCTAATGCTAATCTGTTAAAATCAAATTGTTCCTGTTATGCGGAAGGATATAGAGGTCTAGGTGTTAACTACAGGCCACTATCATATTATTTTTAAAATCAGATCTGTGTTTTTATAGTTGAATGAGTAATAAAACCAAATTTTAATATAGTTGAATAAGTAATAAAACCAAATTTTAATTGAAATAGACTTTTCATTTTTGATTTTTATATTTCCCCTGCATCTCTGATAACTTATTCGTAGGTGTGAAAATGATTTAACCTTTGTCCTTATCTGAGTCCCATTCTAGAAGTCTGAGGAGCCCTGAAATTCGAAAGGACTTCCATCCAAGTGGCCAGGGTGACTGACAGCTGTCACATTTTCTTAAATTTGAGGTAACACGTAATGAAGATGTCTATGGTAGACATATGCGTAAATATAGTACTACTACTTGCTATAGTGTAGTGATCAAATTCAAATAAAACCACAAAATAAATAAATGAATCAATTAAAAATAGTTTGAAAAACAAAATATTTTGGGGAAATTTTTTATTTTATTTTTTCTTGGAAATTAAATGACAACAAGCAGTGTTCTCTTGCTATGATCTCATCTTCCTCTGTCTGTTCCGAGTGTATAAATGTTTCAGGCAGGTTCAATCTTTGACTGAAAGGTGTTTCACTTGGGTGACTCAACCAAAAAGTGCTGGAAATGGAATGAACAGCATTCTCCTGCTATGCTTGATGTTCAGAGTGGACGGCGAACTGAACAATGGTCACTTTCGGGGGGGAAGTGACCACACGGACTGCAAAAAGGATGGTACACTGTAAATCCGCTCGTCCTGTGACTGTTCAATGACTCTTATGCATTGTTTGAGCATAATGTCCAGCAACTTTTTGAGCAGACAGGATTATCATCGATTCTGCCATGATGAACTTTTCCTGAGAACTCCAGTACACAAAGCCCAGTGAACTTTGCCCTGCATAAACTGCTATCGACAAGGACAGGAAAGAATATGAACTCCGGTTGTGGACTCAAAGTTCTGGAATCATCTGAGTTTGGTGCCTGAGGTCGTATGTTGTATTCTGTTTGTAGACATTTGCACTCTGTACTGTCAGAAAGGAGATGTGATCTATAGCAACGCAGTTTCGGAAATTGAGAACAGCTTATGTGAATTAGGGAAGTATAAAATTTATTCTAATCTTTAAATACTATATTTTCCGTTGTTTGATGCTTGTTGAATTTGGCCTTCTATTTTTTTTTCCCATTTCTCTTTTATAACTTTGGCTTCTCAGAGTGGACTCAGATATGGAACACTTACGGCGAATTTGCTGGTTAAATTTTTAATTTTTGATTTAGGTCGCAGCACTGATTTTTAATTGGGTCATGATCTGCAAAGTTGCCTGCTGTGTTTTTACAAGCCCCCACTACTCTGTAGAAGAGGTGAGGTTAGGTAGCATTTTAAGAATAATTTTTGGTTGGTTTAAAGTAGGGATTTTGTTTTGTTTTTCTGATTATAACTCGTTCCTTTTACTAGTTGAGATGGCAGATATTTGGAAGATTTGTGACCTGCAATAGATTAATGGGGTTGTTTAAAAAAAAAAAAAGATTTTCTTCTCTTCCTTACCCTAAAAGTCCTCCGCTGCAGTATCTTAATTTACATCTGCTTGAGTTGTTTTTCTCACTTTAAGTTACCTGAACAGGATTCAAATTTACATTACAAACTATTGCCTCAAAGGCTTTTGTTTTGATGGCTCTTGGCTAGCTCAGCTGGAGATCTTTTTATAGTTCTGGTGTTGGCCAAATTGTCACAATTTGGTTGTTTTTTTAATCTACAGGACACAAGGTGTCTGTTTTTTCCTCTTTGAAGCAGCAATTTGGAAGCGGCTGCAGTTTTCACATTCAGGTGTGAAATGATCAAAATTGATCTTTATCAGATGGGGGAATGACTGGTCTGTCTGTGTATGGTTGAAAAGGAAGTCTGATGTGAGAATGACTGGTCTGTCTGTGTATCAAAAGGAAGTCTGATGTGAGAATGAAGTTTGGTGTGAGGAATTTACAGGCAGCGAATGGAGAGGATGGGAGTTGGAAAGTAAGTTCTACAAAGATTACAAAAGACGACCCTTATAGCAGAAATACGGTAAGTATGTTCCATCTCAGAAACAATTGAAAAGTATAATTTCTAGAGCCCATGGAATATGCCATTTAGGTGTGGAAGGAACATTGACACACCTAGGTGACATTTTTTCATGAGACAAGTTGTTAAAAATGAACTGCAGTGTTTATTTAAGGTATAAGTATAAATCTCTTCTCAGACTGTTCATGGCCCGGCCGGACATGAATAGTTCTGAGTTAAGATGATGTTGTTTTTAAATGATTTACACTGCTATAATAAGAAACCAGCGTTAAAAATACAGAAATTTGATGTACGACAAAGAGCACATTTATGCTAAATCTACAACAGTAAATATCATGGTAAAATATTTGATTAATCATTATCTACCATCATAAGGGTTTCCTAGGAAGATTGGATCAGACAAACCCACTTGAAAAAACAAAACTTCATAAGATATAGAAAAGGCATTGGGATTAAAACATATTTGATTTAGTATATTATCTCTGATCTCAAGGACATTAAAGAAAAATAGAAATATTAAACAATTGGCCTCATAAAGTTTCAATGGCAACAAGACTTTCATTATTATGCCATTGAATGTACAAATGTCATTAAACGGATTCTGTTTGAATGCCACAACAAAAATAACTTTTTCCGTGTCCAACAGCATGTTTCAGGACCTACAGAACTTAAACAATTAACATTTGCTAAAAAACCAGGTGCTCTTTTCAAAGTACAGAATGAAGACTATGTATGTTATGAGTGACTAAATGAAAATGATTTTGCACACAGATTGGTTTGCTGATCATAATAGTGGGAGCCACACGAGGTCCCAGGCTCATCAAATCACATCAATTGACCCAGACAGAGGGGGTTGACTAAGCTGCTGATCTGCGTCTACACCAATTGGAGCCATCTAACGGATCCCACCACACCCGGTTCCAGTGTCTACCTGACAAGCTGCCCAAGGATGCGGAGGAAAGAAGATTCATTGGAGTGCCTTTTCCCTGGGCACGGATTGACACAGTTGGAAAAGCTGATCAAGTGTCAATCTGCTGTTTGAAAGGGGGAAATCACTCAAATCCCCTTTTCATCAATTCACAAGGATAGAGTCACACTGGGAATGAAGTCCCGTGACCTTTCCTGTGATCTCTGGCAGTGAGCCAGGGTTCAGAAAGAGGCTGACAAACGCCTCTTTTTAAAAAATTGACCAACTGTCGAACACACTTTTCATTCAACAAAGACCTTCATCAGGAGATGGCTTCGAGGGACGGACACATCTGCTATTGCGTCGTGACACTTAACCACATCACATAGTGTTATGCCTCACATTTATTATGCCCCTTCCACCGAATTTTTTAATGAATCAATGAATTCTGACTGCTAAGCCCCTCTATCTTTCTCTCTCTCTCTCTCACCTGCTATTCTTATTTTCTGAACTCCACACATAAACATTGCTTCATTTTTGCGACGATCAAGATTTGCGCTGGACTTTCTCTCTAGACTATTGTGGGATTAAATGTCCGGTTTTTGAACTTATAGAAGTTCAATGGTAGGACTGAAGACATTTAACATTTTCAATTTGATGTTTTACTGTTTTTGAATTTACTTATAGGCATATCAATGTGATATAATCATGAGTGTTTAAAATAATACAGTGGGATGGTGATTTTGTGAACTTTATTTGATCTTTGTACCCTCAAATGCTGTTGGAGGGGCAATGTGCATGATGTTGTCAGAGTCTCTTGTCACTTAGGGACTGAAGGTCTGGGGTCAGATTTTGATTACTTCTGTTCCCCCAGTCAAGAAGGGGAACTGTATGTAAATGTCTGTTTACTAATAAGATTACACCTTTGTTCAACATGTCTGTATGTAAACGTCTGCTTACTAATAACATCACACATTTGTTCACTAGGAGATGACATGTCAGTCCTTTGTTCAATCAAGAGCCGGGAGGAGGATCCTTTTATCCTTTGGTTATAAATGAGTGGATGTTCTGTAAATTGTCACACACTTGGGATCATCACGTTGCATTCTGATGTGATGTCCTGACTGTGTCTTTAGAGGCCTCTAAATAAATTCTTGCAAGAAAACTTCTTCATCAGATCCTGAATACAATTATTTTGGACACGCAAAGATTACACTTAATATAGTAATTTAATATTCCTTCACTATCTATCTATCAAACTGTGAGGTGTGGTTGCTTTCAGTGACAGTTCGAAAACAGCATATGGCCTTTAATCAATCAATAGCCTACATGCTTTTTAATTACACTAGGATTTTTGCTATTTGTAGGCTGCCCAGGTCCCTATCACCCGCAAATAGCAGGGGCACATTATATAGAATGTATATTGTGGCGTGGTATTTATTTTTATTTTGTCTTCATGAGCATACTCAATATTGGAAAAATCTCAAATGAATCCAGTTACATTACTTTAATATTATGGTACTTGGATTACGTTACTAACTACATTTTTTAGCAGGTAACTTGTAACTGTAATGGATTACATTTTAAAAGTAACCCTCCCAACTTTGTATATATATATATATATTTACATACATATATGTATGTATGTATAGAATTCTGATTAATCACCATTAATCACTTAATAAAAAATGCTTTTTTATCAATTGTTTTTTGCCCCCAAATTTGAAGGGCATCGATTATGTGCTAATTATTTTGACGTTTAATGTTATGAAGACGTCTTCAACATTGTTTGATCCACTGCACATGCTCATCCTCCTCTTTTTCTAATCAATGAATTACTTGCATAATTTGAAATGGGGAAAAAATTACCCAATATTTTGACATAAACAAATATTCAAAATTAAATGCTCTACTTTATTGCATGTAACTATGTTTATTGTTCAAACAACCTGTGCCACCTTAAACATAGCCATCCGCTGTCACACTTTAGCGATAAAGGATAGGATAACCTATGGTCAAAATTATTAGTACGATTAATCTGCGTTAATTCATGATTAATGCAATATTTTTTTGTGATTAATTACTGAATTAATGCTTCAACTTTGACAGCACTGATATATATATATATATATATATATATATATATATATAGTTGTACTTTTTGGAGTGAATGTGTAATATGGTGCGCGGGGGCAGTTATTACAAAAAGAATAATAATAAAATATAATGTAACAACACAAACTCTCTCTCGCTCTCTCTTTCTTCACCCCTACCTAAACCCTCTTATTGGCTAACAGTGAGAGACTACCTCATGATCAACTGTTGCCTCCGTGGTCAGCGAATGGGCAATTGGCCACTGACCCTGAATGCCCTCAAAGAATTGTGCCCGTGATGTTTTGCCTTTGGGCGCACAAATTATGCCTGCTGGATCTCAGTATTCTTGAAGGACATGGCAAACCTGCCAGTTACCCATCCAGCATTATCCACAAGATATTCATGATGGGGAATTTTGTAGTCCAATATGGAGATAATAAACATTCTCCCTTATGGTGCTTGATCAGAGCCATGAACACAGTATCAAATTTCTGAAGGACGACAGTGGTTCAAAGGGCCTGTATCCCCAGCAGGAGGAAAAGGCGATAAACAAGCTCTCAAAATCAAAAGTGACGAGTTTTTGGAGGTTTCCCTCTTCCAACACAAACTGATTCCAAACAGCAGGATCGTTATCAGGCTTATGCAGAGCTTGCTAATGAGCTGATCATATATCAGCTGTGTTGGAGAACGGAAGCATCCAAAGCCTGCAGGATTGCGGCCCTCCAAGACCGGAGTTTGACACCTATGAACTATGCAATCTTGCAAAGGAAGATAAAATAGTCAATCCTTTCAAAGAATTTGGCACAGACCTCATCACCGTATACACTGGTGAGGTTATTGACAATGAAATCTCTAATTCTCTGAGGGAAGCTCCTAATATCGGCAAAGCCATGTTCACAGAGTTTATAAGGGACAGAATAGAAAAAGCCTGATGTCATACCAAGGGCCAATTCATACACATTCACAAACAGGCCACCCATGGATCTGATGAAGGATGCTGGCACGTTGGTTTCTGCCAAGGCATATACAGCTCTCGTTACCAATCTCTTCATATACCTATACAAGCCCGTCCTGATCTGGACATTGATTACTTCTTCAAGCATGAGAATCAGCGTGAGCCTCCATCTTTGTCTGATCAAGGCAGGCTGCGGTCAGGAATCAAGTCAGATAATATTGGGTGCTTACCAGGAATGCCAGGTATATTTATAAGTGTGTATATATCTTGTTTTCTGTGTCTTAAGTAGGTGAACAAGGGCTCTGCACCTTTAAGCTCTGCTTCTGCCGTAACACTTCTTAATCAGCTTGTCTTTCTTGAAAATCTTCTGTTAATTAGTAACTATTATCTTCTGTTGCTGTTGGTTGAAATAAGCTATTTCATTCATTCAGGTCCTGGCTTCTCTCTGTCAGACACAAGAAACTTCTGTGGTCACTTAAGCAAAAGGAAAAGTCCCATCACTTTAAATTACGTGTTCTTGTAGTAGTAGCCAGTATTAAATGATTTGGAACAGCTCTTATGAGAGGGCTCCTTATACCAAATTGTAAAAATAAACACAACTTCTTAAAGCAACACTAAGGAACTTTCAGTTTACGTTGGTTATGGCGGCGCATATAGACAAAAGCGGTAATGTTATGCCTGAAGGAAGACCATATTTCCCATGAGGACAAGGGCATTGCGTCGTTTTTAAGCTCACGCCAGCAAGTGCAAGCCATGCCAATGTTAATCCTTGACTGTCCTTTTATCCAGGTAGCTTCCCTTTTTCTTTTTTGTCTCCTCAGACAAAACTTTTCTTTTTTTTTGCAGCTTCTGCCAGGAAAGTAGTAATCGTGCGTCAACATTAAAATTGACTTCCGTCTTCATATCAAATGGGTAAAGGGGGAAATGACGTATGCCATAAAGCATTCAGCACATTTTTATTTTTTGTGTGGCAGTGTTCCTACCATTCTCCTCAAAGTTGTTTAGTGCCAGTGATACAAACCCCCTCAGGCCATGGCAAAGGTACCATTCAACTAGTTGTTCAATCTGTCAATTTTCTTTCAGTGGACAAATGGAGTGGAATTGGCATAAAATAGCTAGTAAGTTTGGTAATCACTAATCAACATGGTAAATATATATAAAAATCACTCTACACTTACATCCAAAGGTGCTTCAGTGGGCAAACCTCGTTGTTTCATTTGTGCTACTTCCCCACCCCCAAAATGAAAAAAAAAAAAAAAACATTTTGCAATGGACTCTACAACATTGACATGGAATCATCTGAATCCGTTGACAAAGCCTGGGTAAACTGATTAAATACATTTTGGAGAATTTTAGAGAACCCTAAAACCATTTCTGTACCTTTTGTGACTTGATATCTGAAATAGTCAGTGCCTGGTAAAGGCTTTTGCAGAACAATATTTTTCACACTAAAATGATGGTAACATGTTGAATTTTTTTCCTGAAGAGTGAACATAGGGGTTTAGAGGCCTTAATGATGTTATTTCATTTCAGCGATCTGGACCATTTTTTAAGCAAAATGGGATCATTACGAGTATAAATTTGTCATGAAAATAACCATAAAAGAGGGCACTATCGAAATTAGACTCATATCAAATCAATCAAGAAAAAGTGTCATTATACAACAATTTAAGACTTAAGGAAGCTGAGATATAACTTTTTCTCTTTTTTGTGGGTGCCATGTTGTATTTGATGCATACCGGCCACTAGGGGACCACCCCAACTTGAATCCATGGATTTTTAAAAACCCATACATAACACCCTGCCCAAAATTAAATACTTGTCCAGAAGTGCACAATTTTCATGATTTTGCACAAATTCCCTCTTGCTATGAGGCTTAAATTGTAAAGCGCTTTGGGCACCATATGGTGTAGTTAAAGCGCTATATAAAAAGCAGTCCATTTACCATTTACTTTCCCAAGTTTGCAAACTTTGACCACCTGGTGGTCACGAAACTGACAAATGGAAGCTATCAAAACTACTGTAACCCTGTATAACCATAGTATGCAGTATTACTTTGATTTAAAATCATTACAACATTCATTCATACACCAATCATTACATAGTAGCAGCACTTTCAAAAAAACTGTCAGTTGTTGACTGCAGCTTCCAAAGATGAAATACTTGCCACAGAAGACCAACAACATTCAGTTACAGTATTTGAAGAGGATTTCTTTATGAATGGAGGGTGACAAGCGGCAGGACACAAAGAGGACTTGTGTACAAGAATGAAAACTTACAATAGCAGTCTTGATGTGGTGCTCTCCCATATCGGCATGATTCACTATCTAATTAATTCAAATGGAATTTTAATCAATTTTTTTTATGTGTTCCAGCCAGCCTCCTTCTCTTGCCTTTTCTGCTTCTTTTGTATGTGACTGCGAGAGCTAAGACATACGGTCGATCTCAAGTGTCTCCTAGGCCGATAAATCTAAATGCAAATGTTGAATGATGATGTGTATATGTGAGCTGTAACAGAGGCACTGGAAATATGACAGCACAACAGCTATAATAAATATTTCACGCTTTCAAATATAATGAGTAACTCATATCACTTTGTTAGCGCCTAAATCTGGCTTTTGCATTTTTATTATTTTGTTGTTGTTGTTGTTGAGTGCATCTCTCTATATTTCTTCTCTCAAAGTTTTCTTCAAACAGTGGATTGTGATGCCTTCACGCCTGCCGTGTGGAGGTTGGCAGTGATGTCATTGACTAACTAAACAGTTCTCACATTTTTTCTGTCATCAACTGCTGTTGATACCCTTGGCCGATCTGTCCGAACTGTGTTGCTCAGTAAACCCGTGGTTTCTTTCTTTTTCAGGGAATTCCAAAATGTTCTATTGGCTATGCCCCTTGTTTGCGCGAGAGCTCTAAATCTAATCAATGTTCCCTCTTCTTTCAGCTTCAAAATGGTTTGCTTTTTTTTCCCTTTCTCCCATAGACAGCTCCCTCAACTTCTATCTATGTTTAAGCAATCCATGTAAAAGGCAACACCTAAGCAGCTACGCACACACTTCAAAATATGTATACCAGATATTTCTCTTCAGAAACTGGCTGTGTACTTTTAATGACCTTTTGTAACTTATTTTTGGCAGTTTGGTTTTACTTACCCCCCCCCCCCCCCCTCCGAAAAATAACAAAACAAGCTATCTTACAAAGGCTATATAGTCAAAGCTCTTGCATGGGGGAGCTGTTTTGTGGCCATGTGTCTTTTTTCCCGGACTTGTCAATGATGCTGTAATAGCTCATGAGGCACATCCTTTCCCTTTTCTTCACAGCAAGACCTCTGTGCTTAGAAAAAAGAAAGTGTCTGTTGCCTTCCTCTGCTGCTGTTTGAGCTCCTTTGCAGCTGAGGGTAGGTGAGGAGACTGAGAGGACACCACAAAATGATTCTTATTGCTATTGTCTTTTGTATTTTTAAATAACTGCAAATGCTGATGGACAGAACAAATTCTCTTGTAACAATACCAATATTTTAAACTAAAATTCACTCAGTTATTAGAAGTATTTATTCTCTTGTGAATATTTTCTTACTGATGTATTGTCTCAGTGCAGATCATGCCATGTCCTGGTGATATCCAGATTTCAAGCATACATTTTGTTTTGGGATTTCTGTCTATCTCTTTCTCTGGGTTAGTCTGCCCTTTTTAAATATACACTCTATGTGAAAAATATTTTTCATTTGAATCTAATGTTTTTCCCAAGTGTGTGTAACGAGAGAAGTACAGAAGACCAAGGTTGTGTCAGAATGATGAAAAGCATACCATATCATGTAGCAAAAACATGATCCCAAATTTGAGAACGTAATCTTCCAATCCCCCCTCAGTCCCATCAGGTGTCTCTTTCAGTAAGACAATGGAATAAAATTTGAAAATATACATTGACTTGAGTTGAGAACATTCTACAAGGAGCCTGACGTCTCTTCTGCAGCACAACCCACCCCCCAAAAAAACATATTCAATAGTCAATCATTTACAGTGCATGGCATTCACCTCATAAATGTCTTTCTAATGAAATTCAAGCCGACAATACAGTTTGCATTGACAAAAACGCAAATGTGAAGCAAGCCAGACCACGAACACAACACAAGGTCGGAGGCTTTGAAGGGCTTGGATAATTGCATGTGTCAGAAAATCATGGCTGATGATTCCATAGTGATAATATATAAGGAATTATACGTCAACTAAAACATTTGAAGGATTTTTACCTCCTGATTTCCCAGTAAATGTATCCTATGAACTCTTTCAAATAAAGCAAATTGCCGTCATTTTAAATTGAGAGGTGTTTATTCTAATTGTCACAGTCCTGTAACTCTTCCACATGAGTCAATTCCACCATTATGCCTGACAGTAAATACGGAAGGAGCACAAGAAGCTTTTTACAGGAAAGTAGACCGTCCACACATATTCTGACCATTACTGGCAACATCTACAGTCAATTATTTTAATTGCATTGTGAATATCTTACATGCAACAGTTTACTGGAGAATTTAATTAGGGTGCTTCTTTTGCTCTGCCCTTCTGTCTATTAACCCTCTAATGTAACCGTGACTAACACAATGAGTCATTGCTAAAGTATGACGTGAAACAAACGAAATGGGTCAGATCTCAGCACAGGTACGGGACCAGCTGGACCACCTGCATCACACCACTAGCCGTCCTGCCGCGTCAGAGACCCAAGCAGCCACGCTGGTTCCGAACCTTGCCGTATTCTGGGTCGGGAATCAGGCTAAAGCCCCCCCCCCCCCAGTGATCCTCTGGGGAGCCAGGACAATGCAAGGCATTTCTGACTGACTGTGACATTCATTTTGAGCACTCCCCCAAGGCCTTTCCCACAGATGGGTGACCTTCATGATCTCCCACCTGACTGGGAGAGCCAGAGCCTGGGCCACGGCAGAGTGGGCACGCAATTGCCCGCTGTGCTGCTCCGTCACAGACTTCCAAGCCGTCCTTCAGGGAGTCTTTGATCCAGCCTGTTCGGACCAGGAAAAGGCCCGGCAGCTAAGCAGCCTGGAACAAGGCAAAGACTCCGTGAGTGACTACGCCATCCGCTTCCGCACTCTTGCGGCAGAGAGTGGCTGGAACCCCACAGCGTTCTATGACGTCTTCCTCAAGGGCATGGCGACGCCCATCCAAGAACTGCTCGTCCCAGTTGACTTGCCTCCTGACTTGGACTCCCTCATCGCCCTCTCCATTCGGACGGATCATCGGCTGCAGGAGGTCACGCAGATTCAAAGGAATATTATTTTTGCCTGTGACATGTCACTTTCAAGGATATATAATGTCTTTATTTTAGAACATTAAATTGGATAGGACTAGAGACAAGCAGTTGGTATTCATGCATTTACTTTATCTTACAAATGGACATTGCCAGTTACAGTACTGTGAAAAAGTAGTTCTCAAATTATTTTTTTCCCCTCACATTTTCCCCACTTTAATGTTTCAGATCGTCAAACAAACAAATAGGGGACAATAACTGTAATCTAAATGTAATGCATTATTTTATTTACTAAGGGGGGCGGGGAGACCATTTAAAACTACCTTGCCCTGTATGAAAAAGTCAGTGCACTCCTTGTTAAATCATGAATTAATGGTGGCAAATCAAATTTTTGGGGAAGATTAGTTCATTTTCACTGACCCAGACCAAGGCTGATAACCTCCAGATCAGTTCAGTCAAGGAAATACGTAAACACAACCTGTCTGACAAACTGTGTTATAATGAGTGGCAGATCGCTCCCCAAAGTTTTAACCGAATGTCCGTAACCGAAAGATCACAATCTGTGCTGTGAAGTCAGGACAACGTCTAAAGAACTGCAGGCCTCCCTCGCCTCAGTTAAGGTCAGTGCCGTTCATGACTCAACAGAAGAAGAACAGACAGAAGAGACAGGACGAAAACCACTGCTGATCAAAAAGAACAATAAGCTTGCTCTAACTTTGTCATTTTTTTAGGTAAGTCCATATATATAATTTAAAGGGAATTAAGTGTAGAATTTGAATATATGAATATCTAAATGTTTATGTTTTTTTATTTTTATTTTTTAAAAATTGACACGAGGACCCTTTTGCTAGAGCTAGTCATATATAATCATTTCCAAGACTTTTGGGAATCGTGGGTAGTGTGATGGGATGGGGCTGCTTTTCTAGTTCAGGACCTGGACGTTGTCATTGATGATGCCGATGGAACTATGAACTCTGCTTTTTACCATGAAATCCTGATGGAGAAGGTTCGGCCATCAGTTTGTGACCTCAAGCTGAAGCAAACTTGGATTCTGCAGCAAGTCAACTTATGAATGGATTTTAAAAAGCACAAGAAAATGAAAGTTTTGGAGTGGCCTCTGATTAGAGTTGAGTTGAGCAGTCATAGTCGGACTTAAATTTGAAATATTGTTGCATGGCCTTAAAAAGGCAACTGATAACTTTCCAATGTTGTTGAATTGAAGCACAGAGTGGGAAAAAACATCTCCACAAAGATATGAAAGCCCATTTTTTAGGTTTTCAGGGAAGTTCTTTTTCACACAGGGTCAGGTAGATTTTAATAAAAAATGTTCCCCTTCAGCCTGTATCCCACCAATGGGCGAACGTTTGCATGTGTTGGCGGAAGAAGCGAATGTGTGTTCCCATCAGGATTCGTTCATGATTCGTAAATGGTTGCTAAACAGTCGCCTAGAGTTTTAATGTTTTTTTTGTTTGTTGTTGCAGTGACATGAAAAAAAATCTTAAAATTGTTAGCGAATGTTTGGAGAATGCTAGAGTTAGAGAAAGTTTATTGAACGTTGCGACCTTGAACGAACCCTGAAGAGAAATCAACATGAATATGATCACCATCATCATTTAAAAACTGCATTTTATGTTTAAATGAAAACTAATCCAGGACTCACCTTCATTTTAAAAATTTTAACTGAAAATATATGCAAATTGTGTATTTCAGTCCATAATTGAAAATTGATTCCACATTGCGCATCCAAGTTGAAAATGATTTGTGGGGGTTTCTTACTTTTAAAAGCTCTACATAAAAGGATGTAGTATTTGCTTAAAATAATTTTCATAAGGATTCTTTCTAAACCGAACTAAATAAAGATCTTAAATCGAACAAGAAAGCAAAAAGCAAATGCCCAATAATGATTTGCGATACAAACTGGAAGCATATGATTGCTGACAGAATGAAAGATGAAAAAAGAAAAACATTTCCCTCATTTTCAAATTTAATCCAATGTCTCTGAGGGAGGGTTGGTTGTAAAGAAATATCGGATCATTACATGATGTAATTGAATTTCATTCTGCTTTCTCCTGTCTGAGGGGAGAGGGCTGCTGACGCAGGTGGACTGAAGCCAGGGTGAGCTAGAAGACAATAAAAGGTGTATGAAGTGGCCATTTCATCTCAGCGTCAGTGTTCACACATACAGCAACTTCAGCTGCTGCCTTCAGGGAGGAGAAACTGTGTTGCCGGCAGATCCAAGGTAAGTTATTGTTGTGTTAAAGTTGCTTAATTCTTATTCTATATAGAGGCCAATCTAGAGTCCCACAAAAAGAGAGTTTTCCTAGTTGAATTAATTATGATTAATTTTATTTTTTTTTGTAGATGATCTTTTGATTATTGATTAGGTAGTTACTGAGGTCTTTACTTCATTTTTTAGATGAAGATGTCCATTGGGATTTTGCTTGTGTCTCTCGTCTTTTGCACAATGTTCTATGAGACCATCGGGCTGGTTATTGCGGTAAGATCTTTTTTTCAATTAATGGAAATTAATGTAATTCATCAGTAATTGTATATTACTGCAATCTCGGAAGTATGGGTGTGTCGGGGTAGGTGGGGGGGGGGGGCAATTTAAGACTACATTAGAAGTCACATGAATAGCTTATAATAATGTATAATAATAATAATAATAATAACAATATGTATGCAGTGCAAAAAATTAAACACATTGGTAATTATTACAATCATTTCTCATGTTTACATTATGCTTATGTGTGCGGCAATATTCAACAAATAAAGAAATTAATAAGTTTGAAATCCGAATTCTTATTGAAATGGTTCAACCTTGGGAGCTGAATATTTACAAGAACATGGAAAATAGAAAACTGGCCATCCCAAAATCCTAAAATGATCTCCTTTAACAACAACAAAAAGGACACCCCCCTGCTTTACCTAATATAACAGCAATGTATAACCAGGAGGTGAGTGTTATCTAGTAATCAGCAATAATTGTTTTTTTTAATTAATAAAATGTTTTAACAGCTATCAAAAATCTCCATATCAACCTTTGTTATGTACAGTATATATTGAGATTTGTCACCTGGATTTTTCAGCAATAACTTTACAGTAGTCTATAAATGGAATCATACCGAGTCTACTCAACAAGCTTTAAGTGGAAATCAACCCAAAAATCTTCTAATAATATATTTATTGCACCCACACCAGACTAAACATGGCATTCTGATTAATATTGCTTTTGTGGAATATAAATTAAGCATTAAAATCCACCAGTTTTTTAACCATCTCAGGAGGTGGCCATTTTGCCACTTGCTGTTGACCGAAAATGACATCACAGTGCCTAAGGGCTCAGGTAACAACTAATCACAAATCAGTTTGCAAATGTCACATAACCAAACTCAAACACAGGTTGAAAACAGGTGAGCTGTGATTGGTCGTTACCTGAACCCTGAGCAACTGTGATGTCATTTTCAGCAACAAGTGGCAAAATGGCCAAACCGCAAGATGGATAAAAACAGGTGAATTTTGCTGCTTAATTCATATTCCACAAATGTAATATTAATCAGAATGCTGTGTTTAGACTAGTGTGAGTGCATCGAACATATTGTTGTCAAGAATATTTTGGGGTTGACTTGAACACTAATCTGTGGACCCTTTTGCTTCTGTTCTGTACTGCACCCTGCAGGCAAAGGAGAAGAGGGGATGGACTCTCAATAGTGCCGGCTACCTTTTAGGTCCCCGTAAGTACAAACCCAATGTTCCACATATTGTTACACTCTACTGTTTCTCCACCATGTGGCTCATAGATCATTAATAGACAAATGTTCTCTAAATTTCAGTTTTGTAGTCGCATGAAAGGTTTAACATTTTAAGAAGAATCTAAATATTCTACAGTATATGAAAGTACTTATATTGTAGAAGCAATATACAGTACTTACCTGTCGATTTTGCCATACTTCTCAGTCAGAAGAGTAATAATCAGGAATTATTGTGGCTGAGAGAAGAATAAATGTAATGGGAACGTTCAAAAAGTTTATATTTTTCACAAGATTTGTTTATAATCCACCTACATTTATACACACAGTTTACATAACTGTATTGACCTGGTTCTATCCTTTTTTCTTCTTCTTTTTAAGCTCACCGAATAGACAAAATAATAAGTCATAAGTAACTTCACACATTCACTCATTACCATGTTGCTTATATTTGAGCTCTAAATTATGCTTGTTAAAAGCAATGGCTAGTTTGCAAACGGTTATTTATGTCATATTCTCTGTGTATGAGAGGCATGCCTGTCTCAAAAAGAAATTTGCACTCCATTTTAAAGTATTGTTGTTTTTTGAGTTCTCAGTAATATGGTGTGTTTGAACTGTTGCACTGACATGGCCAGTGAATTTGTAATGAGTCTACGAATTATTTTTAGACACTTTTCTCATATATTTATTTTTTTAGAATGTCTACGTTGCCCATTGGAGCGAGTGTGAATGTCTATTCCATTTTAGTAAATGGTTAAGGATGAATATAATAATGCCTGCTGTATACCGATACCACATTTTTGAGACCGAGTATGAGTACAAGTACTTACATTTCCGTATTTGCTGATACAGAGTAGCAGTAGTTGATAATGCCATCACATCTTGCAATTGTAATTACACTAATTGTAATCTTTTTCTATGCATGGTACCTATTATATAAATGATATACATCAACACAGTAATAGTCAATAGTTTTTTTATATGCTGTTTTTATATCATTCATTTTACGTTACATTTATTATGATACTTTACTAAAGGGGGCTTTCAAATTACTTTCTGTTGAAAATGTTAACTTGATATTCAGTGTACTGACTGGAATTACTTATTTAGCTAATTAATTAGAAATAATTATTATTATTTTGTCATATGTTGTCTATTTCTGTGCTTTGCAAGCTTTGCAATCTTGTAGTCTAGCAGACTATATATATATATATATATATATATATATATATATATATATATAGACTCCTGTTACCTTTGCATGAAGACGTTGACCAGAAATCTGTGTATTTTCACTGCTTTTAAAAAGTCAAACTTTCTTAATATATACTTAGATCACAGGCATTGTCTTTAAAAGGTCTGTCTAATAATGCTGGTTTCATGTAAATCAACTAATCTCTAAACCTTTATGCACATATCTACCTATTCATAACTGATGTGTCAAGCAGATTCACCATACGCAAAAGCTGCCTTGACCTCCAATCCAAAGAAATGCAACACTTCTATCTACTGACATTTGTTTGTCATTACAGTTATGTAGCAGCTAGTGTTTCCTAGAAAAGTTGGGCGAGATCCTCTTTGACTATGTGCAGAAGTTTTTAATCTGTTCAGTTTGTAAAATATGCTGGGCCAAATTGTATTTAAACCATATTACAGTCAACTCAACTTTCTCCCATTTTTACCGCTTTTTCTTTAATTATTATTTATTTTTACCTCTCACTGTCTCTCTGTGCAGTACCTTTATATTTCAAGAGAACTACTATTTTGCTGGTACCAAAAACACAACAACCTTGCAGAATGTTCTAACAACTAATTATGAAGTATTACGTTTTATATCAGTCAAACCAACACAAATCAGGGCTGGTTTAACACTGGTTTAGACTGGAAAATCGTTTTTTTATTTAAAAAATGCAAGTGAAGTGCATCAAAATGAACCGAATCGACTTTGTGTTCCCTTACTTTACTTTTTGCTGGTCATACATTTCTGGGTCTATTACATGTGACGTCACCGCCGTAATGCTGGTTGGTCAACATAACATCATCACAGCGTTTCAATATAGAACGTACTGTGTCAAAATAAGTCAGTTAGCATGATCAACAAGTGTTACCTTTGCATTACGAGGTATATTGTCCCCCGAGCGTAGCATCTCGTCCCAGAGACCGCCAGCGACGAGAATTTGAATCAGTTCCGCTGTAAGGAGGAGAGCCGGTTAAGACACCGGCATTGACTACATAATGATATAGGTCGTGCGCTGTGAATTCCGGCAAAGTCGGCGATTTAATTAACTTGGTAAAAACAACAGGCAGCAGAAGGTAAGGGCTGTTTTCAAACTAGCGATCTCCAACTAAAGTAAATATCGCGCTCTATGAGTCCCGACTAAATGTGCCACTTCGACTGACAGGCGACCTTTGGTTGGACAATAATAACTTTGAATTTGTAAAATCGCAGTCTCTAAATTGCTTCGGATCACGTCCACTTCCATTCAACAATCATTTCCTTCCGCCCTCCGTCATAGGGCAGTCGCGTGATCACGTGACGTCGGTGCAAATGGTCAATACTAGTTTGGTTTAGGAACAAACATCACAGCACAGGAACATAAGCACCTTACGTAGTGAGGTCAGGTCGAAAGAAAAATCATTAGGTCTTTACTCCCTAACATTCAGGATATCTATAACACTCGTTGCAGAAGGAAAGTTCTTAATATCTAGGACTACAGCAATCTGGCACATAATCACTTTAGGTACTTACCATCAGGTACAAAGAATTCAGGCTCGGACCTCTCTCTTTAGGGACAGTTTTTTTTCCCCAGACACATTATATACAGTTTATGTATTACTGTATATGTGTTGGTGTATGGTATGTGTTTATGTTTTCGGTGTGTTTACATTGTGCTTATTTATTTTTTAGTCAAGACATTGGGCTGAGAGAGTACCAGGCCACAACATGGTTAATTTCATTGGAATAGGCATTGCACTTTTATATGAATGTGACAATAAACTGAAATGGGTGAATGAATTAATTTCACTGCCAGCCATTTAAGAAAATTTCAAAATTTTCAATACCCACTTGATATAATGTTCAATAATTATATATAAACCGAATCTACCAAATGACAGAATAGACTCCCTACTTTCTGCCTTTTTATAATTGACAGTAGAAAACTGTAGGTTTCACAAAATAAAGCCATTACTCGCATGGACTATCAAACCGTGTTTATTTTGTATAAAATGGGGCAATGATGTCATCTACTAGTGATTGGGCATCAGTAAAGTTGTTTCCAAGTTTGACATTTACAGTGGAGCATAATCAGATTCTCCCCCATCTCTCCCCGTTCAAAAAAATTAAATTGACAAGTCAAAGGCAGTGAATGAGTAAACACATTCCAAAATCTTAATTGGTGTATTTTGTGGGGCTGAAATAGATTACCAGCATTTCTATTCATTTCATTGTGAAAAGAGGATTGGCGGTATGGAGGTTTTGAGTAGAAGAGAGGGGGCTAATTTGTGCCAAGGGGCAAGTGGTTCCACACCTGTTATTTAGAAAACTATAAAGAAGTTGGTCATGTGACCACATATTTTTGAAGAGACATCTAGAAAGAAAGAACATAATTGTAAAAAGAAAAAAAGAAAACAAGAATTGTGACTGACACACCTGAGAAGAGGAGTTGAAGAAGGCTCACAAAGAAAGAGAATATAAAAAGGCTGAACAGGAAAACAAAAAGAATGAAAGAAGACCTCTGAAACCTTCAAATTAAAGTTTTGTATTGAATTTGTCTTCCTTTAATATAGCATTATCGTTCGTGAGGTTAAAATGATATTTTTTACTTCATTCATCAATGGCACAATTTATGTTAAAGTTATGCCATAAAAGCACTTTTTTTTTCTAAAGCTAAATTTCATGAATTTGGTTTATACTCTTACTGTTCTATATGTCCCTTTTTCACTTTGAGCACCTGCCCCTCAAAAGATCTCTGCACGGCTCTGCCTGTTAGTTATGTGGTCAATTTGTGACTAATAGGTAACATAAACATTACGGTAATGTGTGGGTCCCCTTTTGTTGACCCACCTCACTGACACAACCTCTCTCCAATTTTCAATAAGGAATTGTAGCAGCGTTCCCATATGAGTACATTTGGCTCACAGTCAAATAGAGACTGTTGCCTCAATCTGATATTCTTTTGTTTGTAATCTCTGACATAGTAACTAAGTGTCAATATCTACATGCGTATATTACAGTATTGTAACCCCTGAGACTGGATAATTTTTGTGATTAGATCAGACATACTGTACTTGTACTACCAATAACAAGAAAGACGTAAAGTGTCATTTAAGCCATCAGTATGATTCTATGAAACTCTGGTTCTGTTGTTCATTACACAGTATATGATATTTTGGGGTTTCCTTCCTGTGACTGGTGTCCACTCTCATGCGCATGGACAGTTCTTGACCCCCTGTGGGCTCCAACAAGATGGACTATCGATGCCTTAATAAAAAATAAATACCCAGAAAATTATGTTTCTTAAATATTTGTTTAAGCCTGCTAAAATAATCAGGGTTGCAAGTACTAAGTAGTGTTTTACTGGATTTTGACTGATATTGCAAGACCCACAGAAAATTGTGTTCTATTGCTATAAAAACATGGAAACTACCAAGAGAAAGATTAGAGTCTCTTCATTTATCAGGAAAAAAACTTATATTTGTATCTGTTTCCGTTTTGCAAATATTAGCATTAGAATATAGTTAAGTTTCATCATTATTCACAAATCTGTTGCAAAAACTGGGGAAACTAGCTTGTTGCAACATGGCCCTGGTTGATCTCTTATACTCTGCTGCCACATGCTCTTCGCTGCATGTTTTTTGTAGTAACTACTATTGCTTTAAGCAACCTCTTCAGGTCAGAGGCTGCTTCAAAGTCTTCTGTATGTTCTAGCATTAAAAAAGAAAAAAAAACATTTAAAAAAAAAACGTATAAATACATTTTTGGGACCATGGCAATATTTAAAATAGTTTTTTTTTTCTGGCGTTAAATGAAGTTTAAATGAACTCAAAATGAACGCACTAATTTTGACACCCCTCCTTGGCAACACTAGTGAGTGGAACGATGAATGTTGTGGTGGCCTTGAGCAAGCCTTCCTAGTCCAATAGCACAAACTCAGATCATATTACTGAGAACTCTATCTGTAATAATAACACATTCTATTAGCATTTTGTTCAATTAAGGCCACAGTAATTGCCTTAAAGATTTCCAATGTGTGCAAAAGACAGAAAAGAAGAGCACACAGTATATATAACTACAGGCTGAAGTAAAGCATACAGTATTGCAAATTTATCCATTGGTATAATGCAAGCTGCTGTAGTGTGCACAGCGTCATCTGAAATCACTCGACTTCTTATGTCTTTTAGTGGTTGTGACAACATATCAACCACTTGGATTATTATTATTATTATTATTATTATTATTATTATTATTATTATTATTATTATTATTATTATTATTATTATTATTATTATTATAATGAAAGGGGGAAAACTGCATCTGCTGGTACATATGTTATATTTAACATTTAGCTGCTCAATTCAACTATCAGTGGCGAATTAGAGAAATTCTTAATGCTCTCAACGGCCAGTTCACCCTTTTTTGTGAGCATGTTTGTGCATATGTGAAGCTCACGTAAAGGTTCCTCCTTGCCTCATCCTGTGTTACAGGTCGGATTGATCATCTAATTCAGATAAAGGATTCACCCAGTGCCAGAGGCAGAGACACGCTGATCACTCAATGTAAGATAGAAACATACAGCTTCTGCAGGACCTTGGTATTAGGCAAGGAATTTCTCCATTGAAACCTCATTTCGCAGCTGTCATTGCATCGCTTTCTGGTCTTATCCATCCAAACATTATGTCCTGCATGTGTTTTGAACAAATATTTATATATTCTGTATATGCTGACTGATATGAAGACCAGAGGTCCCTGCTCAATGGCCTGTGAGGAAACCATGAGGGATTTAGTGTAGATGCTAGTTGAGACATTTATGCCGTTTGTTCCCTTGCTACATTGCAATTAAAAATATCCGCTGCAATGTGGACGCAAATCTATGACCAAACTGAGAGCAGCGCGTATATGTCCAGGAGGATGAGGATGGTGAGAGGGTTGGTGATGACAATGACCAGTGAAAGTGTTGCTGTAGTTGTGAAACTTTACTTACAGCACTGTAGGCTAGGTGTCATTTTTATTTTTGTGTGTTTGCGTGTTTGTATTTCATACATTTACAGATTACTGTATACATTTTCTTTTTAAGTGCTCTACAGAAACGTATGGAAGTTGCTGCATGTGTGTGTGAATATAGTTATAATTTCCTTGGCAGTATGAGTGGAGTGTGACGGCAAACTGAAGGCTGCTCTTATTGTGAAAACCTTTTTTCAAAATTGTACACATAATTATATTCTGTTAACTAGACCTCTGCCATAGTAGCAAAACATCTAGGTCAGGGGTCACCACGAGGTTCTCGAGGGACCCAATCCTAGGCTGCATGTTTAGATGTTTCCCTTCTCCAACACACCTCATTTAAATGATCAAAGTGTGCTGTGATTATCGGAGCAAACCGCACACAGTGCAATCCAAACTCTCAAATGCTTGATGTTTTATCTTTATGCGTGGTGTCTGTAACAAATAAAAATCGCTTAAAAACTAAACAAACAAAGGCCTAGTACGCCACAATATATTTTTTTACGCTGCAATGTGATGTGCTGATGACAAACAAACTACATATCCCACAATGCAGCGCAACAGCTACCTTACTTAACCTGTCAACTGTTTGTGATCATCATTCATTCAGTAATGCCATATACACATATACAAGAAGAGATGCCAAGTATCCAGCTCTGACAAAATTGTATATGAGGGGGGAAAAAGTGATTTATTATTGTTATTAATTTTACTGATTGTTTACAATACAATATTGCTTTGTATTTTCAGTTTTTTTGGCAGCAGGACAGATAGTGTTATGCATAGCAACATATTTTAAGTTTGCAATTATATATTTTGAAATTAAAGTGTATCCTGGCTGTTTGTACTCACTCACTCACTCACTCACTCAATCAATCAAAATGATATTTATATAGCACTTTTTAGGCAATGGGAAATGTAAAAGTGTTGTATATAATGAAGCAGGAACCAAACTTAAAAAAAAAAAACTTATTCGGACTCGTGCTCGCTATAGGAAATAGTCGTGCGCAATTTGGGTCTCCAATTGTCGCTAGCGACATGGATCATCACTCATTCAATGACCCAATAAAAAGTAACCTGAATCTGATTCATATCGTGAATCCGCCAGGACGGGCTCCAGCCACTGTTCTGCCCTGAAAATAACAACAACAAAAATGGACGTTTGTAGGATTTTAGCGAATCACTTAGTCAGTTGAGATCATTTTTATTTTGTATTGAATTTGAATTATTTGAAGCGAGTGTAGACAAAAGATTAGAGAACATATGTTTGGTTTTATCGACATGTTTATGATCCAGAATCAGCAAAAGGCTGTAAAACTGCAATTAAATTGTTCAAGTGTATGTGGCTGCAAACGTCTACAAACAACTCTACTCTTGTCCAGATGGTATAGATGGACACAAGATACTGGGAGACAAGACTGGTCTTGCTGGCAAGAGAGACATGGACTGGGATGAAAACTTCCCAGCAGGTTGGTGTTTTATGCATAATTTAGCATGTATGACTTTACAATATCTATCCATGCATGGCACCGCCAAATTCCATACAGTGAGTGTTGTTATGAAGAAAATGTGTCACTCTTGCATATGTTTAAAAGTTTAAAGTGGAAGTCAACCTTAATCATTTCTTGACAATAATATGGTATATGTGACCTCACTAGTCTAAACATGACGTTCTGATTAATATTAAATTTTTGGAATATCCAGTATTTTTTATCTATCTCAGGGGGCAGCCATTTTGCCACTTGCTGTCGGCGGAAGATGACATCAATGTCGCTCAGGGCTCAAGCAACAACTAATCAGAGCTCACCTGTTTTCTGAAGCTCATCTGTGATTGGTTGTTACCTGAGACCTTTGATGTCATCTTCAGTCGACAGCAAGTGGCAAAATGGCCGTCCCCTGAGATGGGTAAAAACGGCTGGATTTTGCATCATAACTCATATTCACTAACACAATATTAACCAGAATAGCATATTTAGACTAATGGGGCTGCACAGAAAATATTATTGTCAAAAATTGGGTTGACTTCATCTTTAAAACGGTTTAGTGTTTTAATGCTCTGACATGGTTTTCCTTTCCACTACATACTTTATAATATGGACTTTTTTTTTTAACAGCTGTACAATGAATTTGTCTCCTCGTTGGTTCAAAGATGTGAATGTGATTATTTGTTGATCTATTTTCACAGGTGGCCAAAAGAAAGCAGAGGAAGACATTGTCCATACTGTCATTGACTTCCTGGCATACCTCAAATTTAAAGGTATTCATATTGTCTCTGTCTACTTTGCAAATGGTTTATATGGTTTACACAAAGAAGCACACAAAAAACACCAAAAGATCTGGTTTTATTAGCTATTCAAGAGTTTAAAATCTGTGAATAAGACTGTATATGACAGACAGGTATAATGATTTTTGCCAATTTTCAAGACTTGGCATTCCATTAAGACACAAAGAGGACTCCTTCCTGGTCATCTTCCCAAGGACTGAGGAGCCTGGTTTATCGCAAAAGTGGTGGGATGAGAAAGTGTCAGTCACAGACTACAAAAAATGCAGATGTCTTCTTTGTGTTAACAATGCAAACGAACAATGAAATAATGAATGTCAGTAGAACCCTAAAAAAATGTTGTGAATGTGTCATGCGTGGGTGCTCTTTATCTAGATTCATTATTTTGCATGTAATAAGAGTCACAAATTGTAATAGGTTTTCCTGGATGGATTGATTAAAATTTTATATCAAAATTAATTATAATTTTAAGATATACATTTTAAATATTATGAAAAGTGCGATGTGTTCTGTTTACTTCAACCCTTCCCAATATTTCTTTTGCTCAAAGAATGGAAGGGTCAAATAGCTAATCAATCCCCCAAATGTGAGACTTTGGGAGGAGCCTCTGAATTTGCATGTCACACAAAATAAATTCCAGCCTTGCCCTCTCCTGTTCTTTTAATCTGGACTTCTTCCTGGATGCCAGACATTTCTTTTGTTTTTTTTTGGCTGCATGCCAAGCGCTCTTATCTCGTGGCTGCAAACGCTTCAGGCCAACATCTGGATCTTGCCTTACCATTTGTCTGCTAAGCGGGAGGCCCGAAAAACGTCTGCAGGACGAGAAGGTCTCATCAGCATGCCTCCGAATATCGGACAGTTGCACATCACAACTCGAGGGGCCACGCTGCTTTTTCCTTTTTAGCTTTTCAAATATTTTCCTGTGATCCTTTTCTTCAACCGACCCTCTGGCCGCCAAGTACAAGACTCAAATCAAAGAAAACTTTCATTATCACTGCTCATTTGGGTGCCAAACTTCTACAAACTGTGAATTCAACATTTGCATAATTTACCAGATTGTGTACAAATTGGTGCTTAACAAAATTGGGTGGAAGTGGGTAGGTTAACTTTATGTGTCCCACATTTGTCTGGCTAGAAGTTTTACATCACCCTGTGCAAAGATCATAGGCTTACTTTAGAAAAAATGCTCATAATAAGAACTGGCTGTGATGCGTGTGTGTGTTTAAATCAAAGTTAACTTCCATGTTGGAAAAATCTAACTCTAAATTCTCCAAGTGTAGCAAGCAAGCTTTATGAATGACTAATTTTAAGAGATTTTTCGTCCCATTAGTTAATTTTGCTCTAATTTCCAGATTGGTGCTGATTCCACTAGTTTATTATTATTATTATTATTATTATTATTATTATTATTATTATTATTATTATTATTAGGCTCCAGCACCCCCGCGACCCTTGTGAGGAAAAAGCGGCCAAGAAAATGGATGGATGGATGGATGGATGGATGGATGGATTATTATTATTATTATTATTATTATTATTATTAAGATCTTTATTCTTACAAACAACTTCAACGTTTAGATAACCAAAAATAAGGTCTGTGTTCTATTCTTTTTGTAATTTGCAGAAATGGGAGCCTTGCGAAGCCTGACTTCTTCTGTGACATCAGATGAAATGGCTAACCCATAGCCACGTCACCCTCTGCTATTCACTCAACATTTTCTTTTGCCGAAATAATTTTTGTTCACTTTTGAGCAGGGATGTCCAAAGTTTAGTTACTCACATCAAATGTAATATCAAAACAAATGGCAAACCTATTTTATTTAACCTGGTTTTATGCGACAGTAACTCAACTGGTTATTGATTCGTATACTATAACCTGGCACCAAGCATCTTTTCTGACTTTGTCTTGGTCAATGTGTTGTTGTGCACTGTCCCTGTTCAAATAAATGCATACCATACCATGAATGCATGTCATTGGTGGACACCCACAGAGAAAACTGCTGCTCTTCAAATGGAACATTGCTAGATGTTTGACGTTTTTGCAAACGTGAGCCTGGATATCCTACAGAACAATTGGAAAATTATGTATATGTATGCACAGATTAAACCAAAATGTATTTATTTTTTTATTTTATTTGTTTTAGAAAGAACACAAAGTTATGGGGGGGGGGGGGGGTCACCGCTCACAATCATCACAACCTCAGGCTAGCTGTGAAGTATGATGAATGGAAATAAATCATTAGCGTCACAATTGACACCATCATAAAACCTTTACTAACTGTCCATAAAATGTCACAAAGTCCATTCTGAGTGGCCCCTCAAAAATTTTGATAGCCTATAGATATATTTCCTCCCAACAAAATTAAATGGGAGCGGGGGGTGTTTCCTCAACTACAGTGACCGCAGATTCACCTATTCAATTTTTCTTTTCTTTTTTAATAATAGCCAACCCGTTTTTCTTGTGAAAGGGGATAATGGAGGTTTATCAGCATTTTTAAACAATTTTTGGTGTTTACAAAAAATAAAACACATTTTTAAAAATCCCATTTTTCCAATGCATTTCAATGAGCATCAACTGTAATACGGATTTTCTCTATTCATGGGCTGTCACATATTTTTCTGTATTTAAAATAGCATTATAATTGTTTTATACATATGGTTAGGAAGTGGGTGGTCATATGTGGCTCCACAGTAGGGCTGATGAAAAATGATGGCCGCCTCCATCATTTCCCAACGGAAATCTCTGTACTAGAATAATCACCAAATCCGACTTACCTCACAGACTCAGACAAATTGTCAGAGAAACTGGAAGTTCACAAAACAATTACTTGTTGTTTAGTTTCCTACTTGATGGTGTGCATGTACTGCATAGATTATTAGTATCCAAACAAGTGAAATATATATGTATATATATATATATATATTATATATTATATTACATATAATATGGTACCACAATGAACAAGTGATCTGTCTCGCAATTTTGAGATTGTGGGTCAGAATCTTAGATCAGCACTCTTGTGTGGAGTTTGCATCTTTTCCCATACTCGTGTCCATGTGTTTTTTAACAGGTGCTCCATCTTCCTCCCACTTTCCAAAAACATGTATGTTAGGTTATTTGAACACTCTGGTAGATATGAATATTAGTATGAATGATTGTTTCTACACATGTGTAATTGCAATTGGCAGGTTGCTAATGTATTGAATTATATGCAGGTTTATGATGATGGATGCAGGTGAGAAGGCGGGTGCACCGCAGACAAATGGCTCTTCTACATCCAATTTAGATTTCAGATTTATGAAGGCCACTTTGTCCAAATCCAACATTATGGTTTTTTTGCAGTAGGTATCCAATTCTTGAATTAAGTTAAATTCTTGCT
The DNA here is from genome assembly GCF_051991255.1 of Vanacampus margaritifer. Classification (NCBI taxonomy): domain Eukaryota; kingdom Metazoa; phylum Chordata; class Actinopteri; order Syngnathiformes; family Syngnathidae; genus Vanacampus; species Vanacampus margaritifer. The sequence continues at coordinate 6,122,439 of NC_135437.1, forward strand.
CCCTACTTCTTTCTTTTCCAAATTATAATGCGATCTGCCTGAACTTAAATTAAAAAAATTCCCATCTACAACAATAGTTACCAATATTTATATCATATTTAATTTCTGAAATTAAATCCTTAACCGCATCACAATAGACCTGGCTTTTCAGCAAATCTGCATTAAATTTCCAATAAACATTTCACTTATTAAATGTAATATCTGGTTTTAATTTGAGGGATAATAGACAATGATCAGTTAAGGGCACGGTGGATAAAATTATCTCTGAGGTATGGTAGACCAATTCTGGGGCAGCTAACCATAGGTCAATTCTTGATCTTACAGATCCATTAGGTTTCTGTCTAGCATTAGGATTTTTAGACTTCCAGATGTCAATCAAAGAAAATGAATTACAAAATTCAAGCAAGGTGGTATTAAAGTGAGTATCTGTGAATTTTGTTGGATATCTATCTAGGTAATTGTCAGCGCTATATTAAAATCTCCTCCAAACAATATCAGATCTGTGTGGTATAACTGTCTGTATTGAGACACAAGTTCAACAATTAATTGCAATAAATTCTTATTCTGGGTGATATTATGATAACCATAAACATTTGTTAGAATTATGTATCCGTTATCAACTTTTAACACAGAAATCAGCCAGCGGCCATTGTCATCTGCTTTATGCTTAACAACATTCCCAGGGCACTTGTTAAAGCAGATGGCGACACCAACAGATAGATCTGTTGCTTCCATGACCGAAAAGGATTTTGTCATCCCCATTGCGTTGGCCAGTAGGTGGCGTCCGAGTTTCTTGAAGAAGGACACAGTGAGATTTGATGGATTTGTATCTCTGTATCTCTGGGAAGAAGACGAAGAAGACGAAGAAGAAGAAGAAGAAGAAGAAGAAGACGAAGAAGAAAAAAAAGAAGAAGAAGAAGAAGACGAAGAAGACGAAGAAGAAGAAGAAAAAAAAGAAGAAGAAGCAGACGAAGAAGAAGAAGACGAAGAAGACGAAGAAGAAGAAGAAAAAAGAAGAAGAAAAAAAGAAGAAGAAGAAGCAGACGAAGACGAAGAAGAAGAAGCAGCAGAAGCAGCGCATGCGCTGTAGGTGGAGCGTAGTTCACGTTTTGGTTATTGTGCAGCGAATGAACGAAGTATCATTACACATTTACTGTATATGATTGTACTGGAAACACATAATTATAATCACCTTTTCATTTCTTCTTCCCGTCCGTCAAACAGAAGCCGCGATGAACTATTCTGACAATGACTCTGATGACTATTTATCGAGTGAAGACGCAGATTACGTGCCATCAGGTGAGAACAACCAGCCACGATGTAAACACGGCGTCTGTGTATTTGAGTATTTATGTACTGTATACCGTTTGGTTTTAGGTAAACTCCACCTCATTAACAGTCAGGTGGCCATCATAGATTATAAGTATTCATGTGTTTATGCAGCTATCATTGGCATCAATCAAATGGGCTTGTTCAACCTAAAGCTTTTCAACGCCAAAGGTATTATTAAAAGCTTTTAAATCTTTTATTGGAACTGGATTTGTACATTCGAAGATCACAAGTAACTAAATGGTGTCAGACAAAACAAAACAAAAGTCCTGCATTGAATCTGAAAAGTGCATTTGTCGCATAAATGTATTGTTTCTGCACAATGTCACGCATTCTACTTCTATTCTTATTTTGGTGTTTCTCCTCAGATGATAATGCCAGCGAGGATGATATCAATGAGTGTGAAAAGGAAGACCCTTTGGATGAAAATGATGATGTGCCACATCCTGGCAGCGCAACCAAGAGGAGGCTCAAGAAAAAAGACAGCAGTTTGAAGTTAGTTGAGTAAATTATAATTTGTAGGTATGCTCAGTAGGATTTGCAACCCGCTTAAGTTAAGATTTGATTGATATCTTGACTTCTTCATTATTATAAACACAACACTTTGTTGCTTTCATTTTTCACTAGTTGAACTGAATGCACCCAAAAGACTATCTTGCTCAAATATTTTTCACAAATTCTCTGCACCACCTGTGCATTAAAGGCATTGCAGTGTGGGGGAAACATAAACTGAAGAATTTGTGTTATTTTTGCTCCCCTTTTTTCACAAGATAAATAAGACTATTTCTCTGTACACAAACAAATCTGTCTTTCTAATATTGTTCAATATATGACATTAACAATAACAACCATGAATTTCTACACCACACCAATTAATTAAAGGAAGTAACACTCAGAGAAAATGTTCAAATTTCGCCCAATTAGCAATTAACAAAAGCCATAATCTCCATTGGCTCTGCAGTAGGATTGGCGGGTTGGTTATCGTTTTTTTCTTTAATTAGACAGCACCTCCCCCTCAAAATAAGCAGAAAGCTGCGCGTAAACCATGTGCTTTAATACTTGATTCTTGCAATGGTTTTACGTTGTGAAAAAAGTACAATAATTGTCCTTAATATTGAATACAATTAATTTTAGCATTTTGATGTGGATTTGGACAACAGTTTCTCATGATGTGACATCTTAGTGTGCACCCCCTTTCATTAATACTGTGTACTTGTGATTCCCACACTAATTCAAAAGTTTGGGTTCACTTGGGAATGTCCTTTTCTTTCTTTCAAGAAAAGCAATCACGTATATAGATACTTTATATTCATATATGCTACCTATAAAATGGTTGGCATTTCTTAGTGGTTTTCTTTTAATGGTGAAGCCAACCCAAACATTTTTATTACAATAATATGTTCTATATACCCAAAATAGTTAAAGCACAACATTCAGAATAATATTGTGTCTGTGGAATGTGAATTAAGTCGTAAAACCCACCCATTTTTATCAATCTCGGGGGAGCCATTTTGCTACTTTCTGTCTTGTGAAAATGACAACACAGTTGATCTTTTTTTTGTTTTTTTAATACAGTGGACCCCTAGATTTGCATCGGCTCGGTCTTGTTGCCATTTTCAGTTCTCTATTATCTTCTACAGGAAGAGGTCAAGACGAGTGCTGAAAGTAGACAAAGAGGAGAAGAACGGAGGTGGTACTGAAGAGGCACAGCCACAAAAGGAAGATGTGGAAAAACGGACACAATTACAGAATAATGACGACGCTACACAAAAGAAACAATCTGATGACCTGTGGGCTCGTTTCTTGTCTGATGTTGCCCCCAGACCCAAAGCATCGATGGCCGATCCGCTACCTAACACCACACCGGAGGTAAATAAGTAATAATGAACTTTAAAATTAACAGCAACTGTTTATTGTTTTGAAATCAATCACCAATAAGCATAATCTTTGCTGTGCAGGTCCCAAGCTACTCTTAGATTAGTTGTTTTATTGTAACTTGGAAGAATGTGTGTCACACACTAAAAGTGAGCTTGAACTGTAAACAAAGAAAAAACATTGTATAGATTCAGTGAGAAAAACAATTCTCAGCCTCCCCGGTAAAGGTCAGGGGTGCTGACGAGGATTCATAAAGTTTCCTGGGACGTCTCTCAAAGTTGCTCCCTGCTGTGCAGTGTGTACACGTTTTGAGCAGGCACAATAATGCTAATATTGGAAGAAGAAAACATTTTTGCTATGCAGCATAATAAATATCATTTCGATATCCACATCATCAAATTTTATGTAGAGTAATGTTATTACATACAAGTAGCCTAAAAGTAATTGTAAGAAATATAGAAAATGACCGAACGTGCAGCTAAACATGCGCAGCGGCATAGATGTCCGCTGTGACTTTGCCTTATCCTTTGAAGATGAAGCTATTTTAAGCACAGAAGTTACTCAGCGTCAGTTGTGTGGTGCTATCTTCAAAGCAACAGTAGGTATTAGGGGTGTGCCAAAACATCGATTCTCATAAGAATTGCGATTCTCATTTAGTACAATTCAGAATTGATTTTAAATGTCCCAAAATAGATTTCATTTAAATTATTTTATACTGTCTTCCCTTTGTTTGTGTGTTTCTTTATTGGGAGCGCGCTGTGTGGTTCTACGCGGTCTGATACACTGTTAAGTTGTAGCCATATTAGAGAGTAGAAGGAAAAAGTCACGATCAAGTTATTTCAATAAAAGTTTGTTTTTTTTGCAGCGTGGAGCCGTTCTTTTGAGTGATAAAAGTGCCGCGAGTAGAGCACTAATTAGAGAGTCAGACTGGAGTAGATCATTACAATTGCTTGAACATCTATAAATCGAAGCAAAAATCAGTCAGTCAAATCATTTTGAATCAAAAATCGCTCTCAAGCGAAAATTGATTCCGAATCGAATCGCACACCCAAAAATCGGAATTGAATCGTGAGACATTTAAAGATTCCCACCCCTAGTGGGAATGTTGGCGGTCGCCGCCCTCAAATACAGGCAACACAACAAACCAAGTTCAATCATTTGTACGATTATTGTGGAAAGCGTGCAAGCACATGTAGCATTAACTCTTTGACTGCCAGACGTTTTCAGAAAAGGGATGCCGTGGGTGCCAGCCGATTTAAGCATTTTTGACTGATCTTTCAAGGTTCACAGAAAATTATGTGTTTGGACTATGGAAACACACATACTACCAAATGAAAGATTGGACTCTCATCTTTCATCAGAAAAAAAGTTTGTTTCTACCTTATTCCGTTTTTCAGTAATCAACAATAGAAAATGGTTAGTTTCATCTCTGTTTTGAAAAAAAAACGTCTTTTAACGTCTTTGGCACTCCTCCATATGATTTTACTAAACGTTATTTAACGTTTTTGGCAGTCAAAGAGTTAACAGTTTAGAGTAGACTTTACTAGCGGTGCAGCTGTCACATCCACATTGCACTCATGATGTTTAGCACTGTATGTAGCATCATATCATGGAAATTATAATATTTACATTTTAAGGCATATTGGAGAACAATTAGTTTATTTTGGGTATTGCATACCCGTTAAAACACTCAAGACTGTAAACTAGTTCACTGTGGTATTTTACGTTTTGTTCTACATTTGTTGAACTGTTGAGTGAAAATGTTTTTAATATTTTTCTAAGGTCATATTTTTCATTTGATATTAAAAATTCACATCATCCGTTATGATCTACTCTCTAGTTTCATTAGCTTTCAGTACAGATGCTTTAAAACTGGCACTTTTAAAAAGTAAATCATGTTATTTGAGATTGGACAGAATAAAAAACTAATCATAATCTTCTTTTCTTTTTTTTTGTCATATCACCCAGCAATGAATCAAAAGGCAGTCTTTTTGAGCAGCAGTTATTGTTTCAGTTGAACAACGTTGTAATTTAATATTTTAACTCATTCACTGACATAGACGTCAAAAATTCATTTGAACTATTTCTATTAGTTTAACATTTTTTCCACTTTTGTTAACAAGAGTATGAAAACCTATACTGTTTTTTTTATTGTACATTTAGAACAGATATAAAATGTGTGATTAATCGTGAGTTAACTAGTGAAGTCATGCGATTAATTACTATTAAAAAATGTAATCGCCTAATTAAAAAAAGATTATTAAAAATTAGGGGCATTAGGCGATTAAAATGTGGAATCGCAATTCTAAATGTACAATAAAACATTTTTCTAGGTTTTCATACTCTTGTTAACAAAAATGGGGGAAAAAATTAACTAAGAGAAATAATGATAAATAATGACTTTATGGAAGTGAATTAGTTAATATGCCATGTTCCAATTAATGTCTATGCTGTGGAGGTGTTTTTCAACCTGGCAGTAGCCAGAATGATCATTGTGAATCAGTCAAAGGTGTTCTCCGCAATATCAATATCAATATCAATCTGGGACTGCTCCAAGGTGATCTGTTCGGGAAAGGCGGGCCATTCCGTACAATACTTCAAAGCTGATTGAGCAATGCGGACAACTTGTGCACGTCTACCAAACTTTTGTTTTGACCAATTACGGCAACAAATGAAAATGTTGCCTTTGTTGTTGTAGTAGGTAAAAAAGAAAAAAGAAAGCACAAACGTCTTTATCAGCTAAAAATGCACGAGTCTCCTCTAGCTGTTCTATAGTCAACAAGGAAACTGCGAGTAATTCTGCGAAAAACACCATTAATTGCAGCGTCCATGCGTTCGTCCATGTTTGGGTTGTTTGTTTCTTCTTGTTTTCATCACAGTCGCATATCCCACCCCCAAACACAATTTTGCTTTGTGTTGGTGAGACTCAGCGGGCTCGGTACAAGATGGATTCTCGGAAGTTTGTGAACTCACAAATATCGCGAGAATTCACCTTGCAGTGCAAGGTTAGGGTTTTTTTTTGTAACCGTAATCGTATGTGCTTCTTGAGTTTCTAAGAAACTGTTTTTCTTTTTCCTCAGGCTCTTTCTTCTGCCCCTGGTGTTTGTATGAGAAGTGAATCACAGGAATCAGATCCAGAAAAAGTCACCATTGTTAAAGTTTTTGATTTTGCTGGAGAAGAAGTCAGGTACAATATGTCATTATCTCACTAAGGACATGTAGGTTTTTTTTAAAAACATAGACGCATTTCTTGTTTCCAAGTTTTTTGTTGTTTTGTTAGTCTTGGTCTTATCATGAATCCAAATTGGTTTTCTGCTGACTTTTTCTTTGTCTCTTGCTTTGTTAGGGTCAATAAAGAAGTATTAGCAGATTCCAGAGAAGCGAAGATACACCTAAAGAGCCAATGTACAGAGAAGACAGTCGAAGAAAATCCCACATCTTCCAGCCAATCAACCTGTCCTAGCCCCGAGTATGAAGAACCACACAATCAGTTACAGTTGTTAATCGTTATTTATATGTTATTAGTTCAGTGCACAAATGCGTGGTAATTTGGGCATTCGTTCGAGTAAGCGTGGCAAATAAAAAAAGAAATCCACAAATGATTGGACTTGGATCAGATGGTGTGACATCACTGCAACCTGCGTTTTGTTTACATGGTAACTGTTAGGCATGAGTGCACTTTTCACAGCTTACAGATTTAAACCATGTAGGAACACCAGTAAAGTTGACGCATCTTGGGGGTGGCATGGCTCAGTGGTAGAGTGGCCGTCTCCCAACTCTGAGGTTGTGGGTTCAATCCCATGCCATTTTAACCACATTGAAGTTTCCTTGAGCAAGATTGAACCCGCAGTTGCTCCTGATGCTGCGTCATCTGTAGGTGAATGAGTAGTCGAACGTAAAGCGCTTTAGGAGGCCTTGTAAGGTGGAAAAGCGCTATATCAATGAAGTACCATTTACCTTCTTAAAATAGAATTTGTATGGAGTCTATACACGTGAAAATCATACCTGCTGTGCTTTTGACAACCGCACAAGTCGCCAAGCTGCGCGAGACATTTAGAAATGATATGCCATCATTTAGAAAAAGAAAGCAAAACGCGTACATGTTTGTAATCCACATGAAAATCGCCACAGTTTAATACGATGAACTTGCCAGACGCACATCGACAGTCTCTGTAGCTAGCTACAGTACCAAATAGCATTTAGGCTTTAGGTTTGCCACAAAGACTATTTACTACAGTTTTACAAAACCAAAGTGTTTGAAAACTGAACCACATTCCACTGTTGGCAACAATGCAACACGTGATTTGACTTGGGTAAGCCATCAGTAACTTAAAAGAACAACTTTTGTGTATTTAGAACAATGCAATAGCAATGCAGTTGCTGGTTATTATAATATGTTTTCAAATAGTTGAATGTCTGGCTTGGTAAAACGCTTTGGACAGCATATGGCGTAAAGCACTATTTAAGTATTCTCCATTTATTATTTAGGTCAAATTTGATTAATTTTCTAGGAATTACCTGTATATTTTTCCTCAGAAATATGTCATATTAAGATACGAATCCAACTGGAATTCATAATAATTCATATTAATGTTGTGAATATATCTCTGTGATTTTTCTAAGAGTCAACATGCAGTATACCAACCTAACCGAAATCCGTGAGCATAAAACAGATACAAACCGAACTGTGGATTTTGTGAACCATTCAACCTCTAAAAATTATTTCTCTACATATGCTTGTATCAATTCTAAAGTGAAATGTCTCCATTTTGTGTTAGCAGTTCCAAACGTCCAGCAGGGATGTCCGGTTTACTGAGTCGTATGGGGGGAAAGAAACCAAAAATGAGCACACTGGAGAAGTCAAAGATGGACTGGGATGCTTTTAAATACGAGGAGGGTATCAGTGAGGAGCTGGCAATCCACAACAGGGGTCGAGATGGGTAAGAGACCGTGATGATGTGTAATCCCTAACTTTTGTTTTAACTAGTATGAAATAGATACAAATCCCATTTTCCTGTTTTGTGTGTTGACCATTTATCAATTGAATGTTTAACATTGTATGGGGTTGGAGAATTAATTTACATTAAATGTCTGAAAATTACAGTTACAAAGGTCGATTTATGTAGAAACTTCATTTCAACAATGGTATAAATTTTGTTCAGAATAATAGCAGTACGTGAAGAGTAAATCTCAAAATCCTTATATGGCTTTATTTCCATTCCTGGAAATATATTGTCAACTCTGCACTTTCCCAAAAAATGAATCAAATAAAATTAATCAACTCACCTAATTATTGCTGCGCCGAAAGTGTAGAAAAATGAAGATTAGCGGTCTCTATTTCATTTCCTAAATCTGCCATTTACTTTTTATGTGCAAACTAAAAATGCTTGAATCTTTTGCTGAACTGCAACTACCTAATATTTTGAAAACACGGGTGTTGTTGAAAACATGTGTTTACAGTTATTCTGATGTATTGAAATTGATCCATAATCCTTAAAACATGGGCCCAAATCCAGACACCATAATCCACCCCAACCCGGAAAACAGGATTGGAAATATCAAAACCGACAATAAGCATCTCCTTCATATTTTTATGATACAGTATTTATTTTATCTTGTTTTGTTGTTCTTCACAAGTCTTGGGACTTACTGGGCTAACATGGGAACTTGGGTATTGTATATCTTGCCATATCATGTGGAAATGTGCATTGGTGTGATGTATGGAATCTGCCCTGAAAGTGACGTTTCACGTTCATGGAGGCGGCCTCTGTAGCCGTGTAGCCCCACCTTTGCACGCATCTTGATGTCCTCCTCCATTAAATACTGACTACGTTGCCAAGGCATTTGACACTGTACCTTATCCTTTCTCTGTAGAAAATTGCTCTCATGGACTTTTCTTATATTCTTTTCTCTGTGAAGGTATGTGGAGCGGAAGAACTTCTTGGAGCGTGTTGATCACAGACAGTTTGAGATGGAGAAAGAAGTGCGTCTAAAAAACATGAAACATTCCTCTTAACAACGGGACTATAAAGTTCCTCTGTAAAGTGAGCTCCTATCCTCAAGTACATTTCATTATTCAAATGTTAATTGTCTGATATCAAGGCCAAGATTTCTCTCTGTTCTACAGCCTTTATTCAGTGAAGATGAAAGCCTGTTTTTGTCAGTGAACGTTAATCTGGTTTGCGGCAATGGAAAATCTACAAACACAATGTCAAGTCAACCCAGCTTTGTTATGCGGTTATGTTTGTCAGTGATTATTATGTGTTTGGAATAACTATTTGACTATTTCATTAAATTTAATATTCCAGTGTACCCTCCACCTCCTAAAATTGTGAATAAAGTAACATGTTTATCCAGCTTTTAACAGACCTGTTACGAATTGTTAAACTGATTTTGAAGTTTTGAGTCCCTACCATAAACCCAATATAGCCTCCATCTAATTCTAAAGCCTTGCGCCATTTTCTCTATGTTCTCTTTGTGCTATATGTTGAATAATTGTAACATGATTTGGAGACGGGTTGACCTTCATTGACACTTACTGGCTTGTTCTTGTTTAGGGCAGGAAAAGTGTCTCATCACTTAAAGATGTATAAAAGCTTTTTTTAAAATGTATTTTTAGTTTTTATTATCACTTCAACAGTATTTCACAGGTACTTGCGTGCCTTTATGGATTCTCTCTGGGTAGGCCTACCCTTACTTTCTCCTAAGGCAGGGGTGCCCAAGTTCGGTCCTCAAGAGCCCCTATCCAGCCTGTTTTCCATGTTTCTCTCCATTAACACATCTGACTCATGATCAGTATCGTTATCAGACTTCTGCAAAGCTACTAATGAGATAATCATTGGATATAGATGTGTTGGAGGAGGGACACATGGAAAACAGGCTGGATAGGGGCTCTGGAGGACCGGACTTGGGCACCTCTGTCCTAAGGCATGGGTAGGCTACCCTACTCCTAGAGAGCCGCAGTCCTGCGTGTCTCTCTCCTCCAACACAGGTGAAGCAATTGATCAGTACATCAGCAAGCCTGATAACGATCCTAATCTGTGTTGAAGGATGGAGACGTCTAAAACGCGCAGGACTGCGACTCTAGGAGCAGTGTTGCCTACCCCTGTCCAAGGTAAATTGTTACTGTATGATAGTTATACTCTATTAAGTTCTTCATAGCACAAATACATAATGAATACACTTAATGACTTCTGATATTTAATGTTTTGTTTGCATTATGCATTTCTTGTGCATTCATATACCAGTACTGCATTTCCAACCAAAAACTTGAATGGAAGTGGCGTAGATATTTTTTCCCCATGAGTTTCAGTAATCAACTTTGCAACACAGCTCGGCAATCGAGAGACTTACTTTGTATATAATCTGGAAGGTTATGTTCAGGCCGCTTTGCTCTGTAAAGCACTACCTCTACTGCTTAGCTGTGGTCATTCACCGCTACGGCTTAGCAGCAGATCAATGTAGTGCACTGTTTCACAAGCAGGGCCATAGTAAACTCAAGTATGAGGAATGATAACATGGGCTGCTTTGCTTAGCAAACCATCAGCTTTGGTAAATCAGATGCCTCACAGAAATTCAGCAGGTAAATATTGGTTCAATCCCTCAATCTCTTCAGGGTCATGCAGCAGAACAATGACCTGAAAGTTGAATATATACGACCAAGTTAAAACAAGCTCAATCTCACAATACAGATGTGGAAATCAAGACCTGCAGTTTGCTATATCATTTGTGGCATTGCATGCAAGCTGCTTTACTGCTGGTAGTACTATAAGCGCATAATGAAAATGAAATGCGTAATCAGCAAACATGGGCCGCTTTGCTTAGAAAATCATTTAGTCATGGTAATTATTGATGGACTTGGGTTAGTATGGGTCAGCCACCAAAGTGATCTGTTTCATTTGAGTCAGAGAAGAGTTTTCTTGAAATTTCATGGCCAGAATGAACATTGTCCTTGCCTCCCTGAGAAAAAAAAAGAATACATCTCTTAAGCATCTAATATTTTAAATAGCTATAGTATTTTTTATTTATTTAACATTTTAAGATTGTGTTGACATTGATAACATTTTACTGTTTTAACAATTGTCATCATAGTTCAATAAAATGGTAGCAATTTGTCCAATCACTAGCAAAAAACCAACAACAAAAAAAAAACAGTTTAATTTTTCAGTAATGAAATGTGCCACTGCAGTTACCATAACAGGCAACATTTGAAACATTTACTTAGTTACATGGGCTTTGTGCCGATATTGTGATCAATGGGAATATAAAAGTTGCCTTTATGGAGAGTTTTTGTTTGTTTGCTTGTACATGACTAAATGTAGTAAAATTGTGTGACTTGTGTCTTTATAGCGTGCACAATGTGGTAGACACTACATCTCTTCTTTTATTTATTTATTTATTTATTTTTTAACTTTTCCTAAATGCCATATTGGGGGGATGTCTCCCTGCCTAGTTTTAAAAAATAACATTTTATATGGACGGTATATATATATATATATAATGTGATATATATACACACACACACACACACACACACACATCTCCATGAAGTTAGGAAAGATTACATGGATTGGATATTCACGAGGCGGTCCCTTTAAGGTCCGACTGTTATACCCAACGGATGTGGTGTGTTCCAGTTGACAAGCGTCCTGTTCCTATTATTAAGGAGATGTGCAAGATGTTTACATTAAACGTAGCTTGCATACGGATTTTCTAAACGTTTCTGTAATTGTTCGTATGCATACGGAAAATTCAATAAGGAAAAACTGCTGACGTGCAGTAAAAACACTTGTCACATTAAGCTTTTTTCGAAGCTTTTCACGACGCCGACTTATTAAGTATAGGCTCTGCGCTTTAGTAAATTATGATAAGAGGAAGAGGGGCGAACACTCCGGGAGTCGTGGATACACCTTTTTCCACTGGTGGAAAAGGCTTAAGGTGTCACCGTGCATGAAAAGGTCTTGGGAAGGAACCACCGTTCGTTTTCCAGCTAAGATCAAGGACGTTAACTAGCAAAATGTCTGTCCCCGTAAGTATGGCAACTCGATTTCAGTATTGTACATACCCTCATGCGTGTATTATTCTGTCATGTATGTTTTAAATGTCGCAGTTGTGTTTCTGTTGCACAATCAATATAACATGATGAACATACTGTGTCTGTGAATTGTCAGACCACCACCCTACACCTCGTAGTACATACATCATATGTCCATTTCGATTACAAAAAAATATATATATTTGAATAAATCAACTGAATCACGAAGTGTAGGCTACAAAATTTTCTCAGAATCAATTACATTTTTATTTAGCCACATGCTGGGAATGAAGAGCATGCATTCAGACAGGCCATCCAGAAAGCATGGTGTTTCATATGTGATCTTGAGTTTGGATTTGCTGTAGTTACACGTCTGTGTCTTGACTGCTGGCATGTTGAATGACTCTTTTGGGATTTCACAGATGCAAGATATGCATGCATATGGTTACATAACAGGCTTGGTTGAACAAATAACCCAATAAGTAATAACCCACTCCATGACTCCTCCAATCAGGTCTATAAATATTGTGAGTGACATCGACACAATTTTAATATTTTTGGCTATAAACACCACCGCAGTGTATTTGAAATTAAATGAATAAAGATGTGCTTTAACTGCAGGCTTTCAGACAATATCCAATGTTTAGGCTTAATTTGTGTTTACATATTTCATACATTTATATGAATACAAACCCCATTCAATCAATTGCAACCTTTATTCAATTGAATACACTACAAAGACAAGGTACTTTATTGTTTAATTTATTTATTTAATAGTTAGAAATATTTGCTAATTTTGCATTTGATACTTGGGGCTGCAACGTGTTCCAAAAATGCTGGGACAATGCCATGTTTATTCAACTCAACTTTATTTATAAATAAAAAACATCGCTGCGTACAAAGCACTGTAAATGGAGTAAGAAATTAGACACACACAAATAAGACAATTAAAAGAGTAAACACCATAAACCTTCACTTAATGTTATAAACCTGTTCACAAACTGCTAGACTTGTTTGCTCACTTGCATTTCAAGACGTCACTCATTTTAAAGAAAATTGATGTTACTGTGTTACATCACCTTTGGCAAGTGTTTGTGACCTGAGGACACTAATTGTTGAAGCTTTGTTGGTTAGAATTCTTTCCCAATCTTGCTTGATGCACAACTGGAGTTGATCTACAGTCCCGGGCCTCGAATGTCTTATGTTCCCCCTTATTATGTGCCACACATTTTCAATGGGAGGCAGGTATCTAGACTACTGGCCAGTCTATTACTCACACTTCTACTACAACAAAACATGCAGAATGTTCATAAACCAGTGGTCGACTGCCATTTAACAACATTATGCATGTGTTAAAATGGCGCATTCAAAGTCCAGTCCTGAATCCTATTGAGCATCTGTGGCAAAACAAAAAATTGCTGTTCATAGAAACTCTCCATCCAATCTGGCTAAGCTTGAACTATTTCACAAAAAACGGGAGATGTTCAAAGCTGGTTGAGGCTTACTCCAAAAGATTTACAGCTGTAATTGCAGCAAAATTTGGCTTTATAAGGAATTGACTCTGGGTGGTTGAATGCAAATACACACCACGTTTTTCAGATTTTTATTAAAAATTTGGAAAACTATGCATTATACCAATTTTTTTTTTTTTTTAACACACATAACAATTATGCGCTACTATGTTGTTGGTCATTACATTAGTTTGTGGCTGTAAGGTTGCAAAATGCGAAAAAGTGTAAACGGTGTGAATACTTTTTTAAAAGCACTGAAAGGAAACTGAGGACCTTGACCTTCACTTCTTTCTTACATGTGTGTGCACGCATGGGCTTATGTAAAGGAGGAGTTTGTAGTTTTCAAACTGCACACCTTTGACCAAAGGCACACCCCTGACTAACATGAATGTGCACGAGATGTGCACGTTCGTATACAAGTCGGCCTTAGTCATGGCTGCTACATTGTTAATGACTTCATGTTGGAGCGTTGCAAAACACTAAATATTATTGGTTTGTTGTTGTTTTTTTAAATGTATACTGAACAACAATATAAACGCAACACCTTTGTTTTTGCATCCCTTGAAAGATCTAAAAAATATATTTTTACACATACACAAAGCCATTTCCCTCAAATATATATATATATACAGTATATTAGGGATGTTAGAAAAAATCGATTCGGCAATACAACAATTTTTTATGGGAATATTCAACAAAACGTCTTACTTAGGGTTAGGATTCACACATTAAGCATGGAAGAATGTTATATTAATGGAACATTAAGCCTTAATATTTTATTTCAGTGCTGTTCAAACATGAAACAGACTGCTGTAACCTTTTTGTTAAATGCAGTGGCTCAGTTATAAGGCTGAATTTTCAGATAAATAAATACATTTTCATACAAATCTTACAGTGTACATGTACAAGTTCACTGATTAGTATTTTCTAAATTTGAGTTTAAAAAAAAATCGCAATAATCAATTTGTAGATTCGCACCGGGATTAATTGGTATTGAATCGTGACCTATGAATCGTGATTCGAATCGGCAGGTACTAGGCAATTCACACCCCTAATAAATATATATATATATATATATATATATATATATATATATATATATTCGCAAATCTGTCTAAGGCCCTGTTCACACGGAAGCAAAGTTCCTCAAAAGAATCTTGTACACACAGAAACGTTTCAAGACATACGTGTGTCCAAAAGAAGACGGACGTTTAACGGTTGTAATGTATATGCCAACTCTGAAGTGGCTCTGTAGCGCAGCCACAGGTAGTAAACGGAAAGCGTAGAAGAAGAATCAGCAAAGAAGACGAACCACTGATGTGAAAAGCCGCTAGGCCAAGACTTTTGAAACCTATGAGCTGTACATGTCTAATCTGTACGTATACGTATCGTTTATACTGTAGTCTGCTCGTGAGATGGGAGGAGTAAGATGGCCGCCATATCGCTTCAACGGCTTGCACGGGCGTGTATGGGCTATCGGCTATCCAGTTGTATGTACAGATCAGTGAGACGAACACAGCAGAAGTGACAATGGCGGGTGATTCCAGTACAACATCATCACACAAACATATTTTGCTATAAAAGCTAGGGAGGTTGCGCAAAATGACTACGACACGGCTATCCGCCATTGTTGACTGACTGGCGGTTCGGGCGCAGTCGCGCGAGAATTGGAGCATACGTCATCAAACTGGAGGAGTATCCCGCATATGGTATCCACATTGGAACGTACAGGGCACGTTTTGAAATCTTTCCACTCTGGAGCGCGGTTCCAAAAGTGATTGGTTTCAAGTTCCGAAACGGCGCCGAAACTTGTGCGCATATATTGAAACGGGCTTTCGTGTGGACGGGGCCTTAGACAGATTTGTGAACAACACTTGAGGGAAATGGATATTTGAGTGTGTAGAAAAAGTTTTATATCTTTGAGTTTAACTCAGGGAAAAATGGGAGCAAAAATGTGTTGTGTTTCTATTTTTGTTTAGTGTACAGTGAAAACCGAGGCTGTTGGGTGTTACCGAATGGCTGGAGCATGTGCCGGCGTGCTCAGAAAATGATTGGCACACCTCTTCGGTCACACCTTCTGACACAAAAGTCTCTGATAGGCTAATTGTCTCGCGGGATGGCAAACTTTAAAATAATATTAATTCAAATAAGATTGGAGGCATAAGGTAGGACCAGAGTGGGATGCATTTTCTGAAGATCATTAATAGTAATATGTTTTAACGTTTAACATATATAATGAAAGTGTTTGTTTTACTGCAAATTCCCCTAGTTAACTATGAAACCATTCCAGTAAACAATAAAAAAGTGTGTCAAAGCCAGAGAGCTACGTCACAGATAAAGTCAAAGGCAAGAAAGAACTACAGAGAAGAATTTCTTTCTTCTCAGGCTCAAGAATTTATTTGTTTTGAGTGACTCAGTTATGAGCCATTGGTCAGATTGGATCAGGGAAATTTCAGGGCCCAACTGTAAGTGACGTGTTGGATTACACACTCCTCCCACTTTTCCTCAGGCGAGAGGGAGGGCACCAGAAAGGGCAAGACATAACAAACAACAGTCTCATTCTTGTTGTGTGAGATCACAGAGCAGCAGAATGTGTCGAGATCTGCTCGATAATTGAGGGCAAGATTGTACAAGAAAGGAGAGGAGAGGGAAAGGGAGGGAGGACATAGAAAGATACGCGGACTGTGGACGCTTGTGGTGAGGAGGAGACACACACTCATCACATTGGTTGGAAATATATTTTACAAGGGCTCAGAGAGCTGCAACAAGGGGAACATGAACTTTCTGGTATGTATTTTAGAGTGTTGTTGTAATATATACATCTCTCAGCATGTATTCAATTGGGTGTACTTGTCTGACAAAGTAGTTTTGTGTATGACAGTGCTTTGGCAGGACTTGCTAAATCACAGCTGAGCACAAACTTGGAAAAGTGAGTGAGAAGAAGAGGAGAGGAAAAGAAAATGGGAAAGAGGCGAGAGGAAAGCATTTTCTCTGTTGATTCCTATCTTTTGTTGACTCTCCCTCTAGACTGTATTTGGATATACTAGGTTTCAGGTTAAGGGCACAGGAAATGTAAAATGCAGTGTCAATTGATTGCATTTACATGGCAAATGTGGATCTTTTTTTGCAAGTAAAAAAAAAAAAGGCATATTATATTATGCTCCTCTGATTGGCCAAAAAGTGGACTGGGAAACATTCACTGAGACTGTGAAACTGATTGCCACAGTTTGGCAGTCTGCCATTGTTCTTGTTCGACATTTCAGTAGTCGACACATTCAAATTAATTGTGCATGTTCAAAGCCCGACGATGCCATCTTTGTCACTGCATGGACAAAAAGCTAATTGTTCAATATATGCACTCAATGTGGCATTGTGCAGTCCTTCCATTTTAAAAAGGAAAATTTCAGAGCTCAAGATCCTTGTCTTGCGTGGCACACATGCAACAAAAAGACTTGTCTTCAGTCATGACTGGACGTTTAGTGCACAGTAAATGTTCTATTAAAGTTTGACACTATCCCCGAGTCTGTTTGGTCCCAACATGGCTTGGTCTTAATTATTTTGCTAATTGTGAAATAAGCTCAACTGACTTCACTGCCACATGACAGCGCTCGTATCTCAGGTGTTTGCTAGCAAGTCAAAGCAGAAGAGCCGCCACTGCTGTTGATCACTACACCGTGTAGTTCAGTAATATTTCTAATGAGAAATGAAGATGCTGTTTGTAGGGCTACTCTGGGCTCGCTTTAAATCATGGTAGGAGGACACGCACCGTGTTGCAAGTATTAGGGGAAAAAACATGGAAAACTCTTTGCAAACAGTTTTTAGTGTCTTTAATGGTTAAGCACAGGGGGGCTGCTGTGCTTTTACTGTATTTCCTACGGTTGACTGGTGTCAAAATGGAGGTCTGGAATCTGCAAGATGAAGTCTGATGAAGTACTTTGGAATGTTGGCCTATGGGCCTTGGTCAGGCTTCTTGGCCATAATGGGGTCGGTCCACAGACCCTGTCAGGACCAAACATTTAATAAGATCCTTAACAGGGAAGTCAACCCAAACATTTTTTCTACAATAATATGTTCTTTTTGGCCCCAATAGTCTAAACACGGCATTGTGATTAATATTGCGTTTGAGGAATATGAATTAAGCAGCGAAAATCCACCATCTCAGGCCTTTTTGCTGCACTTAGTTGCTGTGGACTGAAAATTACATCAGAGTTGCTCAGGGCTTATGTAATGGCCAATCACAGCTAAGCTTGCGAATTTCACATGACCAAACTCAGAAAACAGGTCATCCCATCCTTGATTTCTGAATAGTATGTGCTTGTCTATAATTTTCTTTTTAATCTCCTGAGGCACGTCTCTCCTTTGCTTTCTCTTTTGTAGGGGTACCATTATTATTTTCCAGGCCAGTTTCAAGCATTTTTAAAAAACTATATATCTTATGAACCACAATTCAATTTTGTTTGATTTTCATTGATCATTATTACTTTTGCCATTTTCAGTATATTTCTGTGACCACTGTGTGTTTTTCTTTTAACAGAGTGTTGAGTGTGTTGACGCCACTCGCTTTGCTTTGTGTAGTGTGAAAGGGTCTATAGACATGAATTGACTAACATGATCTGCCTATAATCAAAAATACAAGATTGTAAAATTCCCTGAATAAATGAGTTATGTAGTTTATTGATAATTTAATATATATAAACTTTCACTTAGCTTTTAAAGCACATTGCAGAATACAAGAATTGGAACTGAGTGAGAAAGGTTCCTTGTCCCCTGGACAGAAAAGTGTGATTAATTGTTTGTGTTGATATTTTTTCCACACTTTCTATAATTATTTCATCATATTTAACATGGTAAAGTCACAGCCCCTGTTTATGCTGCCATCTTTTTTTCAAGAATGTAAAAATTGTAAATGGACTGCTTTTTATATAGAGCTTTAGGAAGGAAGTTCAACTTCAACATTGTTCAACTTCAACAGCAGCAGAAATTGGTCCCCAAGCACAAGCCACCATTGTTTAAAGCTTCAACGTAAAGGCTGAAAAGTTGTTCTAATTTGACGTTTTGACTTGCTTATTATTTTTTATATCAGTTGAACTCTTTTTTTGAAGAAGTCCAACTGGTCAAAAACCCAGCCAATGAGGTATTTTTCAGGAGCAGAAGTATCTACCAATCTGACCTTTAACATTTTCTCCTTGAGAGCGGCAAGAGCAATTGTGAAGAAGTTGAAGAAAGCAATCGTAATGTTTTATAAAGCTTTCATTTGGCGGAAAATGTAAACATTAACCGTTTTAAAATTCTTCTGTGTCCTTTTGATGTTTATTGCAGAATGTTCTGGCCAAGGCTTTGTATGACAATGCCGCCGAAACTCCAGATGAGCTGTCCTTCCGCAAAGGGGACATCCTGACCGTGTTGGAACGTGACACACAAGGACTCGATGGCTGGTGGCTCTGTTCACTTCACGGTCGCCAAGGCATTGTCCCTGGCAACCGTCTGAAGGTCCTTGTTGGCATGTATGACAAAAAGCAGGAACATGGAAGTCCATCCACGACAGATCCAACGTCATCCTGTCCCACTTCCCAGATGCAGCGACCCGTCCACCCACAGAGCGGTTTCACTCAACCTCCAACCCCACCTCAGTACACATTAATTTCCGCTGTTTACTCCACGCCCAATACAGCACAGTCCAAACCTGAATCCGTCTACATGATTCCACCATTGCATGGCCCCAAGCCTAGCCTTCAAAGTCTGTACCATGTTCCCTCTGGCCCAAGTGCATTGCCTGTCAAGGTCAGGCCAGAACCGACGATTAAGGCCCCGGTGCTAGCACCAATTCAAAGTGAGATATCAGGGGAGGATGTCTACCAGGTGCCACCTTCTTTTGGTCTGGGGATTATCCAGGCGGCCTCTTCAGTTTTGCCAAGCATTGGGAAGGATGTGTACCAGGTGCCCTCCTCTCTAGAAAAGAGCACATGGGAGGATAGCAAGACTCTTGGTAAGGTAAGCAAGAAACTGTACAATCACTTTTGCTGTAGGGATGAGACAAATGGACCCAAGTGCAGGACGCTATGGAAGAGTGTAGAGCAGAAGTAGATGAAAAATTTAAATGAAAATATTAAATGTATAAAAACATAAATTCATATCATGGGCCTTAAAATTCCCATTATTGGTTGTTCCCTATTGTAAACCCTTTATCGCCAACAATTTGTAACTGCTGTGACTATCGATGCATTCTAACATCTTTTTTTATTTTTTTTTAGGGAGTTGCTGCTACTCAAGCAGGCTCAGTCTATGTCTATGACACAGTAAAGCCAGACCGTGATAAGTATGATCTTCCACCCAGGCATCCATTTTCAACCCCGCAGGATGTATATGATGTGCCTCCCACACGTGACAAATACAACACACAGGTCAGTTTTATTCTTAGGCCGTTTCTCAATATGCGTTCTTGTCCATACTTCGTCCTTGTGATCTCGTGAAGCGTCATCAGTCGCGGCCCGAGTACTGTTCCAATTCAAAGTATGCAAAAAGCAAAAGCAAGAACGGACGGAATAACCGGCCGGATGTTATTCTTGCTGCAAGCTTCCTGGTTGTAACGCATTGCTGTAACTGTGTATCACGTGACTAGATGCTTTTTAATTACAGTACGACTAATATATTAAAGAAGTGTAATTTAAAATTATACATGGGATTTATCCAATTTAGGATTATATTGAAAATAAAAAAGGTTCTTGAAATACACTGGTATGAGTTGCAGTTTTTGTTCTAATTCTCCTGAAATTGTGGTACATCCGGTGGCGAGCAGTCATAATAAGCTATAACATGCCAAGCCCTTCAATAAAATCAGTGAAAATATTTACCTGCCAGTGTCCTCTATTATACAATACCTTAGTTTTACTGTTTTGGTATTAAATTCCTGTGTAATTTGTCCTGTTTTCGTCGCGGAAAGCTGAAAAGTCCACAGCTTGTTTTGCGCATGCGCAATGTCATATCAAGTTGTGTTCGTTCCGAGAGGCTGTTGAATGTACGTGCGTGTTGTGAATGAAAAAAAAGCTCTCAGTGAGGCATCTTATCTGCCAATGCGCATAATAGGCTTATTTGAAATGTTCTGCGGTAAACAGTCAGTGGTTCAGTTCATCGCCGAGTCGAAATGAGTGCAGTTTTCCCGGAGAACTTTTGAGGAAAATAATATAATTTCAAGTGGTCGTCCTACTCCTGAAGTAATCGTAATAAAAACGGGGACGAATTTTGCCAGTCACTTTCAAACCAGGAAGTACGAGAAACATAAATGGCTAGCTAGCTTGTCCACAGGTTAGCAAACTTAATTGTGTGTTGAAATCTCTTGCGGCTCCGCTGCGATTTCTTGTCCCACGTTGAGCCCACTTCGTGAGCATGAGCCAAATACTGTAAATTCCGATTCAGACAATTTTGTTCATCCCACAAGGGGCAATTCATTTGTAGGTTCCCAGTCTACACACCCATCTACAATCAGTCTATTAACAGATAAGTGAAAGACACGCATCAAAGCATGGGACACTTAAATGATAACAACAAGACAAAATAAGAACAATAAAAACAGATGAAGAAATAATTCAGTAAATTACTCCTTTAAAATATAAAATGACAATCATTTAAAATGAGCATAGTCTGCATTTAGAAGCTTAATAGCAGTGGGAACAAAGGACTTTAAATACCGATTGTTTTTTCTTTGGGGCACATTATAACGTCTGCCTGAAGGCATAAGAGAGAATTCCTGAGATAGAACATGGTCGTTTTGGCTAATAATTCTTTTTGCTTTCTTGGCTACTTGGTATTCCCAAATTGTGCCCAAGTCTCTCTGACAAGCTCCAATAATCTTGGAACACACTTTGACAATGCTATTTAAGCTATTCTTGTCTTTCAAACAGAACCCATTATACCAGCAGATGAAAGAAAATGTTAAAAGGTGTGATAAACGTGATAAAACCAACGTATTGGCAAATTTGTGGGCATGTGATTGTGTCATTTCACTCACCATGGAGCTGGTTACATTACAGTGTGTGTGCATCAACTTGCGTCAGTCTTTAATATTTCTGCTTTAACTTTATACCTACACAGTGGTATAGAATAATAATTACATAATCTTTAATATCAAAATTAATAATAAAAATACCCCCAAATTTTCCAAGATCGCGCTCTAGCGGGCGCTCTCATATGTGTAACTCCAGCACGCCCACTCTAAAAGGTCACTGCTCGCCACTGGGTACAGCTATAAAAATTATATTTGGTTCAAAAAATGGATGGATGGATGGATGGATATATTTATATATGATATTGTAAATTGCAGTTGTTAAACTATAAGTTGTGGGAATTCCGTGTGGTCTTGGCTTATGCATACTTTAGATTGGAACAGTATTTGTACCACCATTGATGACGTTTCACGAGATCACAAGGACGTAAGTAAGGTTTTTAAATGATGTATGTTGTACAAACATATTTTGAAACATCAAAATAGGAGTACAAATTCATCGAAAGCTAGTCACATGACATCACTGCGATGAATTGCAGAAATACGAGAGGGAGATTTGCGCGCTTGGGAAGTACCTTCTTGAGACCGGGCTCGTTGCGTCACAAGAACGTTCTTTGTGTTCTTGATATT
Organism: Vanacampus margaritifer; assembly: GCF_051991255.1. NCBI lineage: Eukaryota > Metazoa > Chordata > Actinopteri > Syngnathiformes > Syngnathidae > Vanacampus > Vanacampus margaritifer. The sequence goes on from NC_135437.1 coordinate 6,144,817, forward strand.
GAGAAACAGCATTAGTTTCTGGCTAACTTAACTGAAGCACAGGTAGAAGGCTGCCTGACGCAGCGCCAATGGTGCCTTTTTGCTCTCCAGCTGTCATGTTGGGCTTTCTGACTCTAGACAAAAGATGGACGACACTGCAACTTGTCATCAGTCACTCTTGTAGAGACAGACAATCCTTCCCTCTCACATTCACACCATCATTGACTGGGAACTGAACCTGCACCAAAGTTTGCTGGTTGTATCACTACACCAGTGGTTCTTAACCTGGGTTCGATCGAACCCTTGGCGTTCGGTGAGTCAGTTTCAGGGATTCGGCAGCGGTCAAGACACACACCACTTTATGGTCTTGGCCACTTTGCTGCAGCTCAATTGCAGGGTGTTGGCAATTGCCCTATGACCTTGGCCATCTCTATGAAGAGCAACAATTGTGTTTTTCAGATCTTGAGGTGACCGTGAGGTTTTAAATTGAACATGCCTGCTTCCCAATTCACATTAAAGACCTCGAGTCACATGACACTGGGGGAGGAAAGGTGCATTGTGTCGTTTAAAAATGTAATATTAAAGCTTTTTGTACATCATGCATGCTCCACTAATGCCCAGATGAGTACGACAAGCCCAGACTGTTTTACTATGACTGCACCTATCAGCTTTTATCATCCTTTTAGAGTACACAGTTTCTTTGGGGACGGGAGGGAGGGGTGGACTTTTTCTTACCTCATTCGAAGTCATGTCTTCGTTTGTCAACTGTGGTTGTAAGATCGTGAACGTACTCGCACTGCACACCATGAACGAGCCTGACACAGATGCTGCAGTTATGCTTTGGGCCAAGGGTGGCAGTCGCGAGTAAAAAAGTGACTAACTGCACAAAGATCCTTTCAGTGTTGTTTGTCAAGTTCTTTTTAGGGGATATTAAATTTACACTGCTAAACAAGCTGTGCACTGATTCTATTTCCATTTGATAATTTTCATTATTATTATTATTATTGTATTATTGTTGACGTTCTTGTTAAAAATAAAGATATTATCTCTTTTTTTCCAGGTTTATGATTTCCCACCCACAGTCAGTAAAGATGTTTCTATCACTCATCTAATAAAAGAGGAGACCTATGATGTACCATCCCATTTGACCAAAAAGAAACCCCAAACCTCCACGCTTCCTGGCCAGTACATGTTTAGTGAAGACCATAAATCCAACATAATGCCTGAGGATGTGTACGACGTGCCTCCCCCTACATTGACCAAAAAACTCGGCGGAAGAGATAAAGTTAGCCAGCCGGCTCAGGAAATCTACAACTTTCCATCTCGTGTGCACCATGGAGGTCAACCTACCCTGGATGTTTATGACTTCCCAAGAGAGCAAGAGGAACGAGGAGACAAGAAATGCACAAATATCTATGATGTCCCACCGCAGGTAGGAGACAGTGTTGCAACGCACAGACACGCCCAGCAACTTTCTCTACTGCTTATCTGTTCAGGGTCACTGGGGATTGGGAACAGGCGCCTGTTCGAGCTCATTTAAGTAGAGGGTTATGGTACACGTTGTTCATTAGTGAACTTGGAATCACAGACATAAATTTATGACTTTTTGTTGTTGTTGATTGCTAGTAATTGTGATTATATGCTCTATGATGACTGTCCGTCATGCATCTTTACAGCGTGCCGACGTAGATGATGCATTGTGGTTATGGCAGGCCACCTCAGGCCATGTCCACATCAAAACATTTTTTGTAAAAAAATTAAATTTAAAGAAAGTAAACACTGCTTTAAATCCTTGACAGCTGAGCTTTTGAGTAACAGTGTGTAGATTTCAAGTATCTAAACTATAAAGTCCTATTATGAAAGTGTGAATACATTCTAGGGATGTAACGATAATGGCAAATCGTGATATCGTTATATTAAAACTGCCACAATATCGTCGTGATGTCATGATATTAAAAGCAGCACATGTGTTAAAAAAGTCAGGTTGATTTCCATTTGTGCAGTTCTAGCACCCTCTGGTGGTTAGGTTTAATATTCATAAGGCATGTTTTGGCCCTTTTATGTTTAAAATCCACGCTAATGGTCAGATGAATGAAGTAATATGCTTGTGAATTGAGGCAATATGTGAAGGATGGGTATTACTGTATAAGTTATCACTGTCAATATTAATCTATCAATCTTTATATTTGGAAAATAATATAAACAAATTTGAGGTTAGCATGTTGGCTTAGCCCTTGACAAGTGTTCTAGTTTCTCATGTGGACCCTTTGCAAAATAAATTTGCCAACCCATGCGTTAATGAGACAAACAAGTGCATTCCTTCTTTGTATACATTTTGTAACTGAATGTTGAAAGTGTGCATTACGTTTGCGCATACGTGAAAATCAAGTTTAAAAAAAAAAACTTGCTCCCAAACAAAGCCGTCATGTGAATGGCGGCGAATGAAGTGCTGAAAGTGTTTGCGTAACTGCACACCTTAAAGCTTCCAAGCATTGTTTAAACGACTTTCAGCCTTAAGTGACAAAACGACAGGTGCACTTGGTGCCATTTTTAACTGTCCTAATGGAATTAATCGGCAAAAAAGACACCATTGCAAAGCTTGAGAAGACGGAAGTGTACGCCTCTAAACATCCGTTCACTCGTCCCAATTTCCAGACAGAAAAGAAAGATCCAAATGGACGTATAAGAGGCTAAAATGTATTTATTTATTTTTTACACACATTTATTTTCTCAATATCCTGAGAGCGATGGAACAGAAGGACGCATCACGAAGCTTGCTAGCGGACGTACATGTAACCAAACTAATGGAGTGACAATCATTTAAGAACCTGCTTCTAGCCCCAATTGACCCCTTCAGTGAAGAAAGCTCTTGATCATTAGTTTTCAATGACACGTTGGTAGCATGCTACCAACCGGCCTACCCATAATGCACAGCGCTGCCGAGATGCGCACTTCGCTTATTATGTAAACAGCTTTCAGAGAAAGCGTTACTTCTCACAATCCATGCTTTATGGTGTATCCATTTCCACAAGTTACAATCTTTTTGGCAAAGGGAAACATACAGTAATTTCTGGCCTACAAGGCGCACCTGACTATAAGCCGCGCTAGCTAAATTTGGGGAATACGTGAGTTTGTTACGCATATAAGCCGCACCTGACTGTAAGCCGCAGGTGTTTTAATGTTACCGCACCGGGTTCCCACTACTTTCTTTTCCATAATGAGGGCGCAAATTTTCTTACTCTCATTCTGTCTCTCTACTGCATTTAGGCTCACTTGGTTTGTTTTGCTCTGCCTGATGCTCTTGCGCTTCCTCTATAGCGCGCCACCTTGTGATCTGATGGATAAGCCGCACCTTTGTATTAGCCGCTGTTATGATTGGTGTCCTGTCTTTCTTGTTGGGTTTTGTTTGCACCTGTACTCGTCATCCTTTTCCCTTGTGTCATCCAATCATCTCCCCTAGCCACTTGTGTCTTGTCCAGGTGTCTCTCGTTGTCTCGTCAGTTGGCTTGTATTTAGTTTCCTGGTTTCGTTCAGTCTTGGTTAGATAATTGTCGCTGTCACCACTCTTGTGTTTTGTTGTTACTTTGATACTTTGATATTTTCATAACTTTGTTGGTTTTGTTTATTGACAGTTTTACCCAGTTCCCCTGTTAGTGTTTTGGTTAAAGAAATTGTGTTCAGTATTACATGCATCCCTGCCGTGGTTCTCCTGCCTCCCTGCATTTGGGTCCTCCAACCCAAAAAAGTAGCGGTTTATAGTCCAGAAATTACTGTAATTATTTAATTACTACTTATTTATTATTTATTTGGTTTTATATAAAGTTGTAGAAAGTAAAATTTTACAATTTTGACTGTTTAATTCAACTGTCGTTCCTCAGTACTATCAAGGTGCCTTCTTATGTTTTCAAGCAGCCCCTTTGTTTGCTACAGGCTGTAGCTAACAAAGGTACCGTACAGCTCATCAGCAGTGAGGTGTCTGCCCTTTCCGTCTATGCCTTTCTCATTCTGTTGATTACTGCACTGATCAATATATTGACTCCAGTCCACTTTTTGCATAAAGACACTGAAACCTGGTAATGTGTTTCAGGTGGTCCGTGATGCCCAGTTTCCAAGTGAGGATCTGCACAGGGCATTCAAGCGACTCTCCGCCTCAAGCACGGGGAGTACACTGAGCAACAATTCGGCTTCATCCTTGGACGTACCCACTATCACTGACAATGAGCTGTTCTCATCATCTCCTGCCCCTGGCGTTTTTATCGGAAAACCCCTTCTGTTAGATCTGGACCCGGCCATGGAGCGCCTTTCCCGCCTCCAACAAGCCGTTGAGTTAAGTGTCTCCATCATGATGTCATTCATCACAAGCAACTGGCGAAGCCCGGATAACCTGGAGGGGAATCTTCCAGCCATTCACCAGGCTGCTGACCGGGTGTGCTTCACACTCCGAGACTTTCTAGAATTTTCCCGGGGTGCTGTAACAAACGCAGGCCAGGCGACCGACCGCTCCCTACAGACAAAGTTGGGCCGACAGGTGGGCAAATTGGAGGAGGTCTTTCAGAGTTTAATTACGCAAACTCAGAGTTTAGATGCCATTTCTTGGCTACATACAGAACTCGCCAAACCACAACCAGGTGCTGACGTCTTAGATCAACTAGTGATGACAGTGCGCGGAATCCCGGACGACACCAAACAGCTCGCTTCATTTCTCCACGGCAATGCCTCGTTGCTCTTCAAACGGAGTCACCAGCAACAGTTACCGCTTCCTCCGTTACCAGGAGGGATCGGCTCCCACGTAACGGCATCAGAAAGTGGGAGCTATCAAGCGGGAGAGAGGATTAACATCCAGTCACGACCTTTACCCTCGCCGCCAAAGTTTGCTGCCGCAGAGGAAGAGGGAGATGCTGACAGTCCATATGAGACTACCGAGGAAGGATGGATGGAGGATTATGACTATGTGCATTTACAGGTAAGGACATTATCATCGAATTATATACAGTTTGACGTGTGGACGGAGATTCAAAGCCATTATAATCAACATACAGTGATCTTAAAATCATAACATCATAAAACGGTACTGTATTTACTTTACAGAATTTAAGACAAGGCAGCTTTATTTATATAATTATATTCCATGAATAAGAGATCATACAAACCCAATATTTATAGAATTAAAATCCTTAAAATTTAATGAATTGGTGGAAAATAATCTCCTCAAAATTATGTATAACGCGATCAAGTGCAAATTAGGAGGAATTTATTTATTTTTCCAAACCAAAGTATCAAACAAAACAAAAGGAATACACCTTTCCTTTTGTTTTGTTTGATACTTTGGTTTAGAAAAATAAATAAATCCAGAAAGTCTGTCTGTGGAACAATCTTGACTGTAAAATCAAAACATCTCCATCCATTTCTATCTTCAAGAATGTATAAAAGCACAATTCTTTAAAAAGAAAAATATATATGATATTGATATGTAGCAATTAATTAGGATATTGTTGAATTTATTTTGTAATTGTCTGTTATGTTTGTATTGGGGGCAGATGTTATAAGTTTTACGTCTCTCCGCCCCCTTTCATGAAATAAAAAAATTATATAGCACATTTCATACACAAGGTAACTCAATGTGCTTCACATTATTGAAAAAATACATCTGAAAGCATTTATAAACAAAAAAAGCACACACAAAAAGAGTATTCATAAACATGATTACTGTACTGTATTATATATATATAATATATATAACATTCAAGCACTAAAATATGAAAGTGTCTCCCTGTTGTTTTGTCAGGGTAAGGAAGAGTTTGAGAAGAGCCAAAAGCAACTAATGGAGAAAGGCAGCATCATCAAAAACAAGACACAACTGGAGAAGCAACAGGTGCGTTACCTCTTTAACATATAAATAATATAATCAAATATCTGAAGAGCTTTTTATATTGGTAGCACCGATGTCATGAAACATAAAAACCTAAAACACCTCATAGCAGTTGAACAAGTGAATTGGCAGTCAATAGAGTGTGCTAGGGCGGAATTGCCGTTAAAGCCGACGTTATTTCCTGCCCAGCCTTCAACAGGAGTCCAAGATGGCCGCCACATCTACAGGGTATAATGTATAGCTCAGCCAGTCTTCTACTGTCTTAATGTTCACCTCAGTAAAGTCACTTAATTAATACCATATTTGGAGAGGGGAATGTGGAGTGTCAATTTCCTGTCTAATGGTCACCAGTAAAGTCGATTTTTTGCGATGAACAACATCCTTTAGGGTAATCTACCTATGAGGGAGTTGAACACTTAAAAATCCCTTGCAGCAATCCCATTGGACACTTCGGCCAACGTTACACAAGCAGTAGTTTGCCGTACATAAACAGTACATGTCTGGAAGCTGATGACCACCACTTGAGAAATTACACGCAGTGCACACTTAAATGCAAACACACGTTGTTTAGCTTGCTTCCCGAACATAGCTAGCACAAGGCTAACGCAAAATAGAAAGCGCCATTGACTAACGCGAGTTAGCAGCACTTGTATCACTCAAAATCCGGCTATTCATGCAAAACGCTGCAGCAATGTATACAGAGAGAAGTATCTTAACATTACTCACTAGCATATTCTCTTCCTATGCTGCAAATAAAAACAACTCTTTTGGCATAACTACATCATGACTTTTTTCTTCTACTCTCTAATGTGACTACACTTAACAATATATCAGAACGCTCTGAACCACACTGCCCCTAAGTGGCCAAATTGTGTACAACATGAACAGCGATCCCAGTAAAGGTACACACAAAACAAGGGCAAGACGATTTTGGGACATTTTATAAAGATTCAAAATCGTAGTGAATAAGAATCGCGATTCTTTTGTGAATAGATTTTTTAGTTCAACTTTTGCCACATCAGCCCACTAATCATTTCTCTAATCGCCTTGTCGTCAAAGGGTTTTCTTGGCAAATGTAAGATAAGCTTGCTTTAGAAACTGAGCGTTTTGCCTTTACAATATTAAAGTTGGATACATATGCAAAAAATTTTTTTATCAGTGACAAGAAAGGTGGCAAATGTTTTTTCAAAGTCATACTACAATCAATATTTGTATTGGTGAGAGCGGTCTGTGCTGTTGTCATCTGTTGTATGATTACTATTGCAAATTGTGTATTGTTTGCTATCACTGCTAAGTGCTAATGTTAAAAACGTGTAATTGACTATCACACTCTCCCCATCTACTGTAACAGATCAAGCAGTTTGAACGACTCGAGCAGGAAGTGAGCCGGCCGATCAACAATGACATGACTGGTTGGGTTCCGTCGTCGATCCACCCTCAAGGCAACGCGCCAACTCAAAACGGGTCGTCTAAGCTGTGCCACGCCGACCGCCAACTTCTCCTTTTCTACCTCGAGCAGTCCGAGCAGAACTTCACAACCGTCAACAACGCTATTGATGCCTTCCTTACTGCCGTCAACTCCAATCAGATGCCCAAGATCTTTGTGGCTCACAGCAAGCTCGTCATCCTGAGCGCGCACAAGCTAGTTTTCATCGGCGACACGCTTTCACGCCAGGCCAAGTCAGCTGACGTTCGAGCGCAGGTGGGTCAGAGCAGCAACACCCTGTGTAATAAGCTCAAAGACATTGTCATCAGCACCAAGACAGCGGCGTTGCAATATCCGTCACCTGGAGCGGCCCGGGAAATGAGTGAAATGGTGAGGGAGCTGGCAGGCTGTACCCAGCAATTCAAAATGGTGCTTGGACAGCTGTTGATGCTATAGAATGACCCGATGTGGACGCAACCTGACAAACATCTGGACAAGGCCACTGTATTTGTTTCATATAGCAATGGACATGCTATGGAACTCTGGACCAAAGGAGTCTGTGACTCTTGTTACTGTCTGATATACAGTAAATTCACACAAGCACAGCTAATGTGTACTGTATGTGTATATATATATATATATATATATATATATATATATATATACACACATATATACATTTTTATTTGAATAAATATACATTTAATCAGTATAGTCGTAAAATATCAAATGTTATTTTAGAAATTCAGAAAGACCATATCAAAATAAGAATGTCACTCAGGAAAGTTCTGAGCAAAAGTAGGAAACATTTATGTAAATAACTTGTAAATGTTTGTGAGTTGTTATTGGGCAGTCCCATTAATGCTGATGATGAACACAGACTCATATTGACCTTGCCAGGTTGAAGTTGTGGATTTGATTCCCAGCAGAAATGCGTGTGTCTTCTTGCTCCTAATGTTGCATTATAACTGCGTAAATGAGCTCACCATACACTGAAAGCATTTGATAATTCAAGTCCATATACAATTTTAATTCCTGTGTTGGTTTCATTTGATGATTGTTTTTTTTTAGTCATCTTACTAATATAGTGGTTCTTAACCTGGGTTCGAGGTCAAGACACACACCCGACTCAAATTATTTGTGGTAATACGCTACATTGCTTCGCCTATCTGTGCTGCAGGGAATTTGGTGCGCTCACTAGTCGACTTGTGATGGTACATCGTGTGATTTCGTTATTGTAATGCTTTCATACTAACTATGTCAAGGTAAAAAAAAAAAAAAAGTAGTTGGATGAATATGCGCAATATGAATTCAGATGTATGGTGTTCCACAGGGTTCAATTCTAGTGCCTCTGCTGTTTTCATTGTATTTGCTGCGCCTGGGTTCCATCTTAATAGCAAAAGTGCTCTATGAATATAGAGTTGAGTTGAGTGATATGAGTCAGCGTCTTAACGGCATGATTTTCAATGCCACGTTGAGCAATTCTAGTCCAGCACAACTAGCAGAAAGAAAGAGAGACAGATTTGATGAAAAGGCGACCCTCCCTGTTGATTTTGTTCACCCGGAAACCCTATGTCTTGAATTTGAAAAATAATCATATTTATTTGTTAACCTCCAACAAGGTTAAGAACCACTGCACTAATGTATCTGTTCCACTATTTCAGTCTTACACTGTCAGAATGACTGCTGTGAAAAAGGGCCTTTGAACAAACACTAGTAGTAATAGTCCAAAATCTTTGCATGCTGCTGGTCTTGAGACAATATGAACCTTATACTGTAAATTTCTCATTCTTAAAAAAAATGCTTGTTCTATGAGTTTGTCAGATGTTTCAATATGGATATTCAACGCAACCCTGAAAACATCAGGTTTTCTTGTTGCAAAATAAGACTGAGGCCATTCATTTCAAAATGTTTTTGTATGCCAATGCCAGTGTTCAGTGCACACGGACGTGCATGCTTTTTTTTTTCTACATTGGGGGGTCATACTACAATAAATTTCAAAATGTTTTCCATCTTTAATTTGAAATTCAAAATTTGAAAAAATGTAAATTCAAAAAACATGTTACGGAAGTATTGTACTATAATTGTTATGGTATTGTGTCTACCACTTGAAAAAAACAGTCAGGGGCGTGGTGTCCATCAAGAAATTTGGGAGTACTCCCAAGCAGCCGGTCCAGTCGCTCTTTTTTAAAAAAAATTATATAGGCCCTAATTCCTATATAATGTCCAATACACATAGCCATCCTTTAACAAAACGTAATTGCAGACGAATGTTTAAAAAAAAAAAATGTTGGGCCTACGGGGCCAAATTTAAGGCCCAGTGTGTACCTGCATGTTGTAAGTGTTCAGAAAAAATGAGGCAGATGTTTTATTCCTTAAAAAAAGTTTTTACTGCAAGCTACTGTAACATTTTTCCTGGTTTGAACATTAACAATATGCTTAAATAAACTAATTTAAAATATATTACACACAAGTTAAATATTGTACCTTAAATGCATAAAAACAGTACTTAAAAACACATTAACAGTTTAAAAAATAAGTGCAGTACTGGATATATTTTAAAAAACAAGTTTAAAAAAGCTGTATGCATAGCTATAAGCTTAATTCTAATATGTTAAACTGCATTGCATGTTTTAAATGTAAATTTAATTTGTATTAATTCAATGATTTTCTCGTCACACTTTGCGAAGCACTCATCTAGTGCTAATGGTAAATGGTCTTGTTGAACAATGTACTTTTGACACCTTCACCGTGATCCCACAATTTTATGGATTACACGATGCAGTGTTGTCATGATAAAAACGGCTCATTTGCACAGTGAAGGAGCACCAGAAGCAATTCAGTGTTCAGTATCTTGCTCAAGGATGCTTCAGCTGGGGATCAAAGCCGCAACTTTTGGGTTGGGTTGAGGGACAACCACTCGACTACCCGAGCTGTGCAACTCTTTGGTATTTAATTGGCAGTGTAGTCAATGTACTAATAATTTAATAAATGTGCACACCCTTAATACTTTGTTGTAGCATGTTTATTTACAGTAGGCTATTCATGAACACACCTTTCATCAGGTAAAGTGACCCCAATTCACATTAAATGGAGTTACCCTGCTGTAGTAGGATTTTGCTGACAATTCCTCTGTTGCATCTACAGCAAACATCAAATCGGAGGGATCGTCCTGGAAAGTAAGAACATTAAATGGTGCTCGATTCATGTTTCGAAGGAAAGTACAAGGAGTTTTGTTTAATTGTTTACCAGAATGATTTCATTGGCCACGGGATGTCATTGGATCAGTCCCAACACATTTTTATAAAGTGCTTGGCAAGAATCATACCCAAACTCTCCTCCTAACATTTATTCTGCTAAATGCTCTGTTAATTGACCCGTTTCATCGGCTTGCCAGTGTTTCGGACATGCTTGAAAAGACTGATAAAGCCTTAAAGCTGTAGCACAAAGAAAAAAACAATGTCAAATTGACATATATATATTTTTAGCACTTTTACTACAGTAAAACAATAACATGCAATATGTCAAAAACTAAAGCCAATTTTGGGGTGGGGCATCTTTAGATTAAGCGACATCAAAATACCCTAAAACTGTCGAAACTTTCTTGGTACTGTTGACATTTTAATATTTCATTTTATATTTTAACTGTTTTGAATTTAGTTACAGTTGTGAAGATGTAGATATAACTATGTTAACTTAATTTAGCTTGATGAGTAATGCTTTTGTCCTCTTTGTTATCTTCCGTTCTCTTTTCCCAGAAATGAGAAAGTTAATAAGTTTATTTTATTTATCTAAGAAGTCTAGTTTCCGTTCGTCAGAAATCCGTTTTTTGAAAGTTCAAGGACGATCAAGTATACTGGGAGAATGTAGTCTGATTTTGTACTTGGAGGGAGGGGGAGGCGTTTTCGAATAAAAGTCCCCGTGTCTGAAAGAGACGACACACATTTGGACAGAAACATGGCTTGGTGAAATTCCTTTGTGTCATCAGAAGCTTCTGACTAAAAAACCTTGCAAGGACCCTCTTCACGAGATCTCAACTTATTTGAACACGCAAAATATTACAAAAACAGGTAATCTAACAGTACCAAAATGTTTGCTGACCAATGTTACTTTATTAAAGAAAATAATATGAATGAATAATGATTGAAAATGTGCCTGTTAAGTGTAAATGTCTTTAAATCCAGGTTGAAAACTATATTCTTTTCCCCATACCTACATGATGAAGGTCTTTCAGAGTGTTTTTAAAATCATGTTTTGCAACATCTTGTTCTGGCAAATTTTAGGAATTTTAGTAAGATAGTTTTTGTTTTTAAATGTACTTTTAATTATGTGAAGCACTTTACATTGTGTATGGAAATGTGCTATAAATTAGAGATGGGAAAATGAAGCCTCATGAAGCACTTTTACTTTTTTTTTTTACTCCTCTAGATGGTGCTCTTGGTTCAAATATAAAGCCTAGTGCAATGAAAATGTATTACATTTCCACTGCCTTTTTAAACCAATAGTGCCATCTAGAGGAGTCAAAAAATATCACAAGTGCTTCATGAGGCTTCATTTTCCCATCACTACTATAAATCAAGATTTTTGTTTTCTATTTTTTTACAACTCCTAGGTGCTGCCTTGGTACTGGTAAACATCTAAACATCCATTATCTGTGAAGTGGGGGGAAAAAACACCCACTTATTACTAAGCCCTCTGTATAATACGATTTTGTTTTGAACATTTTCTTCAATAAAAAAACATTCACAGGATTATACAGTACAGTATACGAAGTCTCAAGATCTAAACTATTGCTAATTGTTGACAATAGAAGGGCAGCCCGCTGCCCTCAACGTCATACAGTAAAGCGGATTCAAAAAATATATATGATTTACGCTCCTACATCATATTTAATATTACAGTATTGATCTTTACCCAAACTTAACCATAGCAAGTAAAGTAAATCAACTGCAACCATGCAGCTTTCCTCCATAACATCCAAGGAAATTCTATATGTATTTTCTGATTATAAATAAGTCTGTTGAAAAAAAAGAGGATTTCAATCACTCTACAATATGTACTGTATTTCAAAATGCAAAATTACCTGAAGTCCAATGTGTTAGTGTTTTGTAAAATACAAACATATATTCCTTGTCAGTAGATTTTGTCCTGCAAACCAAAGTGTGACAAGCAGTCAGCTCCTTTTTAACTTCAGTTTGCTCTCTTTGCTTTATCCGAAGAGAACCCACCCTGGGCCTGCTCCATCAGCAGGTCATGAAATCACACCCAAGGCTCGACACGTCTGAATTTGTCCAAGCCACAGCAAGTTGCGACACGCAATGAGGCCAAGCGAGCAGCCCGAGTGCTGCTAAAGGGTGGCGAGCACTCGGAGGAAGGAAATAACGACAATCAAGAAGGACTGTCCCACGCCGAAAACTAAAGCCTCCAGAGAGATCATCCTCTTCCCCGCTGCCTTGTAAACTCCTGCGATAGCTGCACCTGTGTCAAACACATTTCAATGCAGTTTGTGATCAATAGCATAGAACAGCAGAAAATATTCACCTCATTAGGCTGAAAGATGAATTTTGTGAAGCTCGCTAAAGGAACTTGACTTCAGAAATAGAAACTTTTGCTGAAAGGAACTCTTTCAAAAATGAGTTCCTGGTCATTTTTTTAAGGCTGAAAGAAGGCATTGATACCATTTTTAGAGACGCTTTTGCATAAAACGTATTAGTCGAAACAGTGTCACAAAGGCCGAGAACTTACTTGTGAGGACACCTCCGCCCACAGGCCCAACGATACCCATTAAGAGGATGGCAATGGGCACAAATCGAGCCGTTTTGTGCCGACGAAGTGCAACGAATGACAGCAGCGATGCTGGCAGGTGGAAGATCAGAGAGGAGACTGCTGCCCAGAGGAAAACGCCATACCACATTTCTACAAAACACGTTCAATAACAGTCATATAGAAGCACAAAAAAACAAAATCTATAAAAGTTCATCATGGGAAATGTTATTTTTAACAAGGTCATATTTTTTGTTAAAATGCAACGTTTGACTTCACAAGTTCACGAGAAAAATACCAAGTATTTGGGGGCGGGGGATGGGGGTAGCTTCTTTATTGTTAACACGATAGATTGTATATATATATTTTTTTTATCTAAAACGGCAACCATATCGTGCTTTTAAGAACTTTTGAAGTTTTCATGCGACATACGTGAAAATAAACAGCGAAATTCAATCAAAAATCTTTATTTTCTATTTTCCCATTAATACATATTCGGATCACGTCAAAATGAAGCTCGTGTGTTGCTTTCACATTTAATCAGATACAGTACAGTTATTACATTTTGGCAGTGGATTTTTTGCCGTGACAGGATAGCTGGCGCTATGTTGCCATTAACAGCTCTTGATTAGCCATTAGTCGGACCAAGTCGTACACTGGCTTCGCTTCACCACCTACTGTATATTTTCACGAAGTTTTCATTTTGTTTTGCCACAAATATTGGCCGTTACCTGCCAAACCCTAACTCGCTCAGGCTGTTATCGGCATTATCAGCCTAAAAACCCTAAACGTACCGAGCGGGATTTGAACCCCTGACCTCGCACTGGTCGCCACGACTTAGTCCACATTCACTGGCGCAAAATTTCTAGGCTACTTGCAGTTCTCGCGTAACTCACGGCAAAATAGCGCTACGTGGCGAATTGACGGTCACAATAATATCCACTTCGTACATAGCTTTTACATACTCAAAGACACAATCGTGGAGGCGTGCTGCATACAAATCACTTGAACAATATAACGTACCTGAGAAATCAGCAAGAGATGTGTTGTTGTAACGGTGAGTGCCATTTTTTCTTGGCACTAAATTCATACCAAGTATTTGCTGGAAAATGTCATTTTCGCCATATTGGTCCATATCGCCAGATAATGTTCGTCAGTTCGAAGATTAGTCGGGTAAGCAGCAGCGCAGCACCGCTAGATTCCAACTTTTGCTTTTGTTGTTGTTTTTGTAGTCTTCAAGCATTTCTTCTTCGTCGACGGCTTATTCGCGTCAATTTGTAGTTAGCAAGCAGCTTTGGTTGTACATTACCGCCACCATCTGTTGGGAAAGTGAATCGGTACTCTACGCTGGTCGCACGCACAATAAATATTCGTACAATTCATTCTCGTGAATGATGAGGGTTTTCATCCCATTTTTACAGTACATAGTTCAATTATTTGGCTCCCCAATATAGCAGTCGGCCTTTGTACCCTTTACAGAAAGGGGGGAATCGGGGGTGAGATCTTCACTGTGGAGTCCGGACGCTACAAGATTTTAGTCAATTATGGCACAGTGTTACGAGATGTTTTCTTGATGACTGCGGTTCAAATTGCCTTCAGAATAAGATAATGAGCTCCTGTAGGCCTACTTTGATACTTTACTAAAGTATCAACATGATCACTTACCAATCAAAAAAGGAACTTTTTAAGTGAGCAAATTTACAAATTCAGCCCAGGTTAAAAAATAAAAATCCCTCTACGTACTGTGTATGTACTGAATCACTGTAACTTAAATTGGGACAACAATGGGACTGCTGTGCATAAGTCGTACCCTGAAGATTTATATAAAGATGTGTTTTGGATTAGTGCATAGTTGCAGTGGGCACCAAATCCCTGGTGGAAGTTTTAATTTCAAGCAGAGCAACTAAACACAGGTCGATTATCCATCCATCCATTTTCCGAACTGCTTGGCCTTCAGGAGGGATTACATTTCTCGGATCAAAATTTCATTTAGGTACGCATTTACCGGTACTCAACTGAAATTGGCAATGGTGAGCATGTGTCTAAACATTGTTTTTTTTTGTTTTTTGCTATGACGTGTTTACAGGATTTATGCTCAATCACATACAAGGTGTGTCATTTTGTTTTTTGTTTTTTTACATTTTAGAAAATATTTTATTCATACAATCATCTTTTCAACCATAGTAACATTCCTAAATAAATCTGAATGAGATGATGTCAGTTGCAGATTAAAACAACTCATCATTGCCATTTATCTGAGCTGATGGCAATGTTCCAGATTCTGTTGAAGAAAGTAGACGGCCAGGTTTGACCAGTTGCCTCTGTCAATTCATCTGGAGAATCTTCTCAATGGTAGATTATGCTGGCTAGAAATTGAGAATGCATAATTCCTCATGGTGGTCCATTTACTGCTGGATCGGAGGACATGGCACTCTGGTCCAGTCTGGGTAGAGAGAAAATATATATACATGTATATGTTTTAAAGGCAACAGTTAGGGGCAAGGGAAAGATGTTCAGTGATTACAATATAGTAATATGTGACAAGTGCATCAATATTATAATGCAGGGATGTTCAACTGCCCCCCCCCCCAAAAAAAAATCCTAACAAAAACACTGAAACATTCACTTTACTGTAGCTATATAATAATATTATATTAAAAAATAAATGAATATTAATTACAGTAAAATAAATAAATGGCAAATTTGCAGGTGCTGAATTCAAAATAAGCATTGACTGTTGGTTTAAATTGTAATATCACTATTAACCACCAGATGGTAGGAATGGCAACAATAAAATAAAAAATGACAACCCTAATAGTGTTACAAAACCTAATTCTAATGAAGTTGGGACATTATGGAAAATGTAAATAAAAATATGCTAATTAACAAATCCCTTCCAAACTATGAAACTATACCATGCAACTGGCTACACCAGTGGTCCCCAACCACCGGGCTGCGGACCGCTTTGGACCGGGGCGAAGCGAATCGCACAGTTGAAAGAATAAAAAGCGTACTATACTTCTGGTTAATTGATTAGCCGAGGCTTAAAAATATTTTATTTTGAAAAGTGACCGGATTCTCTTTGTTTTCGACGGACTCTTGACGCATGCCAAGATGCTAATTATCTCAGTCGCGTAGCGCTGACGCTAATCGACAAGTTAGCAAGATGAGTGAAAAACAGACACATTTGGAAAGTTTCTTTGCAACGGAGAAAAGGCCCAGTGATGAGACAACACAGAAGCCTATGACCAAGAAGGAAAATAAAGGTGCATGGAATTACAGCTACAGGGGATTCCCACGCATGATGGCCCGTTCTGCGGCGAACGGCTCTTTCTTTAGGGTTAAGGTGAGTGAGTTACTCATGGACTTTATATTTTTTCTTTGGTGCCTTATTTTGGCGCCGCCGACATATCATGCCCTCCCTAAATCCAGGGTGCTGCTAATATAGTTACATAAAAATGTGGCTTCACATTTATTGTTATATCTACAAAATACAGTTTTTGTGTTGCTTGGATCATTCATAAGCATTACCATAGTGACCTCACCACATTAACGCGTTGTTGTTACCCTTGTTATGGTGTTTGTGCTGCTAGCAGGTACATAAAAATACATAGTGGATTTGTGCTTGTTGTTGTAACCTTTTATTAATCAGTTGCCGAACAGCCAAGCACCCCACCCCCACCGGGTTGCCGGTCTGCGAAAGTTATGGACCGGTCCCTGGTGGGAAAAAAGTTGGAGACCACTGGACTACACCACAAAGATAAGATAGTCATTGTTCAAACTAATTTTTTTTGTTTAAAAAAAACAAAACAATCCATTCACTTATTTAAAATTAGTTGCTTGTTACAAAAACAAATAGCTGGGACAGGTGAACTAATTGTTGACTGTTTGTACGTGTAATTCTTTCCCATTCCTGCTTGATGTACAACGTCAGTTGCTCAACAGTCTGGGGTCTCAGTTGTTGTATTTTGCACTTCATAACACGCCACACATTTTAAAGAGAGCAAACTCAAACAGACACAGTAAATAGTATGAAGGGCAATCTGACTTACTTGGCATCATCAATGTTTGACATTTCCTCTTGGGGGCCACAGGGGAATTCCATTGTGTACTTGCACTTGTCATTGCTTACGAGAAGAGAAACACAGTCATTACATTGACAAAATACTAACGATGTTGCAATTCACCTAAACGTAGCAATATGCAGCCCAAGCATTTACAGCACAAAAAATAAACAAAATATTGGACAACAATTATACAATACTGGATGTAAATCAATATAAAAAAATCTTGGCACAGCATTGATAAATCTATTTTAATGTCTAGTATCTAGGGCTGCACAATACATCAAAGAAATTTCATCATATGTGTATTGCAAAAACAAACAATAAATTCAAATGGAATTTTAAACTTTTATCTGACTTTGGCCAATCAGATGCAATCTTCAATGTGTATCATCATCCAATAGGAGAACAGTATTTAGGAGCATTACTAACACTAAATAACGTGCTGATTTTTCCATTATTTTATTCCATTAGGTAAAAAGATGTAATTTCTTTAAGTTTGTTAAATAGCACAATAACATCGATATTGCAATATTCAACGACCATATTGCTTGTTTTGTGCAGCCCTATCTAGATCAAACTACTACACAAACCCAGACTAAAGAAGGCCTTTTATTGTACATTAACTTAGTTGCATTGTAAATCACAAGATAGCACAAAGAGGGAGGCTGCCTCAAGACTTGCATTTGAGAAACTGCAGGAATCTCTGCAAAGTTGT
This sequence comes from Vanacampus margaritifer, assembly GCF_051991255.1. Classification (NCBI taxonomy): domain Eukaryota; kingdom Metazoa; phylum Chordata; class Actinopteri; order Syngnathiformes; family Syngnathidae; genus Vanacampus; species Vanacampus margaritifer. The sequence continues at coordinate 6,162,636 of NC_135437.1, forward strand.
ATGTGACATGACAAGAGTCTCATTTGTTTTGCTTACAATTCATTCTAATTATTCAATCTGGAGTTTAGTTTGGATGTTTTAATCAAGTAATTCTGGACAAATTAAGTTCTAAGTACTGTGTATGTCCATTAACACACCTTTTGGATCGACTACAATGAAGAAAGCAGGGAAACTAGGCCGTCACATCACGATCATCATATCGGGTTGTTTGACGCTGATTTCACTTTCACAAATTGCAAGCTCAGAGGATTTAAGATTGAGAAAAAAAAAGTTTACAGAAACTCCTCATGGACATCAATGTCCTTCTAACTTTTGGATGATTGATTTGATGATTATTGATGGTTATACTTTGGAGCATCTGCAATAAGTTCACAAACAAGAAAGTTAATGTTTCCTTTCCATAGAATCAAAATTATACACAGACACAGATCTGTATTGTATGTAAGGCCCCAGTTGCTTTTTGTAGTCATCAACAAGCTCAATTGTTTTAGTAGCGTCTTAACATGCACCAAGTACTAGTTTCACCATTCTTATATAATATTATACAACATGTAATCCCATGTTGAGACCCCAAGAGAAGATGGAAGGGTATAACTTGGTGTTTATAGTTTGGATTTGAAATATACAGTATATTTTATGACCCCAGTCTTGGAATGTTTATGACACACTTTGCATTACTGTAGTCGTGGCTAAAGAAATAGCAATTTATGCTTGCTTCTTCTTTATGAATTTACAAATCAGAAGAGTATATTCTCATATTTTTCTTGCAACAACACACCGCCTTATTTTGTTGCAGGGATGGTTCAGGTTTTTGGATATGAATCTGTATGGCATCCTCACCTAAAGTGGTGTGCAATCAGCACTGACTTCCCGCTGACAGCGTCCTGTGACCCGAGACCCGGTCCGGTTTTGGTCGAGAAGAAAGTAGTCCGTCAAGTTGGCACGTTCCACGCGTAATTCTAACTTTGAAAACTCACGATAACATGTCTGACTACAACGACAATGTCTTCAGCACTGAGCCAAGTAGGTATCTTTATGAACCGGAATGCCTGATGCCGATATTCGTCAGATGGAATTAGAATGGGAAGAAAGAGAGAGCAAGGAGGGATAGTGGTGGGAAGTGGGTACAGACTTGATCAGCTGTAGCCCAGAGAGAGCGGGTGACTGTCACTGACAAATGGGGTGCGCACTTGTTTGAAGTGCTCGGAAAGCAGTGAAAAATGTGCGGAGATTCTGATTTTTTTTATTGGTACAGCCCGGAAAATCACGCGTTATAATATAGTGTGACGTGTCACAAGAACGCTGCCAGCAGACGTGGTTTGTAATCTCACCTTTTTATTTGTCTTCACACAACCGGCTACTTTTGGCCGCAGCCAACGCCGAACACAAGAAACTTTACTTGCAAGTCGATTTAGCACACGTTACCAACAATGTATGGATGAGTCCCTTTCCACCGCAAGACGTACGATGCGTTCACAAACACTCAAACACAAGAATACAAAACACAATGTGCAACACAGGAACACACAACACACCTTAGTTATACAAGCTTATAACGTTTATACAATCGCAACGTTATACAGATGCTCCCCTACTTACGAACATTCGAGTTACGAACAACGGTACATACGAACATTTCTGCGCGTACAGTATGTCGAAAAATGTTCGGAAAGAAATGCTGTAAGTTAGATTTTGTATTGCGCGTAGTGCTTCTTTCCGCTGCGAATACCGACGATTGGCGCTGTGAGAGCTCATTGGAGAGGAGGAGGAGGAAGAAACGCCGGTCCCCATGAAGCAGGAAATAACTTTTGAAGCCGATTCCAGCGACGACGAAGAATCTCTCATGATATAAAATCCTCCTCTTCCTCCTCCTCCATCATCATCTCCTTAAGCATCGAGTACATCTTCCAAAAGTAAGTTAAACTTCATTTTATTTATCTTATTACGTACATGTACATACTGTGTGTGTGTGTGTGTCTCGCTCTCTCTCTCTAACATACGTAGTACAGTACAGTACTGTACGTATTCTCTCCATTTTATTAATTTTTTTTCAGTACAAACCAATGCAGGTTACTTGTACAAGCCTTAAACATACTTATATAAACCTTCAATATACTTATATAGGCTTTAAACATAAATTATAATACAACATATAGCACTGAAGCAACTTACGAACAAATTCACCTTACGAACGATCGTCCGGAACATAACTCGTTCGTAAGGTGGGGAGCGTCTGTATACTAATGGCTCTCGCTCTCCATTAGCTCTCTCACATCAGGTTAACACTTCCAAACAACTTGGTTTGTGCACGTCTGTCAGTTGAATGCAATGCGCTGCGCAGTGATTAGAACAGAAAAATATAAATCGGCGGTAATGGAGTCAGACTTTTTTCTAATGTGCAGTTTTGTGATGCAAATTTATCACTATTGTTTTTAGAGGGAAAACGCTTTATTTCTGTG